>NC_136423.1:77775597-78363097 GCF_052625555.1 Lactuca saligna | reverse complement strand
ACATGCTTTCATAAAAAACGTATGGATATAAAGATCATAAGTAAACATATATTACTTTTTAATAGAAATAATCTAAATGAATGTTGTAGTAGACTAAAATACGAACGTATGGATATAAAAATCGTTAAAATCTGAGATCGTATGAAGAAGTTATAAGGTTCACAACACATGACCTAAGCAACCAAGTAGTCGTGATCGCGATGAACATAAACATTAAAAGCCCCAAACACCCCATTAATGATTGTCTCACGTAAGATGTCATGAGGAAAACCTAAATAAATAATTTATAAGTAATAAATGAGTACAAAAACAGAAATTACTTATTTTGTAATAAAAAATATTAAAGACTAAATGTGTACAAAAATATTAAGGACTAAATGTTTACAAAGTGAAAAATACTCTATTAAGTTATTTTTACCGGCTAATTTGGAGTAATTGGTCATAAGAACTAAGGACTGAATGTATACAGTTTAAAAAGTTGAAGTGATAAATACATACGCAAAAAAAAATTAATGACAATATATATATATATAAATAAAAAGTATAGACAAAACTTCAAAAATGGTCCCTGTGGTTTTTCAAAAATATCAAGTTTAGTCACTAAGTTCAAAAAACCTCACAGTGGTCCATATGTTTCAAAACTTTTAACAAATGGTCCTTCCGCCTAACTCCGTCCGCTTTCTACCGTTAAGTGAGGGGCATTTTCTTCATTTCAATACATAGAGACCATTTATGAGGTTTTCTCTATTTAAAAAAGAAAAAGAAAAAAATATATAATTATTTGATTTAAAGGGCCCCACCTGTGACATCCCCAAAATCACGGCCAGAAAAGACCGATTTTGTTTATGCTTTGTTTAAAAACCAGAGTAACATTTTAAATAAAAGTGTTGCGGAATTTGTCCCAAAACAAAATACAATAAAGATTTATCAAAAGCATTTCCATAGAAATGTATTTCATTAAAAGACTTGGGATGTCATGTTCGTACAGATCAAAAGCATAAACAGTACAGTATAAGCCTTACTACATTATTTTATATCTACAGGCCTATATCCGTAATCCCTTGTCCAAACATCATATCTATGCTCAAGCGCCACTACCTGTAATACATAAAACTGAGTGGGTCAGGCTTGGGAGCCAGGTGAGCATATAGGGTTTTCAACCCACAATAAATAAGTTTATTAATTTCATCAATCAACAATAACCCGATTACCCGTTCCCATTATCCTCACTTTACGTCCCTAAACACCTATCATAAGGGACCTAGCCTTAGGATCATCATCGGGATGGACACTACTGCTTAGGGGATTCCTTAACAATAAATGTCCTAAAGGCAACCATGTGGGGGATGGAGTACACCGGTGAACACATCGTTCACAAACACCTACAAGTTGCGAGCCTGCTAGTGTTCCACTGGACTGTCTAGAAGAGTCTGTGGTCGTCATCTATACTCTGCTAGATGACTGGATCAACAACAACAACATCGAGGCCTCTCGTCATTTTATCACACATCACCTATTACATCTACCCATGTTTTACCCTAACATTTTCGTAGATATAAAATACATATACAGTTTAAATCATTGAAAACATGTATAAAAACGTTCATCCAACATAGATAGCAAGTATTCAGATAATATGTACACATAGCACGTAATTTATATAAAAATACTTCATATCTATGTGTAAGCTGAAAGTAACTCTGCACTCACCTCAAAGGTGGTGACTCAGCACTCGGACAGCTCTTCGATACTCTCAAAACAATTTTCCTTCGATAAAACTTAGTACCAATACCATTAGGGTTTAGTCTAACGATAACCGCGACAAATTAATAGTCTAACTATTATTATTATTATTATTATTATTATATAAGCATTAAATAACACTCAATATAACTCATAATAATACCCCAAATAATTATTTTAAGGACCTTATAACATTACTATAATTATTTGAAAGCTATATTAAAAATTGCGTAAGCGTAGCTCACTTACAGCGGATTTTAAAGAAAATCGGGCTTTATTTGGAGCAGCGTTTTGAAACCGAAAGACACTTTTTTCTCGGGACTTCGGGAGCCTCGGGGCTTCCTTAGGGTGTTAGGGGCTTTATCTAGGCTTAAGAGGGGTTAGGATATGCTAGAGAGAGAAAGTAGTGAGAGAAAGAGTTGATTTTTGGTGTGAGAAACCGGATGCCCTCACACCCCTATTTATAGGTGCGAGACTTCGCGCTACGCTGGGCGTAGGTTCGCTCTACGCGGGGCGTTCATCGGTTAAGGCAGCGAGATGGACTCCAGCTGTCTTGCACTGGGAAGGGATAAGACCGGAGGAACGCTGAGCGTTCCCACTTCGGACGCGGGGCGTAGCAAGGAGTAACGCATCGCAAATCCGGGGCGAGGGTGATCTTCATCGGACGACTGGGAATGTGCCACGTCATCGAATTCGCTCCACTCTTCGGAATTTCGAATGCAATCTTTAAAAATTCGTAACGTTCGCGTACGAGCTCCGTTTTTGACGTTATTTATATCCACGCGAAGGTGGGAACATACTCTACAACTTTCGTTTAGACTTCGTCAACTAATTTTGACTCGATTTTAAATTTTATATTATTAACAGACCGGAACAGGATTGGTCCGTTAAATCCTCATAACTTCTTCATCCGACATCCGTTTTCGCCCATATTTTTCTCGTTACGCTACTCTTAACGTGATCTTCGATTCTCGTTTAGGTCATGTCAGCTAAAAATTACTCAATCTAATATTCGAATTTCGGGTTGTACACTGCTAATCCGAAACTTCGAAAAATCATAACTTCTTCATACGAAGTCAGATTTGGGCATTCTTTTTATCGATATTCTTAGTTTAACATATTCTACGACTTTTGTTTAGATTGCTAAAGCTAAATCTCGCTCTATCGTAAATTCAATATTTACACTTCCCGGTATCGTGCCGGTTCTGTTGCGAAACTTCGACGGGTCATAACTTCTTCGTTATAACTCGGATTTCGTCATTCCTTATATCCTCGGAATCGTTTTTTCGACCACTAAAACATTATGTAAAGATATAGGGCTTATCTCACACTTTAATTTTGACGCTTATTTTTATGTTTTATTTATTATACATTTATAATTAAATAATAAGCACATAAATACACATAATTCACATAATACTCAAATATTTCATATTTATTACTTCAAAAAGAGTTACAAGAGTTGACCTAGACTATTACATTGTCTAAAATGCTTAGCCCTGAAACCCGGGCGTTAAAATTCTCTCCCCCTTAGGATGATTCCGTCCCGGAATCATGCATCAACAAACAAATGTGGATAACGACTCATCATGTCATCCTCTATTTCCCAAGTGAGATTCAGCCCATTCGAATGTTTCCATCGGACTAGCACTAAGTCGACCATCTTGCGTCATAACTTCTTAGTCTTACGGTCAACAATTACCTCAGGCTCTTTGATCAGCCTTTTTATTTTCATCCATTCTTAACTCTGAGATTGGAAGTATGTCAGGAACATCTCCCGTGAATTTCCTCAAATAACACACATGGAAGGTGTTATGAATACCATCGAGTACTTTGGGGAATTCGAGCTTGTAAGCTTGGTTCCCTATCTTCTGAAGAACTTTGAATGGTCCAATAAACCTTGGACTCAACTTCCCTCGTTTCCCGAACCTTATAAGTCCCTTCCAAGGTGAGACTTTAAGAAAAATGGAATCCCTAACTTCAAAAGTCATTGATAGTCTTTTCTTGTTAGCACAACTCTTCTGACGATCCTGAGCTGCTAACATCCTTTCCTTAATCACATTCAACTTCTCAGCAGTCTCATGGACTATCTCGGGGCCCATGAACCGCTTCTCTCCGGCTTCAAGCCAACAAGACGGTGTACGACACTTCTATCCATACAAGGCTTGACAAGGTGCCATTTTGATGCTCGAGTAGAAACTATTGTTGTAGGAAAATTCTACCAGAGGTAGGTGCTCGTCCCAATTTCCTTGGAATTCGAGGGTACATGCTCTTAGCATATCTTCCAGTGTTTGAATCATTCTTTCGATCTGACCATCGGTTTGCGGATGGTAAGCAGTACTCAAACACAACTTCGTACCCAACTCCTCTTGTAGACTCCGCCAAAACCTCGACGTGAAACAACTATCACGATCTGATACAATCGTAAGAGGGACACCGTGAAGTCTTACAATTTCCTTCACGTAAGCATTTATGAGCTTATCCATAGACCACTTCTTGTTGGCTGCTATGAAGTGTGCACTCTTGGTGAAACGATCCACGACTACCCAAATCATGTCGTGTCCGCTCTTCGTCCTGGGCAGTTTAGTCACAAAATCCATGGTGATGTCTTCCCATTTACCCATGGGTACAGGTAAAGGTTCTAAACTCCTATACGGTTTTTGATGTTGTGCCTTAACTCTCGCACATGTTACACACTCGGCCACATACTTCGCAACATCGAGTTTCATCGTCGGCCACCAGTAGTAGGGTTTTAGGTCCCTATACATTTTAGTGCTACCAGGATGAATCAAGTACATGGTCTTGTGTGCTTCTTCCATCAGAATATCTCTTATTCCTCCCGTCTTAGGTACCCAAATCCGATTTTGGAATACCTTCAGTCCTCGACTGTTTGTAGCGAATACTAACGTTTTGCCCAAACGCTCTTCCTTTCGGTCATTCTTCTCTAACGCTTCTTCTTGGGCTTTCTTGATACTTTCCACAATCGTCGAGACGACTTCGATTCTCAACGCTCTTGGCCTTTTCCTTTCAAGGTTGACTTTTCGACTGAGAGCATCAGCAATAACATTTGCTTTACCTGGGTGGTAAAGTATCTCACAGTCGTAGTCCTTGAGTAGTTCTAGCCAGCGTCGTTGCCTCATGTTCAACTCCTTCTGATTAAAGAGATACTGCAGACTCTTATGATCAGTGAAGAGCTTGCACTTCGTGCTGTAGAGGTAATGCCTCCATATCTTTAAGGAAAATACTACCGCTGCCAACTACATATCATGAGTGGGGTAGTTCTTTTCATGCTCTTTCAATTGTCGAGATGCGTATGCTATCACCTTTTCTCTTTGGGTCAGAACACAACCCAACCCGACTCCAGAAGCGTCACTATAAACTGCGAAATCTTCGACTCCATCGGGTAGAGAAAGTATCGGTGCTTCACATAACTTCTTCTTTAGTTTCTCGAATGCCTCATCGTGTTTCTCATTCCATGTATACGTAGCTCCTTTATGGGTCAAAGCTGTTAATGGAGCAGCTATCGAAGAAAAGCCTTGGATAAATCGTCGGTAGTATCCAGCTAGACCTAGAAAGCTTCGAATTTCTGTGGGACTCTTTGGACGTTCCCACTTCATTACAACTTTGATTTTTGCTGGGTCAACCATTATCCCTTCTTGGTTAACCACATGACCCAAGAATTGGACTTCTCGGATCCAAAAATCACACTTAGAGAACTTGGCGTAAAGATTCTCTTTCTTTAACACTTCCAACACTTCCCATAGATGTTTGCCATGCTCCTCTTGGCTTTTCGAGTAGATCAGAATGTCGTCAATGAACACTATCACAGATTTATCAAGGAATGGTTTACAAACCCTGTTCATCAAATCCATCAATGTTGCAGGAGCATTGGTTAGTCCAAACGACATAACCAAGAACTCGTAGTGTCCATATCGAGTTCTGAATGCAGTCTTCTCAATATCCTGTTCCCTCACCTTCAGCTGATGATATCCCGACCTAAGATCGATCTTTGAGAAGTAGTTCGAACCTTGCAGCTGATCGAATAGGTCGTCAATCCTCAACAATGGATACTTGCTCTTCACCATTGCCTTGTTCAGCTCTCGGTAGTCTATACACATTCTCATGCTTCCGTCCTTCTTCTTTACAAATAACACCGGAGCTCCCCAGGGTGATGAACTAGGTCGAATGAAACCGTTGTCCAACAGCTCCTCAAGTTGCGTCATGAGCTCCTTCATCTCCGTCGGTGCTAATCAGTAAGGTGCCTTTGCTATCGGTGTTGGTCCTGGTAACAAGTCTATACGAAACTCCACTTGTCTATCAGGTGGTAATCTCGGAAGATCTTTGAGAAAGACTTTCAGATAATCACACACAACCGGTATATTTTGCACCTCTTTCTTTTCCTTCTTAGCATCAATTACGAATGCCAAGTACGATGCACATACTTTGAACAAACATTTCCTGGCTTTCATCAGGGAGATGATTCCAGAATTCATTCTACGTTTGTCCTCGTACACCATAAATGATTCCTTTCCGGGTGGGTTTACCCTTACTATTTTCTTTCGGCACTGAATCTCACCATCGTTGGCGCTAAGCCAATCCATACCCAAAACGATGTCGAAACCGTTTAACTCTATGGGTAATAGCTCTTCGTGGAATTTGTTTCCGTTTAGGTCAATGACGATGTTCCTAATACGGTTACTAATAGGTACGAATTTTCCACTGGCAACTTCTACAATCAGGGCATTATCAAGTTTTTCTACAGGTAATGCTAATTTCCCACTAAATTTATGCAACACAAAGGAGTAGTTAGCTACGGAATCAGATAATATATTTGCAGGCAAACCATTTACAAGAAAGGTACCTGAAGTGACGTCTGCTGCTTCCTTCTCATCCTCGAGCATCATCTGGAAGGCTCTCACCTTCGGCTTCGGTGGTATGTTGGGTTTTCCTGCCTCCTTCTTCTTTGGGCAGTCCTTCAAAATGTGCCCTTCTTCACTACACCCATAACAGGCCTTCTGGATGAGGGTGCATTCATTGACATAGTGCCCAGGCTTTCCTCATTTGAAACAAGTGACTCCTCCGTCACACTTCCTAGAATGCTTCTTCTTGCACTTGTCACACCACTTTGCTTCTGATCCTCCTCCTCTCGAACCAGATTTCGAGAATCTACTCTTCTTGTTGGACTTCGAGGATCCATCGAACTTCCGTTTATCACCAACCTCAGCTCTTTCTAGACCTCTTTCCTTTTGTTAGGTCTCCACATTCTTTGCTGCTCGAACGGCTGATTTCAGAGTGGTTGCCATCTTGACTGTTGGGCCAAAGTCAGCCGGCAGTCCGTTTGCGAACCTCTCAATTTTGGAAATTTCGGTTGGCACTAGGTATGGAAACAACTTCATCTTTTCCGTGAATGCAACAACATAGTCATCGATGCTCATTCTCCCCTTCTTCAAAATTTTGAACTCATTGTTCAGATCAATCAGATCTATCTCTGAACAATATTGCGCCTTCAGTTGTTCCAAGAACTCATCCCATGACATTTTCAGAGCTTCTCCTCGCAGCATTGTATCTGCCAATAGCTTCCAATAGCTCAAGACTCCAGTTTTCAATTGTCTCACAACGAAGACAGTCTTCTGCTTCTCGCTGCAGTCGCAACTCTCAAACACCATATCCATCTCGGAGATCCAGTCCATGATCTCAACAGGCTTTGGGCTTCCTGAGAGACTTGGTGGTTTCGTACCCAAGAAAGTTTTGTACATCCATCCATCCTTGTTGTTTCTCCCTTCTCGGCCCCTTTGCTCACCTTGAGTCCCTATTTGACTCACTTGGCGGCTGTAGTTCCCTTCCTTAGATTGCTCGGGAATTGGCTCCGTCGGTTCAACATGTATGGTAGGTTCATCCCTATTCTCGTGGAGCATCTGTCTCATTTCATCCCTTTGTTCAGCTAGCATAGCCTAAATCATGGCTTGAACTCCAGCCATGGTGACTGGCTCAGGTGCAACTTCTTCAACAATAGGTATTTGCTGAACCACTGGGGGTTGGTTCCTATCCCCATTTGCGTTCACATTTCCGCTACGGGTCCTTGCCTTCTTGATCTATACACCGAATAAGGTGAATTTAGATCTTTATTTAGGACCGATGTTCAAATCATCCTTATCTCTCCGAAACGTTTACATGCTAGTTCTAATATCATAGTTGTACGTTTAGAATGCTAAACACATAAGGTTTCCAGATCCGGTCAGCAACAGACCATAGATCCGAACAATTAACAACATATCAGTCACAAAGCATTTAGCACATAAAAGCATTTTAGGCATAATTCCTAAAATAAGCTAGTGCTCACACCTCACAATCATTGCTTAGCATTCTAAGTTTAAGTCTAGAAATCCTACAAATTCCTAGTTCGCTTAAACTAATGCTCTGATACCAACTGTCACGGCCAGAAAAGACCGATTTTGTTTATGCTTTGTTTAAAAACCAGAGTAACATTTTAAATAAAAGTGTTGCGGAATTTGTCCCAAAACAAAATACGATAAAGATGTATCAAAATCATTTCCATAGAAATGTATTTCATTAAAAGACTTGGGATGTCATGTTCGTACAGATCAAAAGCATAAACAGTACAGTATAAGCCTTACTACATTATTTCATATCTACAGGCCTATATCCGTAATCCCTTGTCCAAACATCATATCTATGCTCAAGCGCCACTACCTGTAATACATAAAACTGAGTGGGTCAGGCTTGGGAGCCTGGTGAGCACATAGGGTTTTCAACCCACAATAAATAAGTTTATTAATTTCATCAATCAACAATAACCCGATTACCCGTTCCCATTATCCTCACTTTACGTCCCTAAACACCTATCATAAGGGACCTAGCCTAAGGATCATCATCGGGATGGACACTACTGCTTAGGGGATTCCTTAACAATAAATGTCCTAAAGGCAACCATGTGGGGGATGGAGTACACCGGTGAACACATCGTTCACAAACACCTACAAGTTGCGAGCCTGCTAGTGTTCCACTGGACTGTCTAGAAGAGTCCGTGGTCGTCATCTATACTCTGCTAGATGACTGGATCAACAACAACAATATCGAGGCCTCTCGTCATTTTATCACACATCACCTATTACATCTACCCATGTTTTACCCTAACATTTTCGTAGATATAAAATACATATACAGTTTAAATCATTGAAAACATGTATAAAAACGTTCATCCAACATAGATAGCAAGTATTCAGATAATATGTACACATAGCACGTAATTTATATAAAAATACTTCATATCTATGTGTAAGCTGAAAGTAACTCTGCACTCACCTCAAAGGTGGTGACTCAGCACTCGGACAGCTCTTCGATACTCTCAAAACAATTTTCCTTCGATAAAACCTAGTACCAATACCACTAGGGTTTAGTCTAACGATAACCGCGACAAATTAATAGTCTAGCTATTATTATTATTATTATTATTATATAAGCATTAAATAACACTCAATATAACTCATAATAATACCCCAAATAATTATTTTAAGGACCTTATAACATTACTATAATTATTTGAAAGCTATATTAAAAATTGCGTAAGCGTAGCTCACTTACAGCGGATTTTAAAGAAAATCGGGCTTTATTTGGAGCAGCGTTTTGAAACCGAAAGACACTTTTTTCTCGGGACTTCGGGAGCCTCGGGGCTTCCTTAGGGTGTTAGGGGCTTTATCTAGGCTTAAGAGGGGTTAGGATATGCTAGAGAGAGAAAGTAGTGAGAGAAAGAGTTGATTTTTGGTGTGAGAAACCGGATGCCCTCACACCCCTATTTATAGGTGCGAGACTTCACGCTACGCTGGGCGTAGGTTCGCTCTACGCGGGGCGTTCATCGGTTAAGGCAGCGAGATGGACTCCAGCTGTC
Source organism: Lactuca saligna (assembly GCF_052625555.1). Classification (NCBI taxonomy): domain Eukaryota; kingdom Viridiplantae; phylum Streptophyta; class Magnoliopsida; order Asterales; family Asteraceae; genus Lactuca; species Lactuca saligna. Next base: position 78,353,448 of record NC_136423.1, on the reverse strand, counting down.
TTGCACTGGGAAGGGATAAGACCGGAGGAACGCTGAGCGTTCCCACTTCGGACGCGGGGCGTAGCAAGGAGTAACGCGTCGCAAATCCGGGGCGAGGGTGATCTTCATCGGACGACTGGGAATGTGCCACGTCATCGAATTCGCTCCACTCTTCGGAATTTCGAATGCAATCTTTAAAAATTCGTAACGTTCGCGTACGAGCTCCGTTTTTGACGTTATTTATATCCACGCGAAGGTGGGAACATACTCTACAACTTTCGTTTAGACTTCGTCAACTAATTTTGACTCGATTTTAAATTTTATATTATTAACAGACCGGAACAGGATTGGTCCGTTAAATCCTCATAACTTCTTCATCCGACATCCGTTTTCGCCCATATTTTTCTCGTTACGCTACTCTTAACGTGATCTTCGATTCTTGTTTAGGTCGTGTCAGCTAAAAATTACTCAATCTAATATTCGAATTTCGGGTTGTACACTGCTAATCCGAAACTTCGAAAAATCATAACTTCTTCATACGAAGTCAGATTTGGGCATTCTTTTTATCGATATTCTTAGTTTAACATATTCTACGACTTTTGTTTAGATTGCTAAAGCTAAATCTCGCTCTATCGTAAATTCAATATTTACACTTCCCGGTATCGTGCCGGTTCTGTTGCGAAACTTCGACGGGTCATAACTTCTTCGTTATAACTCGGATTTCGTCATTCCTTATATCCTCGGAATCGTTTTTTCGACCACTAAAACATTATGTAAAGATATAGGGCTTATCTCACACTTTAATTTTGACGCTTATTTTTATGTTTTATTTATTATACATTTATAATTAAATAATAAGCACATAAATACACATAATTCACATAATACTCAAATATTTCATATTTATTACTTCAAAAAGAGTTACAAGAGTTGACCTAGACTATTACATTGTTTAAAATGATTAGCCCTGAAACCCGAGCGTTACACCACCCCCTCTCTCTCTCTCTCACCATCTTCTTCATTACATCGTCCTTATGAAAATCAGACGACATACAAACACACTTAAAAGTAAATAACACATAACTGATCGAACAATCATCTTCAATTTATTCCGATGAACCTCCATTGACGTTTTCTGGGTTTGCATAGTGACTTGTGCTTTAGCGTTTGCATATCTCCATTGCAAGTAATGATTATGAAGCAATTTTAAAGAATGGATATCTTCTTGGGAAGATTGAGGTTTCCTTGCCTTCCTTGAATCAACACTGAGTTTCATACTGGTGGGTTGTGGTGGTAGGGAGTTGCTTTTGAAAGAATTCTGACAAGAGGATATTGATAAATTAAGAGATTGGGAGCAAAGGGAAGACGATGAAAACTTGGATAATGGAGGACAATTGCCAACGTCGGTGGTGCTGCTGCAACTGCTACTTCGAACTATCAATCTAGTGGATAATGTATCTTCGGCTGTCATGGAAGATCTCGCATCCGGAAGAGGCCATGTTCTGGTGTGTTGGAAGGAGATTGGGGAATTAGGGCACGAAGTTGAACCCCCGTGCATCTGTTCCGATTCGTTTGAGGGAGGTTGGGATTCAACAAAGCTCTAAGAAATTGCTATAGCGGTATCATTATTGGAGCTGAGATTGGACGATGAGAAGGACAATCCCGTTGATTGCAAGAGTTTAGCAGCATCAGTTAGCGATGAACTTGAAGAAGAAGATGGGTGGAGTGTTTTGGGTTAAGTGCTTATGTGTGTGTGTGAGAGAGAGAGAGAGAGAGAGAGAGAGAGGGTGGGGCCCTTTATATATATATATATATATATATATATATATATATATATATATATATATATATATATATATATATTAAATAGAGAAAACCTCATAAATGGTCCTTGTGTATTGAAATAACGAAAATGCCCCTCACTTAACGATAAAAAGCTGACGGAGTTAAGCGGAATGACCATTTGTTAAAAGTTTTGAAACCACAAAGATCATATGTGAGGTTTTTTGAACTTAAAAACTAAACTTGATATTTTTGAAAACCAAAATGACCATTTTTGATGTTTTGTCAAAAGTATATTATTCTTTTAAATCTTTGATAACACCAAAACGTCGTTGTCTTTGGTTCTGCATTCCCTGTATTATTGGTCTTATCCCTTTTTTTTTTTTTTTTTTTTTTTTTTTTTTTTTTTTTTTTTTCATATAAAGTGAATAGAATCCAAAATCTTATTTCATTTTCATTATCTCACGCCCCACAAAACAAACAAGATCATTATAGTTTAAATATTCATTTAATTTATATTAGTCACGTCAATGGCCAATGGGTTATGTTTTGATTCCATTGGCTAACTGAGGGATTAAATTTATAAAATACTAAATCGTATTTCGTTTCAAATATCTTTTGGATTGAGATGGAAAAAAGCTTTTAAAACATACAAATTTCATTGTTTTTTATTAATTCACTAATTAATTTTTTTTTACTTATACTAGCTTCTAAATATGACGTTTCTATTATAAAAGCTATATATTTAAATAAAAATACTTCTTTTAGCTTTTTGAGATACAAAATAACTAATAATATTTTCAAAATCGATTATGTCTAACATTTTATTAATAAAGTCTATAAAATTTTTGTGCTCCTTAAAAAGATGGGTCCTAGATGCCGGGATGGGCTTGATCGTACTCAATGATCATTGTCAACTCGTCCCAAGGTCTGTGTAGGCGGTCAATTGCAAACACTAACAATATTTTTGACATGTCGTGGTTTGAACATTTGTGAAATTTTACACTTCACCCACCACGCTTCATCGCGAAAGGGATATGAGTTTTGGTTTATGATTCTAACTACATTGGATAAGAATTTGTTTCGATTTATGCTTAAAAATAAAGTCATGATTTTAATAAACTCACTTAATTTACATATTTACAGATTCATACAAACCACATCTTCACTCATTCCGATTCTCTTTTCTTTATGTGTGATGCCGGACAACCCAATTCAAAGTGAACAAATGCGATCGATGCAACTATTGTGTAACGTTCTAAAAATTCATAGTAAAATTTTTATTTTTTTAGAAACATAGACAATACAAACTGAGTTGTTCCAAAACCAATCCAAGTGAATATATCATTTAAACATCAGAGTAATATATCACTAATAGCCAATGCGGAAAACTCTGGGGATGTTGTGCAGTCACTATTAGGGTTAATAATATGTTGTGTTAATTGTTTTGAAATGGGCCTGTCCATTATCAGAACTGTTGTGTAGTTTAGTCTATTTGTATAGCATGCATGTAATCTTTTAGGGTTACACTTTTAGAGGCAAGTACAAAGTAGTTCCTCCTTAAGAACTATTCTATTGTCGTGAATAACAATCATTCGACACTCTTTTGATCTTCATTGTTTTCCATATTTAATTCATATTGCAAATATAGAATCTATCGATATTTATTGTTTTTACAATTGTTATAAGAGCAGGAGAGAGTGTAATTAATTCACTATTCTTCAGTTGAGTAAAGGGTTTTGTATTAGGGTATTACGATTTTCTTAGCTCTATTCTTGTTGTCACAATCGTCTCAATCGATTGTTGATTTTAGATCTAGATCTCTAGTTTACTCTTGAACTCGATTATAATTTACACGTCTGATTCTATATTTTGTTTCTTTGAATTCTCATTAAGATGCCTAATGACGATCCTTACTCTCTCGCGCTCAATCTCTCAAGTAGCATTGGATCCACAACTAGGATTCTAATCCTTTTTCCAGAATATTATGAGGTCTAGGCTTTTCACTTTTAAGATTACGTTCTTGGAATTGAAGAACATGGTTCCACCATATTGCATGCAATGAAGAAGGAAACTTACATGCATACAGGTACCAGAAAAGAAATCAAAACTATGAATGGATACAATGAACTTATTGTTGAACACACTCACCTTCCATAGGATGAGAAGAATAAGATGATGAGTAATATAAAGGTAATGGGAATCATTCAATTCGCTCTTCCTCCAGACACTTTTCATTTTGACAGTGCATGCGACGCCGCGAAAGGTATTTGGGATAGGTTAAAGGAATTATATTATGGAGATGCAGACTTAGAACATTCTTTGCAAACGATGCTCTTGTCAGAGTTTGGAGAGTTTGTACAAAAATATAATGAGAAGTTAGATCAAACATTCAATCAGTTCAAACATCTGTTAAGAAAAATGCTGAAATATAATCTTGAGCGACGATTCATTGAATAGAATGTCACGTTCATAAATGGTCTTAGATCCGAATGGAAGTCTGTAGTTTCCACTGTTAAGGAACATGAACAATTCAAGAGCTATTCGTTGGCTAAACTTGTGGGTATTTTGAGATCTCACGAAGATGAATCACTAAGGAAGTGAAGCTTGTTTCTAGTGCTGGATCTTTAGTGTTGGTTGCTAAAGGTAAGAAGTCAGTTATTGAAGTTTCCGAATCTGATATTTCGGATGATGAACTCTGAAATGAAGACAAGGCGTTAATGGTATCAAATCCAAAGAAGTTCTATAAGAAGAATTTCTCTCGCTTCAGAAACAAATACAAGTAGGGAAAATCAAGTTCTGATAAGCCAAGAGAAGAGAGTTTCAAGAGCTCTCAAAATGATGAGGAAAAGAAAGAAAAGAAGTTACTGGGTGATTCTGGCTATGAATGTAATCATTGTCATGGCAAGAATCATTTTGCAAAGGAATGCTTGCTTCGGAAGCAGAATGAGACGAAAGAAAAGGAAAAAGATGAGGCCTAATACATTCAGAAGATAGATGAACTCCAAAATAAAAGTACATCAAATGAGAAACCTGCATTGATTATGAAAGAGGAAAGTGATGAAAGAAGAATTAAAGTATGGTCCACAGATTTGGAGGACGATGAAGTGTGGAAACCTACCCATGGCGAGTGCTTTGTGGTGAAGTATAAGAAGGAAGGCTATACTGGCAAGTGTTTGATGGTCTAGGGTAGCAATTCAGAACCGAGAGGATATGCTATTGATGGTGGGAAAAGCATTAAAGAGCTATTTTTCTGCAAAGACAATCACGGAGCAAGTGAAAGAATGCGAGAAGGTGGTTGACAAGGTACATTCTATTCTCGAATATCATAATATCCCAACATCCCCTTATGATTTTGAATTAGATGACTTGCGTTATACTATTTCTAATTTTAGTGATAGTTTTAAAAGAACCCGTCTCAGTAATTCTAATATGAATGATTAACTTAACATCTGAATGATTAACTAAACATGATAACATTTAAAAGTGAAGATATAAGATTAAGAATAGATGCATTGGAAGTAGAGCTTAATAGATCACGAGATGATATTATTTACCGTAAAAGAGATAGTATTACACTTGGTTACATAGGAATATTTTTTGTTTGATTGCTATTAATATTACTCAGCTTCATTTGGATTGTGAAATAAGGAAATTTTTGCATAAAATGATTTTACCTTTTCTTGAATTAAAAGATGATGAAATTGATGTTGAATGCTATAAATGCAAATCGATTGTTTCCTCAGATGATGTTTCTGATTCTTACAGGGTTGGGCGTGAGAAAATTGAAGAATATATTTAGCCAAAGACCATAAAAACATGTTGAAATATATGTTAAATGAAAAAAGATAAAAAAGAAATCAAATTAAGTGCTATGCAGAAATATGACTTATTATGCAAGAAATTGAGCTCAGAAAATACTATTGATTCTGAGAATATTTCTGAATTTGATGAAAGTGAAATGAGTGAAATATCTGTAGAGGATGAAATTGATTATTCTGCTTTTGTCCAAAATTTTAATGAACCGAAGAAAAATATGATTTAAGAAAACTCAATCGAATTTGTTCGAATTGTTGAAAACAAAGGTTGAAAAGTTTTAAAAGAAGAAGCAACCATTTTTCTGAAAGTTCAAATAGTTCCAAATAAAGTTTTCGTAAAGAAACGACTAAATAAAAATGATACATATGAAGTAACGTCCCTGGTTGTTGATGATAATGTGAAGGGGTGCGATGAATTCTTCTGGTCAAAGCCAATATATAATGCGGATGAAACAAAAGGTCTTTCAGAAATGATCTCTTTGTAAATAAAAGGAAAATACGTTTCAGAACCATTTAATCGTGTGGAGCTTTGTTACAAAAAGGCCGGACCAAGTGGGACAAAAGCTGTTTCAAGTGAAACCTCTTTGGAACATAATGAAATGCCAATCAGAAAGGAAAAACCGAAATCTAACATTGACAAATCTGCTGAAGAATTGATTGCAAAGAAAAGACAATTAAATGCTAGATATAGAAAGAATTTGAAAGAAAGCATTTTTGGAAGAAAATGAGTTCCCATCAAAGTTATGTCAACACAACATGATCTTTTAATCAAAATAAAAATACGTCTCATATTTCGAAACCAAAATCTTGTTGTTCATCAATGTCATAGTTTTAAAAACCTCTCGCCAAAACCAAAGTTTTTAAGGTTGAAAACAAAGTTGCTTTAGAACCAGAGATTACCCTCAAAGAATACGAAGAAAATTTGAAAAAGGAAGAATAAGTATTTTAAAATAGAATGACACCAAAAATCAAAGAATATATTCAACGAAAATCTAATTTTGTTGAAATTAATCTTTATGACAACAAAGTTAAGATTTTTAAAATGGATAAAGGGATGAATTCTACTTTGAAAAGAAAAACTTTTTCGGTTGACAAAACAAAAATTTTCTGTATTCAAAAGAAATCATCACAAGGACCCAAGATGGTTTGGGTTCGTAAAACGCTCTAAATTTTGTAGGTCATGCGTGACGAACAGTATGATTCAAAATGGTACATCGATAGCGGTTGTTCTCGTCACATGAAAGGAAGGAGAGAGGTGTTGCAAGAGTTTCAGACTTTAAAGGATGTCGGAAGAGTAAAGTTTGGAAACAATGCCACATGAGATATAAAAGGATATGGCATGATCACAAATGGTGAATTCACAATTCGGAAGGTATGTTACGTTCGGGGATTACAACATAATATAATAAGTGTTTCTCAATTGGTTGTAGCTACAGGACTGAAAATGTCTTTTGATGAAGAAGGTGTAGAAATCATTGAAAAGAAATATAAAGCTATTCTTCTGAAGTCTAGAAGGAAAAGAGAGATGTATCTTCTGAATTTGAATCTGATCCAAGTAAAACCTGCTTTTTGCTTGCTTATGAAAGCATCATCGGAAGATAGTTGGTTGTGGCACAAAAGGCTTTCTCATCTGAATTTTAAGGACATCAACAAGCTCGTAATTGGTGATCTCGTACACGGGCTACCATGTAACAACGTGAAATTCAAACCCATTTTTTTTCAAATTTAAAAACACATTTGTCTCAATAAATACAAAATGTCACAATGTCAAATCATCATATCCCATATAAAAAAATTATATTTCAAAACTCTAGGATCCTCTAAATCATAACTCAATCGCTGATGTGTGTACAATTAGGCGAATGCCTTCCCATGATCCGTAGAAGTACCTGAAGCACATAACACATAACACGGTAAGCACATAGCTTAGAGAGTTCCCCAAAATACCACACATATCACATTAGCCACTCGAGGCTAACTCAATACAACCCTTTGGTCAATGTGTTCCAGTGGAGACCCTCCGGTCCTACTACTCGTGAGGACCTGCTGGCCCTAACTTAATAAGTTTACAACAATAAGCATAAATCACAAGAACAACATGCAAAGTAGCACAATAAAACAAATAAGCACATAAGGCATCTCATTCACACAAGGATACCACTCATGGTAAGTAAAGTGAGAAGACTCACCTCGCAAGCTAGTAAGTACAAGTCTCGTGCTCGAAAATCTCGAACTAGCCTCGGCCTAATACACAGGACAACCACCTCTAATAAATACTCTATTCGTACTCAATTTCACTAAGGTTATTCTCTATTTCTCTTAAATTCTTGGAATGGGTAAAAGATCATTTTACCCCTCCATGGTCCCCATTACTCATGCCGGCCAACACTAAAATCAACAGAAGTCAAACTCTAGCCAACAGTCCAAGTTTGATTTGACTCGCCGAGTGCACTCCTGTGACTCATCGAGTCTAGTCAAATCTCAGAAGCTTCGTGAAGGTCCACCCCGTTGAGTTAACCGCTAACTCGTCGAGTTATAGCATGGTCAACTCATCGGGACAAACCCTAACTGACTCGTCGAGTCGACTCCTCGACTCGGCGAGTCCGTTCAGGCTCTTTTCACATTCAGACAATTCCAAGGCATAAAAGCTTCCCAAACTCTAGATCTACACTCTTGAGGCTCGTTTATCACGTAAAGCCACAAGCTTTACATCCATGCATGGTACTTAGGGCTTGAAATGTCAAATATATACTTTACAAAGGGTTTTTCACTCAAGAGCATTATTATGGCTAAATAAAGCAGGGACTTTTGGACTCTAGGGACCTCACATGGTCCAGATCTAAAGTCCAAACCTCTATATTAACTCAAAAAACTTAAGGTCCTCATGTTAGATGGATAAAAAGCCCTAAACTCCCAAAATCATGAGATCTATTTGATAGGTTTTATACAGACAATCCTATGTGTGCATGCAACCCTAGATACGAATCTATGTTTTCACTATTAGTTATACTACATTATGAACACAAAAGGAAACCTAGAATGCATCTACTATTTTCGAAATTGACATAGCAGAATAGAATACATACCTTTTGTTGTTATATAGTAATAACAACTAATTCCTTGAGTTTCCTTAACTCTTGAAAGCAAGTACCAGAAGTGTAGTACCTCTAATGGCTCAAAACACACCTTGAGTGAGAGGATGAATATGATAGAGAGAACGAAAGGTACTAGCTCCAAAATTAAGCCCTAGTAGGGTTTTCCCAAGCGGTCATCAAATTCTAGTGCCTTTAGGGTGCTATTTATACTTGAGACTAGCTAGGGTTTCAAGGTGGAAACCCTAATCCCTTAGCTTAGGGCCTAAGCAAGTCCATGGACTCCTTTCCCTAAGCCCATAGACGAAAACTCCTAGACCCTTCTAGGATTTTCGTTCAAGCCTTAATAAAGGTGATCCAATAGCCCAAATCTCAACTATCAAATAATTACAAAACAACCTATGTACTTTTAATTAGTTCCTTTAGTCCCGAAATTAATTCCTAATTAATTTTTGATTAAATACTAATTAATAATATGATTACAAATTAATTTATTATTCATATAATATATTAACAAATCATATTTATACCCTAATTTATTATTCTTAACAATAAACTAGTCTCTCTCCTCAACAATCATCTTGTCTAGTCACTAGTGTGAAGGAAACCTAAAAGGACCATGCACACTGACTGCCTAATCTCTCTGCAATAGATATGAGTCCAACATTTTCTCCTATAAAGAAGCTTAAAGGGAGGCATACCAATGCTTGAATGATAGCTGTTGTTGTAAGAAAACTCAGCCAAAGGTAGATAAGTGTCCCAAATTCCTCCAAAATCCATGACACATGCATGTAACATGTCCTCAAGCGTCTGAATCGTCCGCTCACTCTGCCCATCGGTCTGCAGATGGTATACGGTACTAAAGTGTATCCGGATAACCAACTCCTCATGAAATCTCTTCCATAATCTGGAAGTAAAGCGCACATCTCGATCTAACACTATTGAGGTCGGCACTCCATGCCGATCTACCACTTCCCTCACATAAATCTCGGCCAATCTCTCTATAGAAGAACTCTCACTGATGGCGAGGAAATGGGCGCTCTTTGTCAGCCGGTCCATAATCATCCAAATCGCGTCAACCCCGTGTGCAGTCCTCAGTACCTTGGTGATAAAGTCCATAGAAATATGTTCCCACTTCCACTGGGGAATCTCCAAAGACTGCAATGGACCACGTGGATGCCGATGCTCTGCCTTAATGTTGCGGCAAGTCAAGCATCTCTCGAATACCCAAGCCACATCCCTCTTCATACAGGGTCACCAGTAATCCCTTTTAAGGTCCAAATAGATCTTGGTGGCCCCAGGATGGATTGAGAATCTCGACTTGTGTGCCTCCTCCATCAGTATATGCCGAGCTCCGCCTGTATAAGACACCCAAATCCACCCTTGAAAGGTCATAAGCCCACGACTATCTGTCACAAACTCAGACACCTACCTAATTACCTGCTCCCTTTTTGTGGTTCTCCGGTCTCACGGCCTCCACCTGGGCCTCTCAAATGGTATCTAAGATTGGATTCATCACCGTCATCCTCATACATATATCATGGATCGGAGCACCCTTGGCTCTACAGCTCAGGGTGTTGGCTACCACATTAGCCTTGCCCGGATGATACAGGATCTCGCAGTCACAATCTTTCACCACATCCAACCATCTCTTCTGTCTCATGTTTAGGTTGGATTGATCCATGAGATACCTCAAGCTTTTGTGGTCCATAAATATGGTGCACCGAACTTCGTATAGATAATGGCGCTAGATATTAAGGGCAAACACAACCGCCCCCAGCTCCAAATCGTGAGTGGGATATCTCATCTCGTGAGGCTTCAATTGCCTCGATGCATATGCTATTACATGGCCCTTCAGCATCAGCACTGTCCCCATCCCTGATATAGATGCATCACAATATACCACAAAGTCCTCCACCCCCTTAGGAAGGGCTAACACCCGGGCTTCGCATAACCTCTGGCGAAGTGTCTCAAATGAGGCCTGCTGCTTGGGACCCCAAATAAAAGTAACACCCTTCCGGGTCAACCTGGTGAGGGGGATGACAATCTTGGAAAAATCTTTGATAAATCTTCGATAGTAGCCAACCAATCCCAGAAAACTCCTGATCTCGGATGGGGATCGTGACACCTCCCATCACATAATTGCCTCAATCTTTTCCGGGTCGACCAATATCCCATTCTGATTAACAAGGTGTTCCAGGATCTTGACCTCTCATAACCGAAATTCACACTTGGAGAATTTGGCATATAGCCTCTTCGATTTCAAAATCCCAAGAATCTCTCTCAAATGCTCATCATGCTGTTCTCTAGATCTTGAATACACCGAAATATCGTCGATGAACACGATCACTGATTGATCCAACATGGGCCTGCACACCCGGTTCATAAGATCCATGAACATCGCCGATGCGTTGGTGAGTCCAACAGGCATCACCACGAACTAGTAGTGCCTATAACGAGTCCTAAAGGCCGTCTTTTAGATATCCTTCTCAGAGACTCTCATATGATGATATCCTGACCTCAAATCAATCTTGGAGAACCAAGACGCCTACTGTAACTGATCAAACAAATCTTCGATCCTCAGAAATGGATAACGGTTCTTGACCGTCAATTTGTTCAACTCTCGGTAATCAATGCACATCCGGTGTGAACCATCATTTTTCTTGAAAAAAAGGATCGGTGCTCCCTACAGCGAGCTACTTGGTTTGATAAACCCCTTCCCCAACAACACCTAGAGCTGCGAGGATAACTCATGCATCTCTGGCAGCGTAAGGTGATAAGGTGCCCTTGCGATAGGTGCCGCTCCCAGAACCAAATAAATCTAGAACTCCACTTGCCTCTCAGGAGGCACGCCTGGTAACTCCTCAGGAAAAACATCTAGAAACTCTCTCACTATCGGAACCTCAATAGAAGAACTTGGTGTCTCGGTAGCAACCCATGTATCCGACACATATGCTAGAAAACCCATACAACCCTACTGAAGACTCTGCCTCGCGTTGGCAGCAGAGCAGAAGGCCGACCTAGATCTGGTACCCTCGTCAAACACTGTCAGCACTCCCCCACTAGGGTCTTGTATAGTCACCAATTGACGATCACAGTCGATCACGACTCTAATATGAATCAACCAATCCATGCCCACGATGATACATACATCCCCCATCGCAATTGGTATTAGATCAATTGGAAACTTGACACCAAAATTCTCCAATACACACCCTCGGTACACATCAGTAGCGAAAACCACATGCTCGTCAGCTATAGAAACCCTCAAAATATCGACTGAAAGCCTCTCGCTGGATACTAATGTGATGACTAAAAGCTAAGGACACGAAGGATCAAATCGCACCCGAGTCGGATAACACTAAAGCAGGTACAGATCCCACAAGAAATGCACCTAAATAGAACATAGAACGAGCACAATAAATTTCAAAATAATTAGATAAAGGGAAAAAAATACATACTAGCCACGACATCAAGTACTACACAGACCTCCTCTGCTGTCAGCTGAAAAGCTCCACCACTAGCACTCGGAACCTTGGCCTTCACTGGCCGACTATCAGTAGCATGCAAAGCAGCAGGTAAAGATCCATGTGCTTCTCCCTGACAAAGCTGGGGGTACTCGGCCTTCCGATGGCTGATATGGTTTTAGTGGAAGCCAACTATAAACTCCTTGGGGAAATCCTTTACCATATGCCCCTCCTTGCCACACTTGTAGCAAATCCTCACTCAGAATGACCCCTCGTGACTCTTGCCGCACTTTACACAAGTGCATCCCTTCTGGCCCCCAGTCCTCGAATCAGTGGGCTTAGCCTGCTTAGCTGCTAGCTGCGATTGCGCTGGCCTCTGATCTCTCCCCTGAGACTCTGCATCCTCCCTAGCATGAGTCTCCAACTCGGTCTCCCTCCTCTTGGAATTTGCCTGAAGCTCAGCAAATGTCTGATAACATGAGTTCGCCACGAAATCGTGAATATCCTTTCTCAAAATGCCCAAATACCAGCTCATACATGCCTGCTCTATCACCACATGCTTAGGGCAAAATAGTGCCCTCTCATGAAACATCCGTGTAATCTCAGTCACCGACTCTGTCTTCTGCTTGAGAGACAGAAACTCCTAGGCTAACCATTCCGTTTGCACTGGGGGAACATACTCATCTCGAAACATCATAGTGAACCTCTCCTAAGTCACTGCAGCGTGCTCTGCAGGAGTAAAACTGGCTGTCACAAACTTCCACCAGTCATTCGCTCCCAAGTGAAGCTGGTTTAGCGCGAACCGTAGCCTAAAATGATATGGGCATGAACAAGTGTAGCAACACCCCTCGATATCAGAAATCCATCTTATCGCAACAATCAGATCCTGTGTCCCATCAAACTCTGGTGGCTTCGTGTTGCTGAACTCCCGGTATAGCAACGAATCAGCCCCTGTGGCCTGGCAGCAGCAACAACTGCGGTGGCTGCAGCAGCAGCCGCCTCGGAAACTGCGGCATATCGCTCATCAAATGTCTTGATCAAAGTGGTCTTGATAGACCCAAACATCTTCGGAATAGCCTCTCGTATGGCTGCGGCTACCTCATCATGAATCATCTTACGAATCTCATCATCGCTAACTCCACTACTCCCTGGGGTGTGGCGTGTACCTACCATGATGTCTCTAAAACACAACACAAAAATCATTAGTGTAATACCCTGTTTATTTATTAAATAAATAAACAGATTAATGAATGAATAGTAGCCCTAAAATCAATAATGATTATGTAGCAGGGTGTTGGTCTCGAGGGTTAATTGTCACGATTCTAGAAGTTTGAGGTATTTATAAGATTAATGCCTTGTGTTCGTAATTAATAAAGTAAATGAGTGAGATTTATTAATTTTGATAAATGGTTTGTATATATATACTTTAAGTCCAGGGTCCATATAGTATTTATGGGAAACTTCTGTTAAGGGGGGGGGGGGGGGGGAATCAAGCTTTGGGAAAAGTTGTAATAGCACCAAAACCTCTAGGGCCACTTCTGCCAATTTTCGAAAAATGGGTTCCATGTTCCCATGTTAGCCGACAAGCATGAATCGGAGATAGCTGAAGGCTTATTGTGGCTACCTGCACCAGAATTTGCTACCTTCGATCGTGCACCATCCACCTTAAATAGAGCCCCAATTTTGATTGCGTGCGACGTTTGTGTGTGTGTGTAGTAAGAGAGAAAGAGAAGAATTAGAATGGAGCCTTTCGGTAATTTTCTGATCATTAGCTCTACAAGCTGCGAGTGAATCGAGAAAAAAAAGAAAAAGAAACGATATGGAGGGGGAAGGAGCCGTGATCTATCAATGAGAAAGCAGCGATTGAAAGCAGTAGCCGTTCCATTCTTTCCTAATCAAGGGCTTAGCGTTGTATAGAAATGTTCAGGAAGATTTTGAGTTTCAGTGAGGTTCTAAATGAATCCTGGTTCCAACGAGTTATATCACAGAAGGTAGTGCTTAAAGCCATCAATGGCAATGGCGACTAGCAGGGTGTTTGACCTTCGCTATGCCCTTGATGAAATCGCTATTGGCGCCTTCAAAGAATCAAGAACCAGGAAATGGATTAGATAGCCTTGTTCCTCTCCAAAGACGATGACGGAGGCTGCTGAGCGCTTCTGACAAACGACCATTGTGGGCCGGAGATGAGAGCTTCGCCGGAGGTGAGGCTATCGCTGGAGTGGGAGTGCGGAAACAATCAAGGAAGAAGGTGATGTTTGGCATCAAAGCTGGAAGCGACGCATGTACCGCCTCCCTTGACCCCCCCTGTTTGGATACTTAGGTATGATTCATTTTGGGCTAATGAATTGTTTATTGGGCTGGTAAACCAATTGGGTAAATAATGAAGCTATCTAGTACTGGACTCGGAAATTTAGTGCGCTAGCAAAACTTTATTTGGCCCGGTTATATATATATCAATTATCACATGAATAATTATATGACAATTGGATGGACCATATTTAATTAAATACGGTTAGCTGTAATCACTTATACAAACATGATTATTGATGTAGACCGGGTAATATTAGGTCATGGAGTTAAACATGAATTATGATGGGGAGATGGTGAATTATAAGTAGGTGGGTTTACCCAAGAACACGTACACGGACTAGAATATTGGACTAGGCTTTAGGATAAGGCCCATTGGGTAAGCTTGGGCCCAATTGGAAAAATTAGGTATTGGCCTATTGGATTTCCAAGGGTTTGGATCAAAATAAATTGTTGGGTCTTTAAAGTAAGACCATGTAAGGGATCCTGGCCCAATTTAGAAAATTGGGCCATAGTTGGGTTTTAGTTGACCATCAGACTATCAGACTATTGGGCCTTGGGCTTGAATCAAGCTAAGTTAGGGGTAAAGTAGTCTTTTACCCAAGCAAGGACTTAAGGATATGTATTTGGGATCCAATTATTAATTGGGTTTAATTGATGTTGACAGCTTGATGATCGATCAGCCAGCAGCCCGAGATTTATTCGAGAAACTTCAGCAGTGCGAGGTGAGTTACCTTCCAGTAGCGGTGGGTCTAAGGCCACAATGATGGCCCACCAGTAAGAGTTGTATGTTAGATGATTGTCTTTGTGATATCATTTACGTTTCCTACTACCTGATATGTTATATGCTGGCATGATATGTTATGTGTGATAGTAGTAGAGTTCGGTTGTTAGGACCGAAGGGTAGGTCAGACACCCCAGATACGTCTGATAGTATGTGATGATATGTTTGCATGCTGGCTTTTTATGTTATATGAGATAGAGGTAGTATGAGGGGACTAGTCCCCGAGGGTCGGTTGTTAGGACCGACGGGTAGGTCAACACCCCAGAATGGCTTGACATGGGTAGGTCAGCGCCCCAGAATGGCTTGACATGGGTAGGTCAGCGCCCCAGAATGGCTTGACATGGGTAGGTCAGCACCCCAGAATGGCTTGACACGGGTAGGTCGGCACCCCAGAATGGTCGTACCGGGTAGGTCGGGCACCCCAGAATTGCCCGACAATATGTATGCTATGTGATTGTATGGTATGTGGTATGATGGGGGAGCTCACTAAGCTTTGTGCTTACGGTTTTTAGTTTTGGTTTCAGGTACTTTATTTTCAAAGGAAAGGAGCCGGCTCGATCGCAGCGCATCACACTATGTTTTCCGCACACGAGATCCTTGGGGATTACGCTCTGATATGGTTTCATGATACTATGTTTTTTATTACTGTCACTTGGGTCTTGACATGAGACTTTATTATGAATGTTTTTATACTGATGGTTTTATGTAATAACATAAATAAAAATGAAATTTTTGGCCTGTATTTTTGGGATGTTACAAGTTGGTATCAGAGCCTTGGTTTGAGCGATTCGGACATACTCTCGGGTGTGTCTGAACTCAAACTAAGGGCTTGGTATGAAAATTTTCAAAAGTAAAACCATTTTATAAAAAGGAGTTTGAAAGGAATCTTAAAAGAGAAAGGAACTTTGAGAAGAACAAAGTGTGTGATGCGTGCAATCAGCCGAGCTCAAGTAAGTTTTCCCCAAGATACCCATACATGCTATGATATGTTATGTTACGATATGAATATGAGAATTGCATGCTAGATTAGGGCTAAGGATCTAAGAGGATGCATTATATGCCTATTATATGTGCTTGTAGACTTGCATGCTAGTACTGATCAGTCAGTGATAGGATAGCCTGTTTAGGTTATGCCTGATTGTATGAGCCTTTTAATTGCATGTACAGATTCCTGATTAGAGGATAATATGATTTGATTGGAATATAATGGTTAGATTTTCCATTGTCTGAATGCTGCTTGCTTTGTGCTTTGTGGGACTCTTAGTAATGTGAGTTAGCTACTAAGTGAATATGCTAAGTCACATGTGGCACAGGGTGGATAATCTCAGAGTGCTAGATTTGACCCTATTGCGCAGCTCTCATTTGAGTCTAATCGTTATAGGGATGAGTCTGCTACTTAAAGGATTATCTGATCTTTGTTGCATGTGGCTATATTCATGAGGTAGCTAGTTGACATTACTGGGAATCTTTCGGCAGCTGAGGACTGGGTGAGTTCGGGAACCTAGGGAAGCCTAGGATATATTTCAGTGAGTTAGTAGTGAGGCTCAGCTATACTTGGGTGTACCGGTTGAGGAAGTGACTTGGAGGATCCGGGAGGATTGCTGAGGAAAGTATGGATAGGTGTGGAAGGTAGTATTGGGCCCGTACTACTAAAAACACAGGATCCATACTCGAATTAGTGAGAGTCTTGGAGAATCTAAGAAGCTTCAGGGAAGAGTTTGTGACCCAATTTGGGGACAGAGGATGTTCCAGTTGTTGCAGCTTAGCCATTGGCAAGCGAGCTAGTGCGCGTGACAGAGTGTCAGACCCTGAAGGATATGATTTCCAAGAGTTTCAGATGCGAGATTGATTTGGAGCACCTTGGAAAGAGAGGTGTGTGCCAGGTGCATATAGTAGAGGGTCTCGGGAAGAGACCCATGACTTTTGAACATCAAGTGAGAGGCCAGCAGGGTCTGAGTCGGTGCAGCGCGTATGAGAAGGTACACAAGGGAGTTTGTCACTTCAAGGGTTTAGGCTGCTACAAGGTAGTAGGATTGGTCATATCAGCAGAAGATGACCAGTATTTCCCCAGACGTTGCGAGTATGTCATCTTCTATTGCTACTAGATGGATGTTGGGGGATGCGTATCACGTTGGAATTGTGAGTGAATTTGGATGAGTCAGACCTCGGGTCGGTTTTTCTGCTAGTGTTCGGGTTATTAGGGATCATATATGCCATCCAGCATGCCGAAAGGTCCTTTATGAACCGAAGAGGGATGCATCTTGTAGAGTAGGTTCCGCGCATACCGTTATCATTTCGGATCTTTTTCGGGATCTATGCAGGAGTATTATTTAGAGGATACTCGGTCAGGGTTGGAGTGATTGTTCTCCATTGAAGTCAGCGCTCAGAGGTTCTATCATTGTTCAGGTATGGTCGGTAATTGTCTATGGATGAACCTTGGAGTTCAAGGCACTACCGTTGCTAGGACAGAGCAGGTGACATGAAAAGGGTAGTGTCAGTCGCGGGTATTAGATGCATAAGTGGTTGGTCATCGCATGACCAAGAGAATTGTACTCTCGCGTGGGCTATGTTTGGTTAGAGTTCAGCGGTGCTGTGAGATTGGAAGTGGGAATAAGGGTTCGTCAGCCAGAGTGAAGATTAAGGTCTTCACTTGACAACATGGGAGATGGATTGAGGTGTTAGATTGGACCAGATTTCAAGAGTTCTCCTCTAGATTTAAGAGGATGGACGATCTTAAGGGTTGATTGGTAATGAATCGCTATCACTGGTAAGTACAGGTTGACATCAAGGGGATATTAGGAAGCGAGAAGGGTTGGAAATCCTTCAATTCTTGCGTGCAGTGAAGACTTAGTCGAATCTAAGTGGGGGAGAGACTTTTATAAAGTTCTCCAAATGTGAGTTCTGGTTGCGCGGGGTGCAATCTCTTGGGCACCTTGTCAACCAGAAGGGGTATTCTAGTTGATCCGGCCAAGATAGAGGTCGTGATGTAGTGGGAGATTCTGAGGTCTCCATATGAGATTCGGAGTTTCTTGGGTCTAGCAGGTTACTACCGGAGATTTACATGGGACTTCTCCGAGATTGCGGTTCCTTTGACCCGACTGTCCAAGAAGTCGGTGACCTTTCATTGAGGGACTGAATAGCAGACAACCTTCAATACTCTCAGTCAGTAGTTGTACGAGGCACTGATTCTCACCCTACAAGAGGGTGTAGATGACTCCGTGGTTTACTGTGACGCTTTGATCACAGGTTGGGGTGCGGTACTGATACAATGGGGTCACGTGATAGCAGGTTTCGGGAACCAAGTTAGATTTCTGGTTAGCACTCAAGTTTAGTTGTGTGTTAGGTCAAGTGAGTGATCGACCTAGTATGGATAGAGTGTTGTAAGTCTGTGGGTGTAGCCGTAGCATTCACTAGGTTAGTAGATAGTGTGAGCGCGTTGTTAGGACGCAGAAGGAACAATAGTACCCACCAATTCGGGTGCAGCAGTGAGGATATGGAAATCCACATATTGGGTTTCGGAATTACCCAGATGGATTAGACCTGGTTGAGCCAGTGATAGGACTGTAGGAGCGTTACTACAGTTACGGGATCAGAAAGCAATGGACTGTACAAGATTGTGTGTGAGATAAGGCTACCATTGGTCAGGTAGCAATCACTTCCAGCCTTGGATTTGATGATGACAGGATTCGACGTATGGGCCCGATCGGTTAGATCAGAAAGTAGTAGAGTCACACTAGCATGATAACTAGTGGCAACTAGTTCCAGAGAAGGATCGTTCAGAAGTCGTGTGAGGCGACTAAGTGGGGAGTCCTTTGGCTCTGTAGCCGGGTGGAAACCCAGTATTTCAAAGGATTGGAAAGCGAATTAAGACCCAGGAAGTCTTGGTAGCTTTTGGTGAGCAGCTATGTAGTAGTGTATGCTGCCTCAGGCGGTTCAGTGTTCGAGCAGTTTCAACTCTTGGGCGGTAATAGCATGTGTGTTTTAGTTGCATATGTGCACGGAATAGCTGGTTTATTGGGGAGTGACAAGTCACCCACAGTGGGATTAGCTGAGCCTTAGCCGAGAATAAGTGATCTGCAGAGGTAATTGGGTTTGTCACCTAGGTTTATGGCGGGAACCACATGCTATCAGAAGTTGAGTAGTCAGTTGTCAGATAAACAGATTGGGTTCAACGATAATGATTCTGTATGAGTGGTCTATCAGGGAATTAGGCTATCTCAAGGCAGCAAATTTCAGACGAAGTGGAAGTGATCTTGTGGTGAGGAATTCGTTCGCCTACGGATTTCAGGGCTTTGTGAAGAGTGATCATCGCTACCCTAGGAGGACTAGGGTGTGCCTAGGATGGTGACCATTTTACTAGAGTGGGTGGGCGTATAAGGAATGATATGGAATGATTTCGAGGACGAAATCTAATTTAAGTGGGGGAGAGTTGTAATACCCTGTTTATTTATTAAATAAATAAACAGATTAATGAATGAATAGTAGCCCTAAAATCAATAATGATTATGTAGCAGGGTGTTGGTCTCGAGGGTTAATTGTCACGATTCTAGAAGTTTGAGGTATTTATAAGATTAATGCCTTGTGTTCGTAATTAATAAAGTAAATGAGTGAGATTTATTAATTTTGATAAATGGTTTGTATATATATGCTTTAAGTCCAGGGTCCATATAGTATTTGTGGGAAACTTCTGTTAAGGGGGGGGGGGGGGGGGGGGGAATCAAGCTTTGGGAAAAGTTGTAATAACGCCAAAACCTCTAGGGCCACTTCTGCCAATTTTCGAAAATTGGGTTCCATGTTCCCCTGTTAGCCGACAAGCGTGAATCGGAGATAGCCGAAGGCTTATTGTGACTACCTGCACCAGAATTTGCTACCTTCGATCGTGCACCATCCACCTTAAATAGAGCCCCAATTTTGATTGCGTGCGAAGTTTGTGTGTGTATGTGTAGTAAGAGAGAAAGAGAAGAATTAGAATGGAGCCTTTCGATAATTTTCTGATCATTAGCTCTACAAGATGCGAGTGAATCGAGAAAAAAAAAGAAAAAGAAACGATATGGAGGGGGAAGGATCCGTGATCTATCAATGAGAAAGGAGCGATTGAAAGCAGTAGCCGTTCCATTCTTTCCTAATCAAGGGCTTAGCGTTGTATAGAAATGTTCAGGAAGATTTTGAGTTTCGGTGAGGTTCTAAATGAATCCTGGTTCCAGCGAGTTATATCACAGAAGGTAGTGCTTAAAGCCATCAATGGCATTGGCGACTAGCAGGGTGTTTGACCTTCGCTATGCCCTTGATGAAATCGCTATTGGCGCCTTCAAAGAATCAAGAACCAGGAAATGGATTAGATAGCCTTGTTCCTCTCCAAAGACGATAACGGAGGCTGCTGAGCGCTTCTGACAAACGACCATTGTGGGCCGGAGATGAGAGCTTCGCCGGAGGTGAGGCTATCGCTTGAGTGGGAGTGCGGAAACAATCAAGGAAGAAGGTGATGTTTGGCATCAAAGCTGGAAGTGACGCATGTACCGCCTCCCTTGACCCCCCTGTTTGGATACTTAAGTATGATTCATTTTGGGCTAATGAATTGTTTATTGGGCTGGTAAACCAATTGGGTAAATAATGAAGCTATCTAGTACTGGACTCGGAAATTTAGTGCGCTAGCAAAACTTTATTTGGCCCGGTTATATATATCAATTATCACATGAATAATTATATGACAGTTGGATGGACCATATTTAATTAAATACGGTTAGCTGTAATCACTTATACGAACATGATTATTGATGTAGACCGGGTAATATTAGGTCATGGAGTTAAACATGAATTATGATGGGGAGATGGTGAATTATAAGTAGGTGGGTTTACCCAAGAACACGTACACGGACTAGAATATTGGACTGGGCTTTAGGATAAGGCCCATTGGGTAGGCTTGGGCCCAATTGGAAAAATTGGGCCATAGAAGGGCTATATTTGGGCCTTGAAAATTATTAGGTATTGGCCTATTGGATTTCCAAGGGTTTGGATCAAAATAAATGGTTGGGTCTTTAAAGTAAGACCATGTAAGGGATCCTGGCCCAATTTAGAAAATTGGGCCATAGTTGGGTTTTAGTTGACCATCAGACTATCAGACTATTGGGCCTTGGGCTTGAATCAAGCTAAGTTAGGGGTAAAGTAGTCTTTTACCCAAGCAAGGACTTAAGGATATGTATTTGGGATCCAATTATTAATTAGGTTTAATTGATGTTGACAGCTTGATGATCGGTCAGCCAGCAGCCCGAGATTTATTCGAGAAACTTCAGCAGTGCGAGATGAGTTACCTTCCAGTAGCGGTGGGTCTAAGGCCACAATGCCGGCCCACCAGTAAGAGTTGTATGTTAGATGATTGTCTTTGTGATATCATTTACGTTTCCTACTACCTGATATGTTATATGCTGGCATGATATGTTATGTGTGATAGTAGTAGAGTTCGGTTGTTAGGACCGAAGGGTAGGTCAGACACCCCAGATACGTCTGACAGTATGTGATGATATGTTTGCATGCTGGCTTGTTACGTTATATGAGATAGAGGTAGTATGAGGGGACTAGTCCCCGAGGGTCGGTTGTTAGGACCGATGGGTAGGTCAGCACCCCAGAATGGCTTGACATGGGTAGGTCAGCGCCCCAGAATGGCTTGACATGGGTAGGTCAGCGCCCCAGAATGGCTTGACATGGGTAGGTCAGCACCCCAGAATGGCTTGACACGGGTAGGTCGGCACCCCATAATGGCCGTACTGGGTAGGTCGGGCACCCCAGAATTGCCCGACAATATGTATGCTATGTGATTGTATGGTATGTGGTATGATGGGGGAACTCACTAAGCTTTGTGCTTACGGTTTTCAGTTTTGGTTTCAGGTACTTTATTTTCAAAGGAAAGGAGTCGGCTCGATCGCAG
The DNA here is from genome assembly GCF_052625555.1 of Lactuca saligna. Taxonomy (NCBI): domain Eukaryota; kingdom Viridiplantae; phylum Streptophyta; class Magnoliopsida; order Asterales; family Asteraceae; genus Lactuca; species Lactuca saligna. Next base: position 78,331,297 of record NC_136423.1, on the reverse strand, counting down.
CGCATCACACTATGTTTTCCGCACATGAGATCCTTGGGGATTACGCTCTGATATGGTTTCATGATACTATGTTTTTTATTACTGTCACTTGGGTCTTGACATGAGACTTTATTATGAATGTTTTTATACTGATGGTTTTATGTAATAACATAAATAAAAATGAAATTTTTGGCCTGTATTTTTGGGATGTTACAATTAGAGACTCGCTCGAGCATACTCACACTCGACTACTCATCCCTACTTTCTTGTTAGAATCCTAAGGATTCTTACTTGGATTGCATGCAAACCGGGTGCTTTCCGTAGTACGAGCCCAATACTACCTTCCACACCCCATCTGTAGTCACCCCAAGGCCTCATCCTAGGATTCTAATTCACAAATACTCTATATCTCACAGATCACAGATTACGCTCTCAGAAGACCCTTATTAAAATCATCTAAGCATCTCTTCCTAGATGATCTGCTGACTCAGAACTCAGTACATACAAGAGAAAACAACATATAACACTAATCAAAAGCATTCCCTAGACTAAGGCATCATAATAAGGCAGCTCTAGCCCTAGAATATGAAAAACCCAGCCCACCCTCTAGCATGCAATTTTAGTAAACTATCTCATAAGTACTTTATAACACAAAGTATGATATTTTGTGAAATCACCGTTCAGGCTCTAGCTGATTGTACACACCGCTCCAACTTGTGTTCTCTTAAAACCCTTTCTCATTTTATAAAAATCATTTCTTCTTAAAAAATTTCTCTGAAATCCTCAGTTTGAGTTCAAATGCACCCGGAGGTGCATCCGAATCCCTCAAACCAAGGCTTTGATACCAACTTATAACAGCGTGAAATTCAAAGCCTTCTTTTTTTCAAAATTAAAAACAAATTTGTTTCAATAAATACAAAATGTCACAATGTCAAATCATCATATCATATATCAAAAACTGTTTATATTTCAAAACTCCAGGATCCTCTAAATCATAACTCAATCGCTGATGTGTGTACAATCAGGCCGACGCCTTCCTGTGATCCTTAGAAGTACCTGAACCACATAACGCATAACACAGTAAGCACAAAGCTTAGTGAGTTCTCCAAAATACCACACATATCACATTAGCCACTCAAGGCTAACTTAATACGACCCTCTGGTCAATGTGTTCCATGGAGACCCTCCGGTCCCACTACTCTGGACAACCCTCCGGCCCTAACTCAATAAGTTTATGTAACAACCCGAAATTTGTTCGTCGCCAAAACCTGTTCTACCCGGAAAGTCGCCGTTATCGGATTCGTTCCGTTTTCTCTTTGGAGTTAATCGTATAAACTTATATGTTTATTTTATTCTAATGAGTGTCTAAATCACTCAGGAACTTATGTTATTAGCCCAAAAACATTTATTTCATGAGTTTTTATAATGTTCCCGTCGGGTGACGGAAACTCAATCGGGTGCGACCAAAAGCCGCGTTTAGCGTCGGTATCGTGTAGAATTCCACCGCGTGCAAATTTTAGGAACTATATAAATGTGTTTCAGCTTTCATTTGAAGCTTTTCCTTCTCTCACTACTCTCTCTCTAACCTCTCTCCAAAAATCCAAAGATTAAGGGTCCAAAACTCAATTTTAAGGCTTCAAATCCTTAAGGTACCTTCCTAGCTTCAATCTATAGCATGTTTAGCTTCCAAATTAGAAACTTAATCATGAAATGGGACACAATGTATGAGTTTATGGCCCAGGAAGATGCCTAGGCCGTAAACACCAAAAATGATGGGTTTTGAGCCCTTAAACCCCTCCTTGACTAGTTTGGACTTTAGATATGGCTATGGTACTTTAAGATATGGACTCTAAACATGTAAAACTTGAATTTTGTGATGTTTGAAGGAGTTTACGGCCAAGGATCATTCTTGGGCTGTAAACTCATATAATTAGGGTTTTCATGCCCTTAAACCCTTCCAAATCACTTCTATGGCCTAGATATGAATTATAGGACCTTGATTCTAGCATTTGGACACTTGAAACATGAATTTTGGGGAATTTAGATGAGTTCACGGCCAAGGAGAGTGCTTGGGCCGTAAACTCCCCAAAACTTGGCATAAATCCAATTCTAAGGTGTTAGAAAGCCATCCAACACCACCAAAAGCCTTGGAATAAATCAAGGGACCAACCAAAAATACTTTGAGGGTGTAAAACACATCATTCATGGGATTTCTAAGGGTTTACGACCAAGACTTGTTCTTGGGCCGTAAACTCCAAAATTCTTGGTGTTAGAATGCAAACTAAACACCCCCAAGGCCCTTAGATGAATTTTAGAAGTCCTTTCATGCAAGTTTTAGACCTTGAAACTCCTTGAAGCACCCTATAGAAGAGTTTACGGCCATGAGGGGGGTCTCATGGGCCGTAAACTCCATAAACACCCCAAAAGTCCCTTGCAAACTCATGATAGGCCTTGGATAAATTCTACCAATCACATGTGATTTGTTCTAGCACCATTTAACATCATTTTCTTGGGTAAATAGGGGTTTACGGCCTTGGAGCCATGCTAGGCCGTAAACTCCCATAAAGGGGGGTCTATTTGATGTTTTGTAATCATTCCAAGTCCATAAACCAAGTTTAGAAATTATCCCCTAAGTGTTGGAAGTCCAAATTGCACCATAAACCACCCATCATGAGTTTACGGCCGTAAACTCATGGGGATGGGTGTTTTGGCCGTAAACTCCCTAAAGGGGGGTGTTCCTTTGATGTCCCAACTCATTTCCCAAGTCCCTTGTATCATTCATGTCCCTAAACGCCACCCGGGTCCTTCCAAACACTTGTATCGGAGTGTTATCGCGACTTGAAGCATTTGTCCCTATCCAACAATCAATCTAAGTCCTAATTAGATACAAATGTGTATCTTTACATGATAATTAGGAACCTCATGTGTTTACAAGTTCCGGATCAACTCTTAGCATCCAAACCGTCTCGTATCTCGTCCGGTGAGTTCATACCCCTACGGCTTTTTCACTGTTTTCAATGTTTTTAGGGGGGGAATACAAGCAAACTATAACTGTTTTCCAATCACAACATTGATGTGTTTCAAACAATATCTGACAAACCTATAAACTCTTTTACTCCTTATGTATTATGCTGAGCATAAGGAATGACTATTCGATTTCAACTAAATGGATTTTAGTTAAGGAAACAATCAAACTAATCAAATTATTATGGGAATAATTTGGGGGTCTTTACTATTCTTTCTATCGTATACTGATGTCTATATCAAGTTATTAGATAAACTATGTCTGATTCAGTTTATCTCCATATCATTTTAATGTATTGTTAGATAATTTCATGTATGTATCTATACTTTACTGTACTATGTTTCATAATCTTCTGTATATCGATATCTTACAAGAACCCTGTGAATAGTTTAGTACTAGTTTGTGAGATAGTCACTACCCTTTATGGATGATCAGTAAATCCTCCCCGGAAGTGTAACCAGAGTCTCTTGGAGGGAGAGCGTGGAATTTGTGAATAAATCTATTCGGGACTGACAATCCCACACCTTAACTGCTAGCTACAGTTAGGCAGGCACGCCTAGGGTGACAAATTTCTGGATATTGTTCGACGTCTGACAAACGTCAAGGAGGTCACGTTGTCGTATTAGTATGGTTACCCGACTCACAATATGTATTAATACCAGCTTATTCACAGTTTGGGTTCAGAAACTATATCTCGTTCGGGATAGTGATCCCATGGTTTTGCATCTATATTTTATATCTCTTTCGGGATTGTGATCCCATGATATTGTTTCTAGATCTCTTTCGGGATAGTGATCCCATGGTTTTATGCTTATAACTTGTACGGGATGTCTTTCCCCATGGTCTTTAACTATATCTTATACGGGATAGTGATCCCATGGTTTTCTAAATCTATATCTTATACGGGATAATGATCCCAAGGTTTTGTATCTATATCTTATACGGGATAGTGATCCCATGGTTTTCTAAATCTATATCTTATACGGGATAATGATCCCAAGGTTTTGTATCTATATCTTATACGGGATAGTGATCCCATGGTTTTCTAAATCCATGTCTTTCCCCATGGTCTTTAACTATATCTTATACGGGATAGTGATCCCATGGTTTTCTAAATCTATATCTAATACGGGATAATGATCCCAAGGTTTCTAAATCTATATCTTATACGGGATAATGATCCCAAGGTTTTGTATCTATATCTTATACGGGATAGTGATCCCATGGTTTTCTAAATCCATGTCTTTCCCCATGGTCTTTAACTATATCTTATACGGGATAGTGATCCCATGGTTTTCTAAATCTATATCTTATACGGGATAATGATCCCAAGGTTTTGTATCTATATCTTATACGGGATAGTGATCCCATGGTTTTCCAAATCTGTATCTTATTCGGGATAGTGATCCCATGGTTTCAATCTACATTTACTTATATACATCAACTTATCTCGTGTTTAGTCCGGGATGATAGTCCCACGATCTTAAACCTGTACTTTCAGATGTGTCAAACTATCTTATATGTCTTTCGGGATAGTAATCCCAAGATTTTCATTATATAGTTTTGTGTGTTAAACTATACTTTGTGATATACAACCGATCTTATAATTAGGAAAATATGGGATTTTCCTGGGGTAAAATACAGTACATAACCGAATTGGTAACAAATGATAACTTAACCAATTTCACATAAGAAAATATGGGATTTTCTTGGATAACAACTTTTTCGGAAACTAAAGGAAACCGATACATTTTCATAAACCAAAACCGCTTATGAACTCACCAGCTTTATGCTGATTTTCCAACCGCTTGTATTCTCAGGTCCAAGTTAGACAGGTACCCGGTGATCTCTTTTGATGAAGACGGAGTGCGTGGAAGACTCGTCTCAACTTTTGTTTATATGATGCATATGTATAACTTGTATAACTTTACTTTTGAACAAATGTAAACTTTCATATATATGTAATGTAATGTTTGTTTACTGTGATTACTATGTACATTGGATTTGATACACAACTTGGAGTCAACCCCGGGGACGTTTCCGCCTTTGGTTTTCGGGGTGTGACAGTTTACAACAATACGCATAAATCACAAGAACAACTTGCAAAGTAGCACAATATTACAAATAAGCACATAAGGCATCTCAGTCACACAAGGATACCACTCATGGTAAGTATAGTGAGAAGACTCACCTCGCAAGCTAGTAATTACAAGTCTCATGCTCGGAAATCTCGAACAAGCCTCAACCTAATACATAGGATAACCATCTCTAATTAATACTCTATTCGTACTCAATTTCACTAAGGTTATTCTCTATTTCTTTCAAATTCTTGGAATGGGTAAAAGACCAATTTACCCCTCTATGGTCCCCATTACTCATGTTGGCAAACACTAAAGTCAAGAGAAGTCAAACTCTAGCCAACAGTCCAAGTTGGATCTGACTCGCTGAGTGCTCTCGTGTGACTCATCGAGTCTAGTTGAACCTCAGAAGCTACATGAAGGTCCAACTCATCGAGTTATCCCCTAACTCGTTGAGTTATAGCATGGTCAGCTCATCGGGAAAAACCTTACCTGACTCGTCGAGTCGGCGAGTCTGTTCAGAATCTTTTCTCATTCAGACGATTCCAAGGCATAAAAGCTTCCTAAACTATATATCTACACACTTGAGGCTCATTTATCATGTAAAGCCACATGCTTTATGTCCATACATGGCACTTAGGGCTTGAAATGCCAAATACATACTTTACAAAGGGTTTTTCACTCAAGAGCATTATTATGGATGAATAAAGCAGGGACTTTTGGACTCTAGGGACCTCACATGGTCCATATATGAAGTCCAAACCTCTATATGAACTCAAAACACTCAAGGTCCTCATGTTAGATGGATAAAAAGCCTTAAACTCCCAAACTCATGAGATCTATTCAGCAAAATAAGAAAGGTGCAAGCTTTATACCTTTCCCATAAGCGTTAAGGTGAAATAACCACGGATCTAACAACTCATTCTCTTCACTTGGCTTGGAATCCTCCCTTCCTCTTCAAAAGATGCACCAAACACTCAAAGTTAGATCAAAATTTTCTCTCTAAGCTAAATGGTCGATTAGGGTTTACTCTTAGTGAAGGTGAGCCGCAAATGAGGCTATAAGTGCCCTTAAATAGGCCCCAAACCCCGGGGATTTAGGGTTTCTCTTCACAATGTCTACTCGGCGAGTTAGCTCTTCGGACTCGTCGAGTAGATCATTAATCCACGTGGCATATCACGACCTTACTCTACGAGTTCTTGCACCAACTCGTCGAGTCGCTTAATAGCCCTTCCCAATACATAATTAAAAAATATACCTGGAAGTACGGATGTTATTCTTCCATTATACTCGACGAGTTGTGATGCCTATGAGCTCGGAAGACAAATTAGGAAAAGTCATTCTTCCATTATAAATACCAAAATCGTTGAACCACTGGAACTATTGCACATTGATCTTTGTGGTCCTTCAGCCATCAAGAGTGTTGGTGATAACAAATATATTTTGGATATTGTCAATGATTTTTCTAGATTTACCTGGGTATTCTTTTGTAGACAGAAATCCGATGCAACTTAGAAGCTGATAGATTTCATCAAGCAGGTGGAACTACAATTACGAAAGTCGGTTTGGAAAATTCGTAGTGATAACGGTTCAAAATTCAATAATAATGCATTTGAAGAATTCTTAACCGGAAAAAGGGATTTCTCACAATTTCTCTATTCCTTACACTCCACAATAGAATGGTATAGTTGAAAGATGAAATCGCTCTCTCTGTGAAGCTGCAAGGACACTGCTGTCATTTGTGAATCTTCCCTTGTACTTCTGGGCTGATGACATTCTTGTTTTACTCAGAACCGTTCCTATATCAACAAGCAATTTCTGATTACTCCATATGAAATTGTAAACAACAAGAACCCTAACGTTAAATTCTTTCATGTGTTTGGTTGCTGGTGCTTCTTATTAAATTTTAAAAAAAGTCGGAAGAAATTAGATGTAAAAGCTGTCGAAGGAATTTTTTTAGGGTATTCCATGACATCAAAGGCCTATCGGGTTTTGAACAAGAAGTCAAAGAATATTGAGGAAACCTACTATGTCACGTTTAATGACAATTATATGAAGAAATATCAAAAAGAAGATTGTCAATGTGAGGAAAATTTTCCATCAACAAATTCTAACACTATTCCGCTTATGAATTTGTATGAGGATTTTCTAAATTTGTTTGATGAAACTGACGAAGGAATTTCCTCAGAATCAAACGCAAAAGACAATCAAGAAGATGAATTGATCACGATTGTTGACGAAGTCGTCGAAGATATAGAGACTTTTTTAGAGCAACCAAGTCTGAATGAACCTCAACCAAAACTTTTTGATGCTCCAGTCTAGGGAGAGAGTTCCACTCAGAACTTCAATACTGATATTCCTCTCCAGGGGGAGAATTCAATTCTAAATGCGGGGTGGCATGACAACTTCCAAGAGGAGAATAGTGAAAAAATGACTCGGATGTACAATCGGAATTCGAAGAAGTTTTCACTGAAGTTGATCCAACTTATGATTAGAACTATCCTCCAATGATGAAATAGTCCAAATATCATCCTCCTTATCAAGTGATAAGAGATTCTTTATCAGGAGTTCTTACTCGTGCTCAACAAAAAGCGAAGCAGACTGCATTATTTTCTAAAATGGAAATTTTCATGTTTAACTCTTTTATTTCAAAAATTGATCCACATCTGTTAAAGTTGGCCTTGATCATGCAGACTGGGTTCAGGAAATGCAAGAAGAGCTAAATGAATTTGAAAGGAATAAACTATGGAGATTGGTTCCCACTCCAGAAAATGCTTTGCTTTTTGGCATGAAGTAGGTGTTCAAAATTAAAATTGATAAGGAAGGAAATGTCATTCGAAACAAAGCTCGTTTGGTAGTTAAAGGCTACTGTCAAGAGGAAGGAATATATTATGAAGAGACATTCACACCAATGGCAAGACTTGAATTTATTCAGATCTTTCTAGCATGTCGCTCACAAAAATTTTGAAGTCTATCAAATGGAGGTGCAGTGCGCATTTCTGAATGGAGAACTTGAGGAAACTGTCTATGTGGAATAACCACCAGGTTTCATAAATGAGAAATATCCCAGTCATTGTTACATACTAGACAAGGCAGTGTATGGTCTGAAACAAGCACCTCGTGCATGGTATGAAATCCTGACTCATTTTCTTAAACAATCAAATTTTAATCAAGGTTCGGTTGACCTAACCTTCTTTCACAAGAAAGATGGTGGCTGTTTAATTATTGTTCAAATTTATGTTGATGTCATTATTTTCGGATCCACTAATCCTAGATTAACAGTTGAATTCTGAAAACTAATGGAAACTAAATTTGAAATGAGTTCAATGGCTCCAATTAACTTTTTCCTTGGTTTAAACATTACACATAGTTTAGAGGGCATGTTTATCAACCAGGAAGCCTACACTAAGACCTTGCTAGAAAAATTTGGAATGCTGGTTGATTTAAAGGTCAAGGTTCTTATGACCTTTGGAATGAAACTTAATCCATCCTTGGACAAGCCAACATCAGATATCACATTATTTTGTCAGATGACCGGATCTTTAATGTATCTATCATCGAGTCGTCCTGATATTATGTGTGCTGTATGTTATTGTGTCAGGTTTCAGGTGAATCCCCATGAACCACATATGGTAGCTATAAAGAACATATTCTGATATCTCAAAAGAAATACATCTCTTTGGAATATGGTATCCCTCAAATTCGGGATTTTTCATGCAAGCATATTCAGATGCTAATCTTGGTGACTATGGAGTTGATCAGAAGAGCACATCGGGTGGATGTCAGTTTCTGGATGGCAAGCTTGTTAGCTGGAAATCTACGAAACAAACTTATGTGTGTTTATCCATAATAGAAGTTGAATACATTACAACAACATCATGCACTTTCCAAGTGTTGTGGATTGAGAATCAGTTAAGAGACTATGGAGTCAACATGAAGCGAATTCCGTTGTATTGTGATTTCGAGAGCGCAATAAGAATATGCCACAATCCAGTGTAACACTCCAAGACAAAACATATAGCAATGAGATAGCACTTCATAAAGGATCATGTTTAGGGTGGAAATATGGAAGTTCATTTCATTAGATCCTTAGATCAGTTAGATTATATCTTTACAAAGGTCCCACCTGAAGCATTATTCAAATGTATTTTACAAGGGTTATAGATGATCAAATCCAAATCTGTCCCGAAATCTTCTTCGTAATGATCATCGGTCAGAAGTTACTGTTCACACTCTGAATGGTTTTGAGCTTCATAATCTATTGTTCGTATTCTGACTTGTTACGAGCTTCATAATGGTTTGAAATTCTTCATTTACTTCCGACTTGCTCCGATTATCATAATGATTCTGAGGCTACTATATATTATGATTTCGGAACCTTACTCATTCGTAAGTCTTTTGTCATTTTCTTTTGTCTGACTATTTTCCTTAGTTTTGAAGTTACTGTTTATCTTCATTCTTTTCAGAACATTAAAAGTGCAAAAATATTTTATTTGTTTCTATATTTTCTTTTCAAAAATTCAAAAATATGAAAAATATTTTCTTCTTTTTAAGTGTTTTCCAAAATCAAAAATATCAAAAATATTTTCATTTCTGAATTTAAGTTTGCAACAATGAATTGACGGTCGACTTTATCACTTCTTTCTACCATGTCTCATCTCAACCTTCACGCAGTCCCTTAAGTATTAGAACAAAACCAGTTTTGGTATAGGGCTACAAAACTCTTGTTCATGATCGCAAAATTGTTATCAACATATTTTCGTGAAACTCCCAACCATTCTTCTATTAATGCATTATTCTATATCGTAACCCTTAAGACTCTCAGGTTTAACCACTGAGGTTTAGGTTACGAAACATTTGTGTTTATGAAAATTAACGGTGAATTTTTTTTTTGTTCATGAAAATTATCCATGGAATTAACAAACAAAGCCTTTTGGTTTGTACATTTAATTGTTTGAAATCTCATTTTTCTTTCTGAGTGATCTCAATGAAATGCTCTCGTCCTAAGACATTTCTTCCCAATAAGATCCTTTTTTGAGATTTCCATAGTATCCACTCACTTTAAAGAATATCCCAAGCTTACTTGTGTTTATGGCTACATTGGTCAAACAAGTACTTCTTTCAGATCTTTGGACTTATGTTAAGTTTCAGAATATGGATGAAGCTGAAACCACCTTTTTAGCCATATAAAAGAAGCCTTTCACAATTTCTCAATTTAAACAGGTGATCGTAATTCAACGGGAAACCACACAAGCTCTTTGAAGTCTCTCTTTACTCATAAGGAAGAGATCATTGCCTGGGACCAATCATAATTTCATATCAACATTGCTTGATATCACTAAATCCCACATATATCTGCTTTATTTCTTTTTATTTGGCACACTCTTGCACTAAAATCCTCATGATTTTACAAAGTCTACTTTCAATTTCAATTGGATGTTTACAGAGAGCTGGAAGGTAGAACGATAATTCCGAAAAGACTAGTTTAGAACATGGTGAATTTGAAATGAATGAATTGTGGATAACTTCAAATTTTGGCGCGATTTTTGAATCCCTGACATCACGTGTTTATTGGCTTCTAACAGTCATTGATTAGCTGAAACGATTTTATTGGCTGATTTTTCAGCCTGTACGAATTTGAAACGACGGTTTCTCTCTCCACATATCATATACCATATATAAGGAAACCAAAACTGTTCATTTGCCTTCACCACAAAAAAAATTCTCAAAGCAAAAACTTCTCTATCTCTCTACTCTTCATCATCTTCTTTAAAGATTCAACGGCCGGTTCATCTGAAGAAATTTCTTTTGTTGATCAATCTGCTTCTGTCATCATGCTCACGGTCAAGCCCAACCATAACTTGATTCTTAATCTCAAGGCTTCACGTTACGATGCCCAAATTAGGCCTATGATCGAGTGTCTCAAGGTCTCACCATTGGTGAAAGCGTTAACCATTGTTTAAGTTGTACCTCTTGTTCATTTCTCCAAAGCATTATCCACTGCTATCTACAACAAGGTTGATGATCTTATCCACTTCGAGATTGCTACTCACAAGATCTCAATCTCAAAGCCCTAATTTAGCAAACTTCTAGGGCTCACCTTTCTTGAATTTCATGTCGATCCAGAATCAATTCCAACCACCTCCATGATTTATATGTTCTATCAAATGGTCTACATGTAACACCATAAATTTTTAAATAAAATTTTCATTTAAAGTCGCATAATTCTCAGAACACATTTCATAATAATCTCATCTATTTAATTTACAAATTCGCAACTCCATAATTGTTTGATTAAAATCCAGGATCTTCAAAACAAAACTCTTTCACTGGTACCTACAATCAAGTCGGTGCCTTCCCACGATCTTGAGAAAAACCTGAAACACATAACACATAAAACGGTAAGCACAAAGTTTAGTGAGTTCCCCAAAATACCACACATAGCTCAGTAGCCACTCGAGGCTATAATACTGTAAGACCCTCCGATCAATGTGTCTTAGTGGGACCCTCCAGTCCCATAACTCGGGTAGACCCTCCGGTCCTAACTCAGTAAGCATAGAATAATACACAACATAAAACACATAAACATAATACAGGATATCACAATACTCAATATAAACACATAAGGCATCATAGTCACACAAGTATACTACTCATGGTAAGTATAATGAGAAGACTCATCTCGACAGCAAGCAATTATCATCGCACTTGAATCTCGAACTAGCCACCGCCTAACACATAGGGTAATTATCTCAATAAGTACTTGATTCCCGACTCTAAGTAACCAAATGTTATTATTCTCTCTCTAACTCTTGAACTGGGTAAAAGACCATTTTACCCCTACAAGGTCTCCAATACTCATGTTGACCAAACCTTAAAGTCAACATCAGTCAGACTCGAGTCAACAATCCATGTTTGACCTGACCCAACAGAGTGTTTGATCCTCTGGTCATGAAAGTACTGAAATAAAACAAGATAAAAATGTAAAAAGAACATAAAAATGCAACTACAAAAAAAAAAACGAAAATTGAATGCAAAATAACTTATATTCTCAGGTAATCGTTAAGCTGGAAGATTTTCAAGTGTGTATGGATTTATTTTGTGTAACAACACTTATCATACTATCAATACTTTGAATCTATGTAATTTATAACAATGTACTTAATGTAAACAATGTTGGTTGTGATATGTAATGCTGGTGATGAATGTGTTATGTTTCATATATATTCATTGTGATGATAATTCAATTGTTAGTCACACGAGCCCCTGAGCGATTGCACCGTCTGATTCAGGGGTATGATAGGTTGGTATCAGAGCAATGTTTACAGTGAACTAGCATATCTAACCTTACATGATATGCAACTTTAAACATAATGGGACTAAATAACTCTGAACAAAACAAAAATTTCACACTTATGTGCGCATACTAGGATAATAACCTAATAATATTTAATAAAAGCTTTTGGAGGAAATAGAACGATGTGATTAAACCTGGACAGTTATGTAGTCATATTAGGGATAAATATAGCATGATCAACTATATTTATTCAGAATATGACCAACATGTATTTGGGAGTAATCATAGCGGGAAATGAATCCAAAAGCCTACCTCTCTCTCCAATAACTCTAGGGAACCCAAACCTAAATAATTAAATATACTATAGGAATAATCAAAACATGAATTATTCCCATGCCCTCATGTAGTCACCATGGAAGATGATCATCAAGAGGTACATTTTTTCAAGCCATAGTGGCTCATGGGATGCTAGAGGAGAATCCCGAATAAGAACAAGGGGAGCCCCTGATATTGGGCCCGACGAGTACACTGATAGAGAATATAAGTTTGATAGGACTGACGAAGACATGGAGGAGGATGAGGACACAAATGAAGCCCCCATCGAACCATCTACCCGATCAGGCACCCCAGGACCACCCTGCTCCCCCAAGGGATCCTGTTAGTGAGGATCGTTCTATGGAATCAGAGGTTGCCACACTTCGACAATAGCTATTTGCTATGGATGCACGAGCCATGCAAGCTGAGCAGGAAAGGGATGAGGTTATCAGAGAGATGACCAAGATGGCTCAGTTGTTGGCACAACATGTTGGGATATGATTTCACTACCACCATTAGGAACTTCTTAGTGTGATCAGGATCAGTAGTATATCTATTAGTATTAGGTTTCGCTTAGGTGTACTATGCTATGTACTATCGACTCTATGTTTAAGTGACTACACTACTCATAGGTTTGTCATGCTGCTGGATTTTTATATGTATTGTATGCCTTCTGGAAAATTTTCCTGTATCAAAACACTTAGTATTAATGAAAATGCTTTATGTTTTATCATGACGTTGTTATCTGCTATGTGTTTTACTTCCTTATGTTAATGCGTGAAATTACTTAAATACACACTATACGCCTAGTCTATGGAAATTCTAAACTTGCAAAACAATAGGCACTCAAGATCTTTCCGTTCCACGACAGAAGGATGCTTCAATGACCCAACCATTGTGACCCTGATACATTGCCTCCAAAAATTAAATCTGTTGCATTCCAAGCAGTGGTGTCCGTCACGGTCACTGCAACACTTGCCCAAATTCGCAACAGAAACAACGGAGAGGGCAACGAACAGGGAACCGGAAGCACAAACCAAGGAACAAACCTGGAAACGGTAAGAACTTGCACCTATAAGGATTTCACTAGCGCCAAGCCTTGGACCTTTAATGGAACGAGAGGCGTAATAGTCCTGAAACGATCGATCAAGAAGGTGGAATCAGTTTTTGAAATTTGTGGGTGTCCGGATGAGTCTAAGGTCAAGTTCACGGCCTGCACCTTTGTGGACCAAGCCCTATCCTAGTGGAACGGTCACATAAAGGCCATGACGCTTATGGTGGAAAATGCAATTCCATGGGAGGAATTTAAGGAGATGTTGTTAGCCGAGTACTGTTCCTGAGGGGAGGTTTAGAAATTGGAACAAGAGCTGTGGAACCTCACGGTTCAAAACTCCGATATCGATGCATACATAACCAGGTTTAGTGAGCTATCTCTTTTGTGTCCCCGAATGATCACTTCGGAAGGAAAAAAGATCGAGAGGTTTATTTGGGGATTGACCGCGCCGATCCAAGGAAACGTCATTGCAGCAAACCCGACCACGTACTAAAGCGCAAAGAGGCTTGCTAAGACGTTGTATGATCACGGCAACAAAAAGGCCGCCAAAACGGGAGAAATGGAAATTAAGAAAGAAGGCGGTAAAAAGAAAGGGAGAAACAACAAGCGAAAGGGAAAGCAGAACTCATAATCATCTAAAAAGCACCAAATTGTGGCTATCCATGCTGCAACTCAAGCTACCACCACACCACATGCTCCAACCTCATCCACGCCAACTGCTCCAAAGCATTATTTAGGAAATCTCCCCAAGTGTAACAAGTGTAACTTCCACCATCACGGGGAATGCAGAGAGATGATTTGCACTAGGTGTAATCGGAAAAGCCATACACCAAAGTATTGTAGGGCTCAGCTTCAACAAAACTAGATGCCAAACAACAACAACAACAACAATAACAACAACACAAATGTTGGGGCCAGTTATTCCTGTTACGGATGTGGGAAAATCGGGCATTTCAGGCGAAATTGCCCCAACGCAAGCAATCAAGGGACAGGAGCAGTAGGGAGAGTGCTGATAATGGGTCAGGGTGAAGCAGTGCAGGACCCAACCGTTGTTACCGGTACGTTCCTACTTAACAAATCGTATGCATGCGTCTTATTTGATAGAGGAGCTGAGTCAAGTTTTGTGAGTAATAAGTTCAAACATTTACTAAAACAACAACCCCATAAGCTTAATGAAGCCTTCACGATGGAAATGGATAATGGGAAGACTGAATCAACTAGGGATATCTATGTAGGGTCTACACTAACTCTAAAGAATCACACATTCCAAATAAACTTGATGCTTGTAATATTAGAAGTTTTGATGTGATTATCGGCATGGATTGGTTGATCCCCCATCATGCCAATATTATGTGTCACGAGAAGGCCGTTCGCCTTCATCTTCCTAGTCACAAAACTCTAATAATCTACAAAGATAAATCCGATGCAAACCTTCCCCTTATCTCGAGTGTCAAGGCACAAAAGTGTCTACAAAAGAAGAAATACGCATTCCTTGTTCATGTGGTGGATAAAACCAAAGAAGAAGCAAAACATTCAAAACATCCTAGTGGCATGTGACTTCCCGATTGTGTTTCCAGAAGAACTCCCGGGACAAATTGAATTCTGAATCGACCTGGTGCCTGGAGCCACTCCGAAAGCCAAATCACCCTATAGGTTGGCTCCTGCTGAAATGCAAGAGTTGTCAAGCCAACTAAATGAACTCTTGAATAAAGGATTCATAAGACCAAGCTTCTCTCCATGGGGAGCTCTGGTTCTTTTCGTTAAAAAGAAACACGGATCGTTCAGGATGTGCATTGACTATAGGGAACTGAATAAGCTCACCATCAAAAACCGGTATCCACTTCAACGAATCGATGATCTATTTGACCAGTTTCAAGGGGCTAGTTACTTTTCAAAGATAGATCTAAGATACAGTTATCATCAACTAAAATTCCAAGATCAGGACATTCCCAAGAATGCTTTCCGAAATCGTTACGGTCATTACGAATTCGCCGTGATGCCCTTTGGTCTAACAAATGCCTCCGCTGCATTTATGGACCTCATGAATCGAGTCTGCCGCCCATTCCTTGACAAATTCGTGATCATTTTCATCGATGATATTCTCGTATACTCTCGAAGCAAAGAAGAGCATAGCCAACATCTCCGATAGATCTTATAGACCCTTCGAGCTGAAAAGTTATATGTGAAACTCTCCAAGTTTGAGTTTTGGCTCTGCAGTGTAAATTTCTTAGGACATGTAGTCAGTTAGCAAGGAATCCATGTATATCCCTCCAAGGTCAAGGCCATTGAAGGCTGGGCAATTCCGACAACACCAATAGAGATTCGCAATTCTTGGGTCTAGCAGGCTACTGCCGAAGATTAATTCAGAACTTTTCTAAGATAGCCAAGCCCCTCACCACATTGACACATAAATTCGTACCTTTCAACTAGATAGAGAAGCAAGAGATCTCCTTCCAAACCTTGAAGCAAGCCCTCTATAGTGCTCCAATGCTATCCTTACCAGAGGGAACCAAAGACTTCATAGTTTACAGTGATGCTTCGAATCAAGGTTTAGGTTGTGTCCTTATGCAACGCGGGAAGGTAATTTCATATGCATCCAGGCAACTGAAAACACATGAAGTAAATTATACCACACATGATCTTGAACTGGGGGCGGTGGTCTTCGCCTTAAAATTTTGGAGGCATTACCTATATGGTACCAAGTGCACCATCTTTATAGATCACAAGAGTCTCCAACACATTCTATATCAAAAGGAGCTGAATATGAGGCAACGAAGATGGGTTGAACTACTAAATGATTATGAGTGCGAGATCAAATACCATCCAGGTAAGGATAACGTGGTAGCCGATGCCTTGAGCCAAAAGGAGTATTCAAATCATCGTGTGAAGATCCTATCAATCACCATCGAATCTCATCTAGCATCACAGATCAAGGAAGCCCAATTAGATGCATTGAAGCCAGAGAATGTCGCTAGTGAATCACTACATGGAATGGAAAAGGAGCTCAGAGTTAAAGACGACGGAACTCACTACTTCATGAATAGAATATGGGTTCCCAAAAATAAGGGATTCAGAGAGATAATCATGAATGAAGCCCACAAGACACGATGTTCTATTCATCTAGGGTCAGATAAAAGGTATTTGGATATCAAGCATCAATATTGGTGGCCAAATATGAAGGCAGATATAGCCACTTTCGTGGGCAAGAGTGTTACATGCGCCAAAGTGAAAGTGGAATACCAAAAGTCCTCGGGACTACTGCAACAACCAGTGATACCCGAGTGGATATGGGAGAGGATTACCATGGACTTTGTGACAAAATTACCCAAGACAACTGGCGGGTTGGATGCAATATGGGTAATTGTAGATAGACTAACAAAATCCACTTATTTCCTGCCAATAAAAGAATCCTACAAGATGGAAAGGCTGATCCAAATTTACATCAAGGAGGTTGTGAGACTCCATGGAGTGCTAATATCTATTATATCGGATCAAGATAGCAGATTTACTTCAAGATTTTTGCAATCTCTTCAAAAGGCAATGGGAACACAACTAGATATGAGCACCGCCTACCACCCACGGACGGATGGTCTGAGTGAGCGTACCATCCAGACACTCGAGGATATGCTCCGAGCTTGCATGATTGACTTCGGTAAGTCATGGGATACCCACTTCCCTCTGATTGAATTCTCTTATAACAATAGTTATAACGCGAGCATCAAGGTTGCTCCCTTCGAGTCTCTCTATGGTCGTAAATGTAGATCGCCCCTATGCTGGGCCGAGGTGGGTGACACTCAACTAGCAAAAGGGCAATCGCTGACTGACACTATTACAGGACTTGAAATCATCCGTGAAACGACCAAAAAGATAGTCCAAATCAAAGCTCCACTTCAAGCATCGCGAGACCGACAGAAGAGCTATGTTGATAAGCGGCGAAAGCCATTAGAATTTCAAGTTGGGGATCGCGTGCTATTAATGGTATCTCCATGGAAGGGAATGATATGCTTTGGAAAACGAGGAAAACTAAACTCGCGATATATTGGACTGTTCGAGATTCTTTCCCTGATTGGTCCAGTGGCTTACAAGATGTAGCTGCCAACCGAGCTCAGCAATGTACACCCCGTGTTCCACATCTCGAATCCGAAAAAGTGTTTATCAGATGAAACGCTTGTTGTGCCTTTGGAGGAGATTGAGATAAATGAGAATCTCCTATTTATCGAAGAACCAGTCGAGATTATGTATAGGGAAGTGAAGCGTACAAAGCAAAGTTACATTCCGATTGTGAAGGTTCGATGCTACGCAAAACATGGATCAGAATTCATGTGTGAACGTGAACGACCAAATGAAGCAAAAGTACCCTCACTTATTCTTTCCTTCATAAACCTAGTTTTAAAATGAATTTCACGATGAAAGTCCCTCTAACGGGGGATGATGTCACAACTAGCATTTTAGCTAGGAAATCCCATTCTTGTGTAATAATTCAACTAATGTAAAACATATACTCTAAGTAAATATCACTCAGTGCTCATTAAAATTCACCTTTCATGTTCAACAAAGAGTCTAAAAACCCTAAGAATCCCGGTTTGAGTCTATATTGGACTAGGATTTCCTTATTGGGCCTAACGGGCCAATAAGCATCCAATTCAACTATTTTGGGCTTGGAAACCCTTTTTGGATTCAAAATGGACCCAATTCACAAATCTATAACATTTTAGACCATTTGGGCCTAGAATGATTCATTCTAACCCTAATGGTCCTTATTGGTCCATAACTAATCCAATTAACCCTAGTAAGCCATAAAATCCATTCTTTTATTCTATTTGGGCCATAAACCATTTAATGAGCCCATTAGGCGAAAACCTTCCTATGGGATTTATAATTTTGAGTGAAGAGTAAGATTGGGCACAAATTAATTCACCTCCTCCTTCCTAATCTAATTCTCGGCCCATTTAAAAAAAAGAAATGAAATGGGGGTTGACTTTGGTGGTGCCACCTCCATATTATTCACCATGTAACAAGGCAATTGCATCTCATACTTCCATGCAAGCTTGTATGATCCAACATGATTCATTACTAGTCTCTCTCCCCTCTTCTTTCACTCTCGGACGAGGATACACACACACACACACACACTTCACATGCAAATTTCTCTAAAATAATCCCTCAACCACCCAAGAACACTCCTTCCTTTCCTCACTAATTTTCGAGATTTTGAGCATCTTCAAGAAGTTTTTCACCACCAAAATTCATTATTCTCTGAGTAAGTCCATACATATCCAAGTAATATAACTTCATTCTCATGTTAGACCACTCCTTCTAAGTAAGTTTTTGGTGATTATACTCATAGAAACCTCCTAAATTAGAGATCCACCCAAGAAAGCTTGCTAGGACCAAAAATCTCTTCATCTCTTCTTCAAAACTGAAACATCAAAGCAAAGGCGAGTTCATACCCCCTTGTTTTCAGTTTTCATATGATCTTTGGGGGATAATGCAAGTAAAATGTGTAGATCTATGTGTTATATGCATGTCTTGTGTGATTTCTTAGTTTATTTTGTGAAAATGTGATAGATCTTAACAAATATCGACATTTTAAGTAACATTGAGTAAAGATCCATGAACTAAGACACTTTATACATCATATTATCAAGTCAAGAGTGATTATATGTTTAAGATATAAAAGTTTAAGACAAAAATCTTGTTAAGGGTCAAAATTGTCAAGAAAACAAAAGATGAGGGAAAAAGTGACATTTATGTTTTTATAGGGACCAAACAAGTCCTACTTGTAGAAAAAAGGATTTTTAGGATAAACATGCTTTCCAAAGGGCCAAAAGTGTAAATTTTAGCTTAAAGGGCCATATTTTTTGGCCTCAAATTTGTGAAAAATGAATGTTTTGGGATTTAGAAATGTTATTTGACCAAAGTTTGAGTCATAAATGTAAATAAATCAAATTTAGGGGTCAAAAATAAGATTTATTTCTAAATTGGACCAAAAATGTAACTTTTATTAAAATTGGGCCGAAAGTGTCAGATTTTACAAACAAGGGGCTGAAAATGTAATTTTCTTCAAAACTGGGCTATAAATGTCAAAATATAACTTTTTGGACTAAATCCGTGAAATTCCAAACATTTGGGACAAAATTTCAAATTTTTATAAATTTAGGACTAAAGTATTATTTTTACAAAACTTCGGGCCTTTGTTAAAAATTTGAGGATTATTGTCAAAAAATGTCGTTTTTATAAAAAGAGGACTTTTTATCATCAATTTGGTAAACCTCAAACTAAAACAAATAACGAAACAATAACGAATGGATGAAATACGTCGATAACTATTTTATTGGACCTAATATTCACATTACATGGCCAATGGGCATTAAGGGTCCATTCAAGTGTATATGGAGCCCAATATTATTCCATGACATGTTTATTGGGCCTTGCGACCCATTAACATGTTAATTTGGGCCTAAGTTATGTGTTACATGTTTGTTGGGCCTTTGTGGTCCATTTACGTGACTCTTGGGCCTACATTACCCTCTTACGTGTTATTGGACCTTTGTGGTCCATTTACATGCTAATTGGGCTTGGACTATGATTCACAAGATTAGTAGATCGTAATTATACATTTACATAATTCATGAACTTCGTATACTTACATACATACCTTTGGAATTGAAAATCTACAACATACACGTAAACATTAAACATGGTGAAAAACGTAACGAACATGAAAGGTTAAGAATCTAGTGAGACATGTCGGTTGGCACCTTTGAGTGTATAATCAATGCCTGTAGTTATAACTAGAGTTTCTTGGAGGAAGAGCGGGAGTTTGTGTATAGATGTATACGGGGTGACCCCTCACGCCTTAGCTGTTCGCTACAGCTAGACTAGGCCAGTCTAGGGCGACAAAACCCCGAGCCAATACCGGCGTTTGGAAAATGCCAGGACAGGCGACCTAGTCATTATCATGAATGGTTATAACGGCTCATATAGAGATCCAACACCACTTTAAGATATCGAAGATTAACTCTTTGATTATCTCAATACGAAACAACTTAATTAATGATACAAGAACCGCGACATTGTTATAAATCAGAATATATCGGATTTTCTAGGGAAATATTATTATTCGACTATCACTTACTTAAAATATAAAGAAATTAAACTTAAATCATATATGTTACTGCTATGAAATTCACACATGTATTTATACTTGATTTTTACATCATTTTCAGACACTTCACAGAAAATATCGGATTTTCTAGGTTTTTCAAAAGATACAAAGACTTTTATTCAAATATACTTATGAACTCACCAACATTATATATATATATATATATATATATATATATATATATATATATATATATATATATATATATATTGATCGTTTTCAAAATAACTTGTATTCTCAGGTAATCGTTAAGCTGGAAGATTTTCAAGTGTGTATGGATTTATTTTGTATAACAACACTTATCGTACTATCAATACTTTGAATCTATGTAATTTATAACAATGTACTTAATGTAAACAATGTTGGTTGTGATATGTAATGCTGGTGATGAATGTGTTGTGTTTCATATATATATTCATTGTGATGATAATTCAGTTGTTAGTCACACGAGCCCCTGAGCGATTACACCGTCTGATTCAGGGGTATGACAGGTTGGTATCAGAGCAATGTTTACAGTGAACTAGCATATCTAACCATACATGATATGAAACTTTAAACATAATGGGACTAAATAACTCTGAAAAAAACAAAAATTTCACACTTATGTGCGCATACTAGGATAATAACCTAATAATATTTAATAAAAGCTTTTGGAGGAAATAGAACGATGTGATTAAACCTGGACAGTTATGTAGTCATATTAGGGATAAATATGGCATGATCAACTATATTTATTCAGAATATGACCAACATGTATTTGGAAGTAATCATAGCGGGAAATGAATCCAAAAGCCTACCTCTCTCTCCAATAACTCTAGGGAACCCAAACCTAAATAATTAAATATACTATAGGAATAATCAAAACATGAATTATTCCCATGCCCTCATGCAGTCACCATGGAAGATGATCATCAAGAGGTACATTTTTTTCAAGCCATAGTGGCTCATGGGATGCTAGAGGAGAATCTCGAATAAGAACAAGGGGAGCCCCTGATATTGGGCCCGACGAGTACACTGATACAGAATATGAGTTTGATAGGACTGGCAAAGACATGGAGGAGGATGAGGACACAAATGAAGCCCCCATCAAACCATCTACCCGATGAGGCACCCCAGGACCACCCTGCTCCACCAAGGGATCCTGTTAGTGAGGATCGTTCTATGGAAGCAGAGGTTGCCACACTTCAACAATAGCTATTTACTATGGAGGCACGACCCATGCAAGCTGAGTAGGAAAGGGATGAGGTTATCAGAGAGATGACCAAGATGGCTCAGTTGTTGGCACAACATTTTGGGATATGATTTGACTACCACCATTAGGAACTTCTTAGTATGATCAGGATCAGTAGTATATCTATTAGTATTAGGTTTCTCTTAGGTGTACTATGCTATGTACTATTGACTCTATGTTTAAGTGACTACACTATTCATAGGGTCGTCATGCTGCTGGATTTTTATATGTATTGTATGCCTTCTGGCAAATTTTCCTGTATCAAAACACTTAGTATTAATGAAAATGCTTTATGTTTTATCATGACGTTGTTATCTGCTATGCGTTTTACTTCCTTATGTTAATGCGTGAAATTACTTAAATACACACTATACACCTAGTCTATGGAAGTTCTAAACTCGCAAAACAATAGGCACTCAACACCTTTCCGTTCCATAACCAAAGGATGCCTCAATGACCCAACCATTGAAACCCCAACACATCGCCTCCAAAAATTATATCTGTCGCATTCCAAGAAGTGGTGTCCGTCGCGGTCACTGCAACACTTGCCCAAATTCGCAACAGAAACAACGGAGAGGGCAACGAACAGGGAACCGGAAGCACAAACCAAGGAACAAACCTGGAAACGGTAAGAACTTTCACCTACAAGGATTTCACTAGCGCCAAGCCTTGGACCTTTAATGGAACGAGAGGCGTAATAGCCCTGAAACGATGGATCAAGAAGGTGGAATCAGTTTTTGAAATTTGTGGTTGTCCGGATGAGTCTAAGATCAAGTTCACGGCCTGCACCTTTGTGGACCAAGCCCTATCCTAGTGGAACGGTCACATAAAGGCCATGACGATCGTAGCCTGTAGTTATAACCAGAGTTTCCTGGAGGGAAAGCGGGAGTTTGTGTATGGATCTATATGGGGTGACCCCCCACGCCTTAGTTGTTCTTTACAGCTAGAGTAGGCCAGTCTAGGGCGACAAAACCCTGAGCAAATACCGATGTTTGGAAAATGCCAATACAGGCGACCTAGTCATTATCATGTATGGTTATAATGGCTCATATAGAGATCCACCACCACTTTGACATATCGAAGATTAACTCTTCGATCGCGTTAATACGAAACAACTTAATTAATGATACAAGAACCTCAACATTGTTATAAATAAAAAAATATCGGATTTTTTGGGAAAATACTATTATTCGATTACCACTTACTTAAAATTGAATGAAATTAAACTGAAATCATGTATGTTACTGCTATGAAATTCATACATACATATATACTTGATTTTCACATCATTTTCAGATACTTCATAGAATATATCGGATTTTTTGGGTTTTTCAAAAGATACAAACACTTTTATTCAAATATACTTATGAACTTACCAACATTATATATGTTTTCAAAATAACTTGTATTCTCAGGTAATCGTTAAGCTGGAAGAATTTCAAGTGTGTATGGATTTATTTTGTGTAACAAAACTTATCATACTAGCAATACTTTGAATCTATGTAATTTATAACAATGTACTTGATGTAAACAATGTTGGTTGTGATATGTAATGTTGGTGATGAATGTGTTATGTTTGATATATATTCATTGTGATGATAATTAAATTGTTAGGCACACGAGCCCCTGGACGATTCTACTGTCTGGTTCGGGGATGTGAGATGCTATGACTCTCATTTAGATTACAACACTTCCACAACAGCCACCATCCTAGCCCATGGTCTTGCCATTCATCTACCATACCAAATCGTAATTAATATAAGTCAAAACTTTATCCGACTAACATAATCAGGTGTACGGGTCGTGATTTGAACCCCAAAGCCTTCATCAGGCAAGATTAGATAGAGGGGTTCTAACACAAACCTCATCCTGAACCTAACCACAAAACCATAAAGGATCGCTTGATGCTTCACGTATTCGGGAAATATAACCCGAATCTTTATTCCTTGTGCAAACCGCAACCCATAACGTAACTATAAATGGGTCTCCGTTTGCCTAGGGTATGAAACTGCTCCTAGTTTCACGCTTGGAACTATTTCCAATAATCTAATAAATTCTCCCCCACCTGGATTCAACTACATTATATGAACCTCATAACTGGTGGACTTCATAATCATACCACAACCTTACTACTCCGCTCCTATTATCTTGGGCTTACAAAAACTAAGATTGCAATACCAAATAACCTAGGGTATATATTCCACGAACCGAACTAAACACTTCACTAGCCAAGTACAAAAATATTTCTTCATCTAAAGCGTTTTCCTGAGATACAATTACAATCTTTGAGCCACCTCAACTGATGAAAAGAACAATAAACTGTTTATCGTAATGGAGAGATCACTAATCCAATAACCCACCTGCCGAAGAACTGATGCACTAAGAACATCATCAACAAATACAATTTAAATCCTATAGACAATCCCGGTGGTTGAACAAAGAATGCATCAACCACACCCAGTAGTGATAGGTCACTACCGATCTTACCCTACTACTAGCGGCGATTGGATCAAAGAGCTAATCAACATTCGACTGACATCCAAACTGATCGACACAAGCACCCTTGAAATCTAAATTTGTTATTCCAGAAGGGAAAACCAACTACCATGATATATTTTCCTAAAAGCTTCGAATGCGAGGACCACACTTAAATCGATGATAACATGAACCTAGTAGTAGCTAACCGTACACTCGCATTCTGACCAATCCCTTACACATCTCAATCATGAAAGATCTTCACCATCTCAAAATTGGATTCTCAAATGAACCTACACTGCAACTCACTCTGACCTATTGTACTGAATCTAACACATCAATCAAGTACAAATCCTCCAAGCAGGACAATTAGTTTGCACCCACCTAGGCTCACACTAACCATGGTTGTTTTCCTAAGACCATCTCATCGCTATACACTCCAATCACGAATCTAAGTATATCAAATAGCATATGACGATCCTTTGATAATAATAACCAGGCAACCATAAAGAACTATGATCCTTAGGTTGGGACTTAACTAAACCGAACATCACATTATACATATACATTCACTCATTCTAATTCTGTTTTCTTTATGTGTGATGCCGGAAAACCCAACACAAAGTGAACAAATGCGATCAATGCAACTATTGTGTAATGTCCCAAAGATTCATAGTAAAATTTTCATTTTTTAAAAACATAGACAATACAAACGATTTGTTCCAAAACCAATCCAGGTGAATTTATCATTTTAACATCAGAGTAAATATCACTAATAGCAAAAGCGGAAAACTCTGGGGGATGTTGTGCAATAACTGTTAGGGTTAATAATATGTTGTGTTAATTGTTCCGAAATGGGCCTGTCCATTGTCAGAACTGATGTGTACTTTAGTCTATTTATATAGCATGCATGTAATATTTTAGGGTTACACTTTTAGAGGAATGTACAAAGTAGTTCCTCCTTAAGAACTATTAAATTGTTGTGAATAAAAATCATTCGACACTCTTTTGATCTTCATTGTTTTCTATATTTAATTCATATTGCAAATATAGAATCTATCGATCTTTATTGTTTTTACAATTCTTATCAGATTAGGAGATAGCGTAATTAATTTTCTATTCATTTGTTGAGTAAAGGGTTTTGTCTTAGGGTTTTTCGATTTTCTTAGCTCTATTCTTGTTGTCACAATTGTCTTAATCGATTGTTGATTTTAGATCTAGATCTCTAGTTTACTATTGATCTCGAGTATAATTTACACTTCTGATTCTATATTATGTTTCTTTGAACTCTCATTAAGATGCCTAACGATGATCCTCAATCTCTCTCTTTCAATCTCTCAAGTAGCAATGGATCCACAACTAGGATTCCAATCCTTTTTCCAGAAGATTATAAGGTCTAGGCTCTTCACTTTGAAGATTACTTTCTTGGAATCGAAGAACATGGTTCCACAATATTGCTTGTAATGACGAAGGAAACTTACGTGCATACGGGTACCAGAAAAGAAACCAAAACTCTGAATAGATATAATGAACTTATTGTTGAACACATTGACGTTCCATAGGATGAGAAGAATAAGATGATGAGTAACATAAAGGCAACGAGAATCATTCGATTTTCTCTTCGTCCAGACATGTTTCGTCTTGTTAATGCATGCGACACTACGAAAGGTATTTGGGATAGGTTAAAGGAATTATATTAAGGAGATGCAGACTTAGAACATTCTTTGCAAATGACTCTCTTGTCAGAGTTTGAAGCGTTTGTACAAAAATATGATGAGAAGTTAGATTAAACATTCAATCGGTTCATTCATCTATTAAGCAGCATGCTTAAATATAATCTTGAATGACGAGTCATGAAACAGAAGGTCACGTTCATGAATGGTCTTAGATCCGAATGGAAGTCTGTAGTTTCCACTGTTAAGGCACATGAACAATTCAAAAGCTATACGTTGGCTAAATTCGTGGGTATTTTGAGATCTCACGAAGATGAAATCACTAAGGAAGTGAAGCTTGTTTCTAGTGTTGGATCTTCAACGTTGGTTGCTAAAGCTAAGAAGTCAGTTGTTAAAGTTTCTAAATTTGATTTTTCGGATGACGAACTCTCAAATGAAGACAAGGCATTAATGGCTAATCTAAATAAGTTCTATAAGAAGAATTTTTCTCGCTTCAGAAACAAATAAAAGTAAGGAAACTCAAGTTCTGAAAAGCCAAGAAAACAGAGTTTCAAGAACTCTCAGAATGATGATGGAAAAAAAAAGTTACTGGGTGATTCTGGTTATGAATGTAATTATTTTAATGGCAAGAATCATTTTGCAAAGGAATGCTTGCTTCAGAATCAGAATGAGAAGAAAGAAAAGGAAAAAGATGAGGCCTATTACATTCAGAAGATAGACGAACTCCGAAAGAAAAGTACATCAGATATGAAACTTGCATTAATTGTGAAAGAGGAAAGTGATGACAGAAGAATTGAAGTAAGATGCAAAGATTTGGAGGACGATGAGGTGAGGAAACCTACCCATGGCGGGTACTTTATGTTGAAGTCTGAAAAGGAAGGCTATACTTGTATGTTTTTGATGGTTCATGATAGCAATTCGAAACCGAGAGGATATGCTACTGATGGTGGAAAAGCGTCAAAGAGCTGTTTTTCTGCGGAGACAATCACGGAGCAAGTGAAAGAGTGCGAGAAGGTAGTTGACAAGGTACATTCTATTCTCAAATCTCATAATATTCGAACATACCTTTATGATTTTGAATTAGATTACTTACGGTATACTATTTCTAATTTGAGTGATAGTTTAAAAAGAACTTGTCTCATTAATTCTAATATGAATGATTAGCTTAACATGGTAACATTTAAGTGTGAAGAGAGAAGATTAAGAATTGATGCATTGGAAATAGATCGAATGCTGGTGGAGATGCCTTGGTATGTCTATTGTATGAGCTGGTAAACTTGCATGCCAGAGCTGATTAGTCAGTGTTAGATTGGCTTGGTATGTATGTGATGCTTTGTAGTCTTGGGAGTACTAGCTGCTATGCTATAATGGAAATATGTATTGCTATCAGTAACTGCTAAGTGTATGCTTTAAAAAATTATATACAGTTAGGATCTTATAACCCTAGAATAATTGATTTGGCTTTATTTGCTATCCCTATCTAGTTGTGGTCCTAGGGTAGAGTCTATTATTTGACAATCTATTTTATCTTCTTTTGTGTATAATTTTTATGCATAGGGTAATCGACAATAATGGTTGAAATTTCTAGCATGAGTTGTGGTATGTGGGTTGAATGTCTTATGATCAGTTTATAGTTTGGAGTGTCACTGCATGAATGTTGCTTGCTTTGTGTTTTGTGGAACTCTTAGGTAATAGGATTTAGCTACTAAGTGAAGATGTATGTATTCATGAGGTGGGGACTGGAATTATGGGAGCTCTTCAGCAGCTGATGGCAGGGTGAGGTCGGAAACCTAGGAGAGCCTAAGAAGTGCTTGAGTGGGTTTATTATGGGTTTTAGTGAGTTTTGGGTGCATCGGTTGGAGAAGGTGACTTACAGGATTTAGGATGATTCTTGTGGAAAGTATGGATAGGTGTGGAAGGTAGTATTGGTCCCGTACTACTCAAAGCACATGATCCATACTCAAATCAGGGAGAGTCTTGGAGAATCTAAGGAGCTTGTGGGAAGGGGATTCTTGATTATGTTCTGATCATTTGCATGTTGTATTTCAGTTTGGTGATGAGCACCCATGAAGAAGTTTCCGGTTCTGGTTCCAGATCAGGTGCATGTACAAAGTCGATTAGCTAGCAGATATGAGAATTCATCTCGTCGGAGATTACCCACTGTATTCTGGAGCAGACTCCTATGATCTTTGGTTCAGTCATGAAGGGGATTATAGAGTTCTTGGATGAGCGCTTGGGCACGATTTGTGATGAGGTTATGGATATCGTTGAAGATCGCACTCTATTTTTCTATGAGTGGGAGATCGATTTGAAGCACCTGGGGAAGAGGTGGCCAAATCAGGTGCAAACATGGGAGGGTCCTAGGAAAAGAGCCAAGAATTCAAATCAACGATTGGGAGGCCAGTGGGGT
Source organism: Lactuca saligna (assembly GCF_052625555.1). NCBI lineage: Eukaryota > Viridiplantae > Streptophyta > Magnoliopsida > Asterales > Asteraceae > Lactuca > Lactuca saligna. The sequence goes on along the minus strand of NC_136423.1, from coordinate 78,302,592 downwards.
CGGGGTTAGTGCAATACACACTGGAAACTGCACGATGAAGCCTGTCGTTCTAGGGGTATAGGTTGCTATAAGTGTAGCAGGATTGATCATGTCAGTAGGGATTCTCCTCAAGGGGCAAGCCCGTTATATTTTCAGCGCAATGAAGTCGGCCACAAGAGGGCCGTCAGTCCGATGATGTGGGGAGGAGTAGTTAGTGCACCTGCTCTAGCTATTTTGTAGAACTTTGATAGTTGTGGGGTAGGGCAAGAGCCCTAGCAGGGAGGAGCTGGTTAGTTCATTGTCAGACAGGGGAGACTCATGCTCTAGTAGTTGATTTTGCAGGTATGTTACTTCGGTTGTTATCATTATATATGTTTCTTGGAATTTTATTTCGGTTTGGGTAAGCGTTATCTTTGGTTTGTTTCTCTGTTATTCTTGGGTTATATCTTTGAAGAATTGTTTTATGCCTTTTGCATGCCATGATCATTAGTGGGTTATTGGAGGTTGTATCTCGTGTAGCAGGTTCCAATGTATTCGGTTGCTATTCTGGTTTTGGTCAAGATCGGTTTAGGGTATTGTGTGGAAGGTCTTTGGTCTGGATTCAATCGGTTAGTTCTCGAGTAATCGTCAGGATTCGGTGGTTTTAGTAATTGTTCTGGTAGGAGCAGTGGTCGTCTGCGGAAGAACTGTTGGGTTCAAACACTACCGTTGCTTTGAAAGGAGCTATAGAAAGACGATAGTGGTGTCAGTTGGATGAGTTTTTTTGTCATTGGATGCATTTGGGGAATTGTAGATTCGCGTAGATTATAGGCGAATATAATTTAGTGGTACTTTGATAATGGAAACCGGGCCGAAGATTTGTCTATTCAGAGAAAGGGTTATGGCTTTCACTCACCAACATAAGAACTCGGGGAATTGTTATGGTATCGTGGAGGTGATTTGGATTATCAGATTGGATAAGATTTATGGAGCATTCTTTTGGGTTTCAGGAGTTGGGTAATCCTTGATTTGTGCTAGCAATGGAACGTTAGTATTGATTAGCAAAGGTTATAGTCGTTTCATGATATTTGTGGTGGACGGGTCGGAGACCCATCAAAATTAAGAGGTGAGAGAAAGGTTTATCGAATCCAAGTGGGGAGGATCGATCCAAATATCTGGAAGTAAGGAAGGGTGTGGAGCTATGGAAAGTTTCACATCCTGGCTAGGGGGAGAAGGACGACCTAAATGGCTGTTTAGATAATGGTTGTTTAGGTGTGAGTTCAAGAAACTTCCAAGTACTGGTTGGCATCCCCTTTATTATGCATAGTAGCCTTGTTATTGAGCCCAGGTAGAGAGCTTCATAATTTGAAGTATGTCCTGAACATCAGTCGGGATGCAGGTGCATGCAGGTTTCAACTCAAGATGCAGGGAGTTGTGATGATTAGGGTGTGGCAATGCCATTGTTGGTTGATGTGTTGTAAGACTGTGATAGGATCGTAGGATTCATCAGTTCGAGGTAGACTATTATTAGAGATGGTCGCGAGCGTGGAGGAAGAATTGGTTTTTGCCTTGGGCATGCTGGCTAGGATTGTCGAGGAGTATTCTCTATTTTGGGTTGAGGACCATCGGCGTCTGAGGCAGAGTCAGGCCTGAGTGCTTCTTGATGGGTGGGCCCCATGATTTTATGGAAATACAGGGTGGACCTGGTGGAGACCGTTAGGTTAAGGTTTTGGATCTTGAGTTGCAGGATTAAGTGGGTAGTCAGTGTGTGACCCATAGGAGTTTATAGGCTTTTTTATCCTATTCGTTTGGACTCTTGGAAACCTCGTGGTAGGACCAGGTGCGTTAATGATAATCTCAAAAATGGTTTGGGAACATTTATATATCAGCCAAGTGAGGGGTCTTCGGGAATCAGAAGGTTTTGGTGTGAAATGCAAGTGCAAATTTGTGGATCTCGGGTTTCGAGTTGAGTATCAAATTGGTTTTTGGGTATGATCTTGAGTCAGGTATTTTGAGTGTTTTGTGCAGGATTTTCGTTTCAGTGGTGTAACATACATGTTTAGTTATCGTGTTTTGTAACTTTTAAAAGTAAATAATATTATGAAATATTATATGATTATGAGCTTTGAGTTCTAACATATAGTTTTTACTAGATTTGAAGTAAAATATGTTTAGAATCATTCAGAAAGTATTGGAAGTCTTATGAGATTCCAATCAAATGTCAGCTATTGAAATTAACGAAAATATAAAGTTGAAAATAAGTAAAATTATAGTATTGAAATTTTTAAGGAATCTTGTTAGAAACATTTAGGCGAAAACCTAATCGAAATTTGAGTTATAACGAAGAAATTATGACTCCTTAAACTTTCGCGATAGAACCGACACGACGTCGTATGACGTAAAAAGTGAGTTTTTGATAAACTACTTTTAGCCTTTATGATCTAAATGAAAGTTTTAGTATTCGTTAAATGAAGAACTTTCATAAAAAGAATGTAAAAATCTGACTTCGTATGAGGAAGTTATGATATTTGTAAGATTCGGTATAGCAGTAGACAACTAAAAACTCGAAATAAAGATCGAGTGATTTTAGCCGTCACAACCTAAACGAGAATCGAAGGTCTCGTCAATAGTAGTATAATGGTAAAAAGACAGACTAAAACAGACGTCAGATGAAGAAGTTATGAACTTTTAACGGGCTTTTCATGTCCTGGTCTGTTAAAAATATAACTTTAAAAATGAAATCAAAATTAGCCGACGGAGTCTAAACGAAAGTTATAAAGTATAACCTTATCTAAGCGTGAATATAAATAACGTCAAAAACGGAGCTAGTACGCGAAAGATATGGATTTTAGAATTTTGGAAAATCTGTGTACGCCCGGCGTACATGAGTACGCCCAGCATACTCATGTTTTTTTATCCGGAGTCAGCCACGTCAACACCTTCTTCGCATACGACACGTGTCATACAGGTTCAAAATGTCTGATGCCACACATCACGTTACGCCCCACGTACTAGAGTGTACGCCCAACGAAGAAGCTATCAGGGCTGTACGCCCCATGTAATTGAGAATTACACCTAGTGTAATTTGGGTTTCAGCCACTATAATTAGAAAGCAAAGCCTTCGAGGTTTTTTTTAAGAAAATCTATTCTCTCTCACTCTCTACTTCTTCTCTATCTACTTTTAACCCCCCGAGGTCCCGGTATCATCCCTGACACCCGAAGCAAGTCCCGACGCCCCGAAGTTCCCGAGAAAATCATTTTTTCAAGTCGAAACCTTGCCCGCGTAAGGCATGTTTTCAACTAAAATCCCTAGTTTCGTCATAGAAAGTCATTTCTAGAGTCGAAGTGGTGCCCAAATTATCATTTATTCCTTCGGTTATTTCACGGTGAATTCAATATATAGGAACAATTGTATGTTATGTGTTATATGTGCTATGTGCTTTTCCATGTTATTATTCCATGCTATTATGGTAGCAAAGTTGTACTTTTGACCATGTGATGAGTGGAAGGACTTAGATTCATGGTGGTATTGGTACGTAGCTTTTGGTTGTGTAGAGCATGTCTCGTAAGAGAATGACTTCTACCCCTATGGCATTGGCAGAAGGTTAGATTGGGCTAAAAGCATGAAATCTACCTAATTGTTTAAATCAGAAAGTGTATGTCTTTTGTGCCATTTGGGCTGAAGCTATATTGATGTATATCAAGTATTGAAATTGTTATGTCTCATTAATTTTATATCTTTGAATAAAATCATTGATTGATATGGAAAGCTTGTCACATGATTCACATATGCCTTTGTTGTTCCTTGTTGCTCTTTGCTTCTGCAATATATATATACATACATACATACATATATATATATATATATATATATATATATATATATATATATATATATGGCATAACGTTATATTGTATCTATTATTGAACTCACTATGCGTCACCACTTACCCCTCTTAGTGTTTAACAATTGCAGGTACTAAGCATCCGGTATAGTCATATACTCATAGAAGATTTTAAATAGTTAAAACTATTACTTTTGTATTTGTACACATGTATGTATAAAACTATAACATCCTGGGTAGTTATGTAATATATAACACTTTGTCATAGTGTAAATAGTCGGTTTGTATCTAATCTTTTGTAATAAAATTATCATTGTCAAATATTATTTATGAATATGCATGTAGCATGTTTTGGTGTAATTTGAAGTAACAATGTTTCAAGTATAAAAGTGTGGGTCTTTCAAGTGGAATAAGAATTGGGGTATCTTTATGTCGAGGGCATCAATCACAGGGTTCAAGGGTAATGAATGGGTTTAGTTTTTATGATAGATCAAGCTCTTATGAATGTGTCTTGGATTGATTCTATTAGTGAAGGGTATCAAGATAAGTCAATGCAATATTATTGACATGGATATCATGGGTGGAGTCGCTTGTTATTCAGAGAATATGTTAAAGCACTTGTAATTTGGGTTAAATAATCCCAGAGCAAAAGATTTGTCCATGTTATGTTGCTCCCGTTTGATTCTAACTATTGTAGGGATGTGTCCTATACTTGAAGGATTATCTAAGCCTTCTATCAACTAAAAGTGTTCTGCAATAATAATTAGATAGTGATTCTATCCTCTAATGGGGACCTGAAGTTATCAGACGATTATTAGTTAGTTTGGGGGATAAGTGTAATGGATTTAGCAATGGTTCAATATAGGCAGTCTGGCAGGGAGTCAGACCAGTTCAAGATTTTAGGTTTCAGGAAAAGTAGGGTTGGTTTCTGCATGGGATTTTTGTTTCGTCTTCTTTTGGTTAGAAAGTTTTTCTTGGGTTAGGCTTGGTTTCCTTGGGAAGGCCGTTGTATACTCCAGGTTGTGATTGTGTCCTTCGGGTTGTATGGCATGTCGCGAATGGTAAGGAATGGTTTTGAGGATGACATCAATTTAAGTGCGGGAGAGTTGTAACACTCGGTTTCGAATCGTTTTATTGTTCAGGGCCATGGCCCGATCATCAGTCATAATAAGTTTTGGGCCTTGGGGAAGAAAGGGTTTGGACCTATTTGGATGTGGGTATTATAGTCCAAGTGATCCGGGTGTTCATTTGTGTTTCGGAGCCCAAAGGTATAATCGTAATTTGATATATCGGTCCTTTATGAATTTTGGGTTTTTGTTTAGAAAGTTCTTAAGTGGAGGTGAGTTGATAGAAGTGTAGGCTTCTCATCATCTTTTTGTTGATATAAAGTTTGTTGGAAATGGAATTATATCGAGGAAGTTATGGCCTTCGGAAGTTTGGTGGTTTTTGGGGCTTAGCCGGGTATGCGGGGAGTACACAGATGTACGCATTACACATTAGTGAAAATGGCAATATGCAGGGCGTACTTCGGCGTACGTTGGGCATACTCCAATCAGACCCAAAGCCTGTTTAGGGTATTAGACCCTATTTAAGCTCGTTATCTCATAATCTATTTAAGTGATTCTTGAGCTTAAAGCGATTTATGTGTGTTTTTGGTGCTTGAGAAGGAAGAAGGGACTTCTTGAAGAATCAATGGTTGACTTGGAGCTTTTGAATTCAGGCTTTATTCACCTAGATCTACCTTCTGGAGGTATAACGTATCAGCCTAGATAACTCTTCTTGTAGATCTAGCTAGGTGGCACTTGGTTATGATTTTGGTCCCTTTTTGGTGGTTCTTGTGAGTAGAAGTTACTCCAGAACCTTTGAGCTTCATTTTTTTGTCCTTTCTTGGGGTTATGGAGTCATAAATTTTCGATCTTGATGATTATAAACCTCCGATGCATGATTCAGTAGTCTTTTGATGATGCTTGGGACTTAGGGTTTTTATTTGGGTCCCATTAAGTCATGCTAAGTCATAAAGTTTTGAAAGTAATGACTTAAGAAGTCCCTTTGATTTAGATTTGAATGTTTGGACTAAGGTCATAAGGTATTAAGAAGTTCTTAAGACATTTTGGAGTGATTTTGGCCTTTGTAGTTCATCTTTTGTGTTGGGCTTCATTAAGCCATGCAAGGGTTCAAAGCCTTTGCTTTATGGATCAAGGGATTAACACATTTCTAGGTTGGATGTAGACATGGTCAGTACTCGGGGCGTAGTTTCTTTTATGCAGGGTGTACTAGGGTTCCTGGGTGTACGCTTAGCGTACCTACTGAGTACGCGGGGCTTACTCAGTCAGATGAGATTTTGCATTTTGGGCTTTTTTTGTCTTAGGTGTTTGAGTTATTAATGGGACATTTTGAGTATAAGTATTTTGGACTAGGAAGAATGGTTGGGCTTTAGGGTAAGGCCCATGTAAGGAGTTCAGGCCCAATTTGGAAAATTAGGCCATATTTTGGCCTTGGTTGATTATTTAGTCTTTGAGTCTTGCAGATTGTGAGTTTGAGCCATAGTCTTGGACCAAGCTAGGTTAGGGGTAAAATGATCTTTTAACCCTAAGTATGGATTTATGGTTATGGACTGGAACCTAATTGTTAATTGGGTGTTGTTTGATATTGATAGTTTGGGGTAAAGTTAGCCAACAGCTAGAGATTTATTTGCGGGATCCAGTAGTGTGAGGTGTTCTCACTATATCCATGGGTCGAAGGCACCAATGTTGACCCATTAAGTGTTATGTGGAATTCTAGTTGTCTTTATGATACTTGCATGAAAGACCATAGGGGAGCCTATGGTGCTTGGATATTAGATCATGGGGGAGCCCATGTCATTCCACGTAAAGAACATGGGGGGAGCCCATACCAATTAGATATTAGACCATGGGTGGAACCCATGGAATTCCAGGTAAGGAACATGGGGGGAGCCCATGGCAACTATATGTATGTTGCATGATATTTTGTGGTTTTATGTTATGTGGTGTTTTTAAAGAACTCACTAAGCTTTGTGCTTACAATTTTCAGTTTATATTTTAGGTACTCCGGTTTTCAAATGGAAGGGTTTCGATGTTTGCCGAACACACGCCATATGTTTTCCACATGCTGTGAATTACTTAGACTTAATGACGTTTTGCTAGAATTTGTTTACCTTAGTTTTATGGGAAATATATGTATAAACGATTTATTAATCTAAAAACAAAAATTTTTATGTCATGATTTTTGGGACGTTACAAGTACAAACCGAATGCTAGCTTCCACACCTATCCATACTCTCCTAAAGAATCATCCAGAATTCTATAAGTCATCTTCTCAAATTAGTACTCGAAGCACCCGCTAAACATTGCATCTAAATCCATCAAAACACTTCCTAGGATCTCGTAGGTTCCTCACCTCACCTTGAGATTCGTTCCTGAAGAACTCCCACTTACGTTAGTTAACTACTTCATGAATACAATTACATGCAACAAAGCTTAAATAATACTTAGACTAAAAGACTCAACCTTATAATGGTTATACTCAGACAAGAGCTGCATAATAGGTTGAAATCAATCAATCTGAGATTATTTAACCTTTGCAGCATGTAACTTTACGTATTCAATTAATAGTTAATTCACATAAACAAGAGTTCAACAAAGCACAAAGAAAGCAACATTCGTGCATTAACACTCAAAAGCCACAAAACATAAAAAGACATCCTCCAACTTACTTTCTATTAAAATGCTAGGAAGTTATGTTCTTAGTGTACGTTGCCTTATGTATGCAAATTATACATCATATTGGATCAAATAGACTGTTGAATAAGTGGTTCTATCCTAGGTCCACAAGCACACGAGGAACATGAAATAAGGCTATATCAGTCATTCTTGGGCTATATGATCCTAATCGTATACAATTTTTAAATCATACACATAGGAATCACTCAACAAATATAGATCCCAAATCTATCATAGCATCTAATTCCCCTTATGATACAAGGCATCACACATCATGCCAATCTATCATGCATTTCTTAAAGGTATGTCACACCCCCAGCCGAGCGGGCAGAACACGCCAGGCTGTGCGACTAAGTTCATGGATCACAGATAAACTGATTATATATAACAAGTACAACAATAAACAAAATAGCATTCTTGTTCCAGATTGATATTTGAATATAATATATTTACAAATAATAATAGTATAGGAATCTCCTTAACAGATAAGCAGATATTACAATAGGTAATAAACTAGGTCACCTATAATCTAATCCATCTTGAATGTCTGTTCAGTGATTTCCTGAGAATATATGTATTTTTGAAGGTTAACACAAGGTTCGTGAGAGTTACATGTTTTCTACTAACAACAGTAATACTTTTAGAAAAGTCTAAAAAGTAGCTTCTTTGTATTAATAACAGAAAGACCCCAACTTTCGTATTTTTGAAAGACCCAAACTTTCATACTTCACAATATCATTACTCCAAAACATGCTATTTGCATATTCATAAAAGCAATATTTTACATTGATAAAAAGGGAATTACAAACTATTGGATACAAACCTTCTATTACAAAGTGTTATATATATATATATATATATATATATATATATATATATATATATATATATATATATTACATAACTACCCAGGATATTGTAATTTATACAAACATAAACTGTAGTACAAAAGTACTATTACAAACTATTCTCCATCTTTCAATAGTATGTAAACATACTAGTTACTTATCACCTCCAATTGTTAAACATTGATAGGGTAAGCGGTGACGCTTAGTGAGTTCAAAAATAGATACAATATAATGTTATGCCATATATATATATATATATATATATATATATATATATATATATATATATATATATATACACTTCAATGTGGCAAAAGCAAAGAGGAACAACAAGATGTATGTGAGATCTTGTGTCAAGCGTTCATATCAATCAAATACATTATTCAAAGATATTCTTTTCAATTCTTGATATACATCAATAAAGCTTTGGCCCAAATGGCATAGAATACATGCAATTTCTAATTAACATCTTGTTAGATTTCAGGCTTATAGTCCTGTCTAACCATTTGCCAATGCCATATAGTAGAAGTCATTCTCTTACAGAGGCATACTCTACATGGCCAAAGGCTACGTACCAGTACCAATGTGAATCTAAGTCCTTTCACTAATCACATGGTCAAAGGTATTACAATTGCTATAAACATAGCGAATAACACGAGAAAATAACTCAGAATAATAATACTGAAAAGCACATAGCACATATAACACATAACATACAATTGTTCCTATATATTGAACTCACCTTAAGTTAACTGGGGGTTAATATAGTAATTTGGACAACACTTCGGCTTTAAATATGTCTTTCTATGTTGAAAGCAAGAGCATAATTGAAAACCGGGCTCTGCGAAGGTAGGGCTTCAAAACCGAAAAGATAAAATTTCTGGGCTTCTCAGGGGTCTTGGGACGTGTTTCGGGTGCTAAAATTGATACCGGGGCTTTGGGAAAAGTCAAAATAATGAAAATATGGATTTAGGGGTGAAAAATGGCAAATTTCCAAAGTTAGTCGGAAGGTCTCGTAGGTCCTCCTATTTATAGGCGAGGGTTCGACCGAGAAGAGTCAACAAGACAGATGGCAGCGAGGGAGAGAGACATGCAAGGGGGAAAGGGTGAGTTAGCAGCGAAGGGCTCGATGGCAACAGCGGAGCGAAGCAGGTGGCACGCATGCAGGGGACCGGGTGCGAGGCTCCGAAGTGTAACACGGGGCGAGACGCGTCAGACGCGCACTGGGCCGAAGATCTGAACGAATCGGACTGCGACGCATGTCGGACACGAGGCACGATATTGCGAGGGTGACGAAGCTGCTTCGTAGGTCTCCGGTTTGGGCCACGTCTCCGGTGACGCACCTGCTTTGTGCGAGGTGACGTGGCCGGTACTTTTCATGCGAAATTCTTCGATTTTCGGGGCCCGAACTTCTAAAATCCATAACTTTCGCATACGAGCTCCGTTTTTGACGTTGCTTGTATTCACGCATAGCTAAAATTATGCTCTACAACTTTCGTTTAGACTTCGTTGACTAATTTTGAATTTATTTTTAATATTATTATTTTTAACAGACCGGGACAGGAAAATCTGTTAAAAATTCATAACTTCTTCATCCGACATCCGTTTTCGTCAGACTTTTTACTGTTGTACTACATATGACGAGAAATTCGATTCTCGTTTAGGATGTATCGGTAAAATATCGCACGATCTAAAATTCGAGTTTTTAGTTGTCTAGTGCTAAGTTGAAACTTCGAAAAATCATAACTTCCTCATACGAAGTCAGATTTTGGCGTTCTTTTTATCGAATTTCTCGGTTTAATGAATACTACGACTTTCATTTAGATTACTAAGGATAAAAAGTAGTTTATCGAAAACTCACTTTTTACGTCATTCGGTGTTGTGTCGGTTTTGTCGCGGATCTTCGGTTGGTCATAACTTCTTCGTTATAATTCGGATTTCGACGAGGTTTTCGCCTACAAGTTTCTAACAAGATTCTCTACAACATCAAATAATAAAATTTTACTTATTTAAAATTTTTTGTTTTCGCTAAATTTCACTATTTGGCTTTTAATTGGAATCTCATAAGACTTCCAATATTTTTTGTGTGATACTAAACATAGTTTTACTTCATTTCTAGTAAAAATCATCTGTTAGAACTCAACAATCAATTTTACATAATATTTCACAATTTTATTCATTACAAAACACGATTTCAACGTGTATGTTACAAATACCTCCTTCTTTTGAGGATTTTGTCCCCGAAATTACATCGATTAAAATAAGTGGGGATAGTTTGCTTTTATCTCATTCTTATTTTCCCAAGTATAGTTTGGGCCACGATGGTGTTTCCACTTGACAAGCACCACTTCTACTTCTTTATTATGTAGCTTAGTTGTTCTTTCATTCACGATTCTTCAGGCTCTTTAACATATCTTAACTTATTATCCAATTTCACCTCAGATAATGGAACTGTCTCATCTTAGATGCTCAAGCATTTGCGCAGATAACTTACATGAAACACATCATGAGTACCTGCCAAATCTTCAGGCAATTCTAAGTGGTATGCTTGCTTTCCAATCCTCTGGATGACTTTGAAAGGACCAACAAATCTAGGACTTAACTTTCCTTTCTTCCCAAATCGCATAAGGCCTTTCCATGGGGATACCTTCAGCATCACAAAATCACCCACTTGGAATTCTATAGGTCATCTTCTCTTTTCCGTATAGGACTTCTGTCGATCCTGGGCCGCTTTCATTCTTTCTCGTACGATTTGAATATTGTCGGTGGTGTCTTGAATCATTTCAGGGCCTCCAAGGATCTTCTGCCCTACATCATGCCAACATAACGGCGTATGGAATTTGCGACCCTATAATGCTTCATATGGTGGCATTTTGATTGAAGTGTGGTAACTGTTATTATATGAAAATTCGACAAGCGGTAAGTATTTATCCCAGTTACCATCGAACTCCAAAACACATGCACGAAGCATATCTTCTACTGTTTGGATTGTTCTCTCCGTCTGACCATCAGTCTGGGGATGATAAGCGGTGCTGAGAGCAACTCGAGATCCCAATTCGCGTTGCATACTCGCACAAAAGTGAGAAGTTAAGCGAGTATCGTGATCGGAAATGATCTTTAGTGGCACACCACGTCTTGCAACAATTTCATCCAAGTATACTTGTGCGTATTTCTCCATTGGAGCCATTTCATGCATGGTGAGAAAATGTACACTCTTAGTCAGACGGTCGACAATTACCCAAATGCTATCATGTTGTCTAGCAGTCTTTGGCAATTTGGTAATAAAATCCATGGACAGCTCTTCCCACTTCCATACAGGAACACTAAGACTTTCTGGGGTTCCATAAGGTTTTTGGTGCTCTGTTTTGACTTGTAAGCACACTAAGCATTCCTGTACATATCTTCCAATGTCTCTCTTTAATCCAGGCCACCAATAATCAGCTCTTACATCATAGTACATTTTACTTGTACCAGGATGTATTGATAGCTTAGACTTATGAGATTCATCTAAAATCTTCTATCTTAATCCACCAATCTTTGGAATCCATAGCCGATTCTTAAATACTTTTAATCCTCGTGGATCATCAAGTAAAACATCGGCATAATGTACCATTCCTTCCTTCTTTACATTTTCTGGCTTTAAGGCTTCAACTTGCCACTTCTCTAGTTCATCAAGAATGGTGAACTTCACCATAGTGTGAGTAATAGTATAACACATACTATTACGATAAACTTTCCTGCTAAGTGCATCTACAACCACATTAGCCTTTCCAGGATGGTACAAGATTTCGCAATCATAGTCTTTGATCAGCTCCATGGCTCGTTGTTGTCTCATATTTAGAGTTTGCTGACTGAATATATACTTGAGACTCTTGTGGTTAGTAAATAATTGGCATTTCGTACCAAAAAGGTAATGTCTCCAAAGTTTTAGGGAAAATACTACTGCATCGAGTTCAAGATCATGGGTGGGATACTTCTTTTCATAATCTTTTAGTTGTCTTGAGGCATAGGCTATCACTTTACCACGTTGCATCAACACACAACCGAGTCCCAATCTTGAAGCATCGCTATATACGGAGAAATCATCATTACCTTCTGGGAGTGATAAGATAGGAGCATGAGTCAAAATATCTTTTAGAGTTGAGAAAGCTTTTTCTTGAGCTTCACCCCATTCGAACTTCACTTCCTTCCGTGTAAGACTTGTGAGAGGTACGGCTATACAAGAAAAGTCTTTAATGAATCTCTGGTAATATCCCGCGAGACCTAAGAAACTTCGAATTTTGGAAGCATTACGGGGCACTTCCCAATTTTAAATGGCTTCGATTTTGATGGGATCTACAGATACACCGTTACTAGATATAATATGGCCGAAAAATTGAACTTCACGAAGCCAAAATTCACATTTCGATAATTTAGCATAAAGTTTCTCCTTTCGAAGAAGTTTTAAGATTTCACGAATATGAACGGCATGATCGGCTTCAGACTTGGAATAGACTAGAATATCATCAATGAATACGATGACAGAGTTATCGAGCATTAGGCGGCATACTCGATTCATCATATCCATGAATACGACAGGAGCATTTGTCAAACCGAATGGCATGACAAGGAATTCGAAATGCCCATAACAAGTACGAAAAGCAGTCTTCGGTACATCTTTCTCTTGTACTTTCAACTGATGATAGCCAGATCTCAAATCAATCTTTGAGAAATTGCTAACACCCTGAAGTTGATCGAATAAATCGTCGATGCGGGGTAGTGGGTACTTGTTCTTGATAGTCACCTTATTCAGCTCACGATAATCAATGCACATTCGCATCGTTCCATCCTTCTTCTTGAAAAACAATACTGGAGCACCCCAGGGAGAGGTACTCGGTCGAATAAAGCCTTTGTCAAGTAATTCCTGTAGTTGGATCATCATTTCTTTCAACTCGGCTGACGCAAGACGATAAGGAGTCTTTGCAATCGGAGCAGCACCGGGCACAAGGTCAATTCGGAATTCTACTTGTCTGTCCGGAGGAAGTCCAGGCAGATCATCAGGGAAAGCATCGGGATATTCGTTAACAATGGGAATATCATTTACAGTTTTATTCTCCTTTCTTGAGATGTTAAGTCTATAGGCCAGATAGATAGGACAACCTTTCGATATGAATTTACGAGCTTTGATGAAAGAGATTATTTTTAAGATCCTTTGTTCACCGTAGACATGAATAGGATCTTCCCCTTCAATAGGAATGCGTACCATCTTTTCGTAACATAAGAGTTCTGCATGGTTCTTTGACAACCAATCCATGCCGAGAATAATATCGAAATTGGGCAAGGAGATAGGGATTAGGTTAGCAAGAAAATTATAGCCTTCAATTTCTATGACACAATCCCTATAGATTTTATCAGCAAGTAATGATATACTTCCTGCATTCTCTACGTGAAATGGTTGCGCGAGTGCATAGCAAATAGTTTGAAAAGAATGCGCAAATTCATAAGATACGAAAGAATACGAGGCACCAAAATCAAATAAGATGTGAGCAAATCTAGAGTTGACAAGAAATGTACCCGTCACGACATTCAAGTCCTCACGTTCTTCCTCTGCGGTAATCTGGAATGCACGACCCTTAGCTTTTGGCACCTCCTCCTTTTTAGCTGGAGTACTCTTCGGTTGTTGGACAGGGACTTGACTTCTCATTGGTTGTTGAACACAAGCTTGACTTCCCGTCACTTGGCTGGTAAGAGTAGGGCAAAAATGCTTCTTGTGGCCAGTAATACCACATGCATAACAAGTCACATCCTTCCGTGGGCAAGTTGGCTTGATATGACCTGTTTCTCCACACCCATAATAGAAAATGGATTCCTTGTCTATTTTGCATTTACCCGGATGATTCCTTCCACAAACGCGACATGACGGAGATTGAATAGAAAAAGATTGTGACCTACCACGGCCACGAAAAGCACTCTGAGATGGTGCTTGCTTGCTTGGATCAGTTCGAATAGATTGAGCTGGTGGAATAGTGGAAGCAGGAGTAGTTCTTTCAGTACGTGTATGCTTTGGAATTTTAAGAGTGGCACCACGTATTTCTAAGTCATGGTCATGCCTTCGAGCATACTCAACAGCTTTATCGAATGACAGAACATCCCGATTGACAACGAAATCATGGATTTCGTGTCGTAGTCCCTCCATGAATAACTGAATTTTCTCATCTTCAGTTGGAATATACTTCGTAGCAAACCTTGCTCTTTGATTAAATTAAGTTTCATACTCATTCACAGTCATTCCTCCTTGTTTAAGCTCGAGGAATTCCTTCTCCAATCTTATCCTCATATCTAGAGGACAATACTTCTCTAGCACACGAGTCTTGAACAACTCCCAGGATAAGTTCTCCTGGTCACATCCATCGAGAGCTTCATATGTTGCTTCCCACCAGACTAAAGCTTCTCCAATGAGCATTGCAGAAGCATAGATAGCCTTGTCTTCATCATCCACATGAGAAACACGAAATACTTTCTCGGTGTTTTGAATCCAAGTTAGATCAATTATAGGATTAAGGACACCAGAAAACTCCGTAGCACCACTACTCTTGAAATCTTTGAACGAGGGAAGCTTCACCTTTCCGCTTGAAGATTCTCTGGTGACTTTCTCTTTTCCTTTATCATCATTCTTTTTGTGTTCTTCGAGAGTCTGTCAAATAACACCGGTAAGTTTACCTAAAAGTCGCTCCTCACGAGGAGATACTTGAGTATTTACTTCTTCGGGTTGAGGATCTCCACCAACATTAGGGGTATGGCTACTTACTTGTTCAGCCATCGATCTGAAATATGGAGTAAGATAGTATTTTAGAATATTAGGGTTTACTATTACCTAATACTTTTACTTATATATTTCCTATGGTTTGTATCCCTATACTTACAATGATTAAGTTCATATATTGAACTTCCTATAGTTTATGTCTAAATACCAATCCGTGGAATTTAGTTCGCTTAAACTACTGCTCTGATACCATGGTTGAAAGACCCCAACTTTCGTATTTTTGAAAGACCCAAACTTTCGTACTTCACAATATCATTACTCCAAAACATGCTATTTGCATATTCATAAAAGCAATATTTTACATTGATAAAAAGGAAATTACAAACTATTGGATACAAACCTTCTATTACAAAGTGTTATATATATTACATAACTACCCAGGATATTGTAATTTATACAAACATAAGTTGTAGTACAAAAGTACTATTACAAACTATTCTACATCTTTCAGTAGTATGTAAACATACTAGTTACTTATCACCTGCAATTGTTAAACATTGATAGGGTAAGCAGTGACGCTTAGTGAGTTCAAAAATAGATACAATATAATGTTATGCCATATATATACTTCAATGTGGCAAAAGCAAAGAGGAACAACAAGATGTATGTGAGATCATGTGTCAAGCGTTCATATCAATCAAAGACATTATTCAAAGATATTCTTTTCAATTCTTGATATACATCAATAAAGCTTTTGCCCAAATGGCATAGAAGACATGCAATTTCTGATTAACATCTTGTTAGATTTCAGGCTTATAGTCCTGTCTAACCATTTGCCAATGCCATAGAATAGAAGTCATTCTCTTAAGGAGACATGCTCTACATCGCCAGAGGCTATGTACTAGTACCAATATGAATCTAAGTCCTTTGACTGATCACATGGTCAAATGTATTACAATTGCTATAAACATAGCGAATAACACGAAAAAATAACTTAGAATAATAATACTGAAAAGCACATAGCACATATAACACATAATATACAATTGTTCCTATATATTGTACTCACCTTAAGTTAACCGGGGGTTAATATAGTAGTTTGGACAGCACTTCGGCTTTGAATATGTCTTTCTATGTTGAAAACCGGGAGCTTAGTTGAAAACCGGGCTCTGCGAAGGTAGGGCTTCAAAACCGAAAAGATAAAATTTTCGGGCTTCTTGGGGGTCTCGGGGAGTGTTTCGGGTGCTAAAATTGATATCGGGGCTTCGGGAAAGGTCAAAATAATGAAAATAAGGATTTAGGGTTGAAAAATGGCAAATTTCCAAAGTTAGTCGGAAGGTCTCGCAAGTCCTCCTATTTATAGGCGAGGGTTCGGCCGAGAAGAGTCAACAAGATAGATGGCAGCGAGGGAGAGAGACACACGAGGGGGAAAGGGTGAGTCAGCAGCGAAGGGCTCAGTGGCAGCAACGGAGTCAAGCAGGTGGCGCGCATGCAGGGGACAGGGTGCCAGGCTCCGAAGTGTGACACAGGGTGAGACGCGTCGGACGCGCACTGGGCCGAAGATCTGAGCGAACCGGACTGCGACGTGTGTCGGACACGAGGCATGATCTTGCGAGGGTGACAAAGCTGCTTCGTAGGTCTCCTGTTTGGGCCACGTCTCCGGTGACGCACCTGCTTCGTGCGAGGTGACGTGGTCGGTACTATTCATGCGAAATTCTTCGATTTTCGGACCCCGAACTTCTAAAAATCCATAACTTTCGCATACGAGCTCCATTTTTAACGTTATTTATATGAACGCGTAGCTAAAATTACGCTCTACAACTTTCGTTGAGACTTTGTCGGCAAATTTTGAATTTATTTTTAATATTATTATTTTTAACAGACCAGGACAGGAAAATCTGTTAAAAATTCATAACTTCTTCATCCGACATCCGTTTTCGTCAGAATTTTTACCGTTGTACTACATATGAAGAGAAATTCAATTCTCGTTTAGGATGTATCGGTAAAATATCACTCGATCTAAAATTCGAGTTTTTAGCTGTCTACTACTAAGTAGAAACTTCGAAAAATCATAACTTCATCATACGAAGTCAGATTTTGGCGTTCTTTTTATCGAATTTCTCGGTTTAATGAATACTACGACTTTCATTTAGATTACTAAGGATAAAAAGTAGTTTATCGAAAACTCACTTTTTATGTCATTCGGTGTTGTGCCGGTTTTATCGCAGATCTTCGGTTGGTCATAACTTCTTCGTTATAACTCAGATTTTGACGAGGTTTTCGCCAACAAGTTTCTAACGAGATTCTCTACAACATAAAATAATAAAATTTTACTTATTTAAAATTTTATATTTTCACTAAATTTCACTATTTGGCTTTTAATTGGAATCTCATAAGACTTCCAATATTTTCTGAGTGATTCTAAACATAGTTTTACTTCATTTCTAGTAAAAATCATCTGTTAGAACCCAACACTCAATTTTACATAATATTTCACAATTTTATTCATTACAAAACACGATTTCAAAACGTGTATGTTACAATAACAATAGCTAAACCTGTGTTTGCAAGGTGTCTTTCAAAGCCAAAATGTATCTTGGTATAAGTAAATCCATACTTAAAACTGTGTTTCTAGAGAATCCTTGAATATACTTGACAACAAACTATATTGTTGCATAAGTAAATCCATAATTAAAATGGTTATGAAAGCAATCAAGCCCATGGTTTTTAGTGTGTGTGTGTGAGAGAGAGAGAGAGAGAGATTCCAGTTAATGTTTATTGTGAGTCCTATAAACGAGCTATGTGACTATATGTACCCCGGATGTCACTTCATTATACGTTGTAGTAATGATTGTAGACACTTAACACCTGCTTCTATTGATCGGCCGAGGCTGTAGCGAGCAACTGTATGCGGGGATGTCAACCCTGTATAGATCTATACATATGTATCTCGTTCCAAAGATTAATAGTTATAGCAGTGTGGGTATGCAAAGTGTTTAGACTTAGCTAATGAATATAGTCACAATGAAAATCCCTTAAATAAGGTAAGTGAATAGCTCTCAACCCTAACTTATTTGTGGATAAGTCACTAGGCATAATGAATTTCATTGTATAAAGATTATAAATGTTGAATATGCTTGGTATGTATGTAAAAGTGTAATGTACTCACTTTTATACAGAGGTACATTCCAAAGTAATGAACATACATACATGTATAAACTCTAAGTTATAATAATTATAATATGTCTAAATATGTATTTAAACATATATATATATATATATATATATATATATATATATATATTAGCATGGTAATACTCTAACTTTTGAAGTAATTGAAAGGTGGCAATGTCACATATCATATGTATATGTATTTGAAAGACAAAATAGCAAAATTAATCCAGTATGTCGATTCTGTCCCTGTTTTAGAAAAATTCAATAAAAATCATCGAGACGAAGAATTAGGATCCATAAACTCTAAAGGTTTAGAAATTGAGTCTACCTTGTTCCCCTAATTTTTTTACTGACCTGATATGAACCCTAACTAAGGTGAAACAGACCATTTTTACAGACTAGTTCAAAAAAGGGCTATAATGATCTGAAGTTTTGTAAAAATCATAATAAATTGTAGAAAATCATATGAATGTGTGCGAGTAGTATTTGAAAAGGTAATGATCTGAAATACTTTCATACATAACATTTTTGAAAACCATATGGTTTAAGATGGACAAAATAGGTCTTAAATAGACCACAACTTTCATGTAAAATCATAACATTTTGTAGTATGTTTTTCAAGAGTGTTTTTGCATAAACAAAATGTATGAGAACATGTATCTCCCCCAGAAATATATAAAAAACTATAAAAAGGGTCCATAAGCACTCACATTATGAAGCTTGAAGTTGGGTTAGATAAGAAGATGATTTGTTACTGGAAGCACCACGAGAAACACAAACTTTTAATGCTATAAACCAGGAGAGAGATCAAGAGAGTGAGAAAGAGTTTGAGAGATGTTGTGGATGATGATATATGTGATAAATGAGGAGGATTATGACCTCTATTTATAGTGTCAAGCAAGATTGAAAACCATGAAAAAAACATGCTTTTATGGTGAGTTTGACAAACTAAAGAAAGGCACATAATTGTACTTTTTGAATAACTGTGCACAAATGGATAAGGTGATATGGGATGGTGGTAAAAAACATGGTTAAGAGTCGAAGATGGAAGAATTGGATGACATGGTGGGGACTAGTGATGTCATCTTCTCCAAAGTGACCTAAAAATACACCTAGGTTTGTGTTCTAGATTCCCAAAGTCTACTATTTTTTCCGAAAGTGTTGTATGATAGAGGAGAGTTCAAGGATTCCAAAAACCTAAACGGATTAATTTTTTGAGTTGTAGAACTTTGGGAAATCGCTTTCAAAGTTCCGCATCTAGATGACCATAGTCTAATTCTAAAAAACGCTCTTGGAATTACTATGTGATGTGTGCAAGTGCCCCAACGGATCGAATCGATTTTAGTAGTTTAAAGAAAATCAGTGTTATACAGGTTTGTTTTCTTGTAATTGTCATATCTTTTGCATACGAAATCCACTTTGGATGTTATTTATATTTTTGGAAACACGGTAACATGTACTATGGGACTAGAATGTTTTCTTCGATCAAAATTGAGTAATATGAATTTTTAGTTATTCAAACATATTAACTAGGTTTGTAGTTTGAGTTGTTTGTTTCGTATGAGACTTTCCATAATTGGAAGTAACATACCATATGGTATTGTATACTAGTTGTAATGATACTACCTATTATTCAAAATATGTATTAAAGCTCGATAGGAAAAATGACAAAGAGATTCACGGTGAATTGGTTGTCTATAGTTTTATACCTAAATTTCAGGATGTCACATTACCTCCCTATTAAGGGAATTTCATCCTGAAATTATTAAGATCTAGATTATTTTGTTCAACTAGTGGAGGGAGCACCGCTGAATAGTTGTGAGTACTTTTGTTTCATCTGATCCTTGCGCTCCCAAGTAAACTCCAACCATCTACGAGAGTTCCATCAGAATTTTACTATAGGTATGAGGATTGGTTTGAGTCTTTTGATTTCTCGATCCATGATCTCTACTAGTTTCTCCACGAAGTGTAGTTAACTATTGACTTGAATTTTATCAAGAGGAATTACAAGGTTCTCATAAGAGAGACACCTCTTAAGATTATACACATGGAAGGTATCGTGATATTTGTTAAGTTCTTGAGGTAACTTGAGTTTGTAAGCCACCGGACCAACCCTTGCCAGGATTTGAAATGGTCCGAGGTAACAGGGGTTTAGTGTACCTCATTTTCCAAATCTTATGACACCTTTCCATGGTGTGACCTTTAGTAGGAGACGACGTCCTACATTAAATTCTATCGGTTTGCCTCTTATGTCAACATAGTTTTCTGATGACTATGTACGACCTTTAATCCTTCCATTATCTGATCGATCTTCTATGTCATTTCATGAATGATCGCAGGATCAGTGAGTAGAGTATCTCTAGCATGTTTTTAGCTAATTAGGTATCTCCAACTTCTGCCCAGCATATTGGAGAATGGAATTTGCATCCGTACAAGGCCTCGAATGGAGCGGCCTTTATACTAGTGTGATAACTATTATTTTATGAAACTCAACTGGTGGCAAGTGAGTATCCCATGCATTACCAAAGTCTATCATAGTATGTCTCCTAGGGTTTGTATCGTTTTTTCATTCTGGCCATCCCTCTGTGGATGATATGCGATACTCATGTCGAGTTCCTAGGAAAATTTACAATGATAAAAAAAATCTAGAAGTGAATCTACTATCACGCTATGAGATAATAGATATTGGAACACCATGTAGCTTAACTATCCCCTTGAGATAGGTCTTGGTGAGTTTATCCATCTTGTTAGTTTCTTTGATGGCTAGGAAATAGGATGACTTAATCAAACACTCAATCACCACCTAGATGGCGTCATAACCGCTTGAAGTTTTTGGGAACTTTGTTATGAATTCCACGATTATTTGTTCTTATTTCCAAACTTGGATTATGTAACAAACCCAAATCATAGAATGTTTACAAAATCATTGTTTTCAAATTATTGTTCCATATCAGAGTATTCCCCAGATCAAAAGTACATAAAACATAGGATGTGTACAGTCACGCATTCGCCTTCCCGTGACCAACCTAAGTACTAAAACCATCATTAAAAAAACGTAAGACAAAGCTTAGTGAGTTCCCCCAAAGTACCAACACATAAACAGAAAACGTATACAACAACATGTCGGGTCTAATCAACTATCATATTAGAATATCCCAAGCCCAGTCACCTTTCGGTTCCAATCATCCTCGAGATGGAATATCCTAGGTGGAATGCTAATATACATTTGGTCTAGTCAACCATCTGGTTGGAATACCCCAGGCCCAGACAACCATTGGGTTGGAATGTCAATATACAACGGGTCCAATCATCCTCGAGATGGAATACCCTCGGGCCCAATCAACCTTCGGGTTGGAATGCCTCTAGTCTTTTGGCCCACACACATAGTAGTAAACCCTCAACCACCACCGAAATTATGTACACATACAACAGACAAACATATAATCAGTCAACAAACAATCATATAGATCTACAAATCACTAAGATATCATCATCATATATACCGGGATACAAATCTAACTGATCACCACAACACGATAACATACTATCACATAACATGATATCTAATCCAATGGGTCGGACTTGGTGCATTCAACCCACAAGTATAGTGAGGAGAAACTTACCTATACTAATGATAATAAATCAACACTCGATTCGCGGCAAACACTTCTCTTTACGCTAAACCAAAACTAGAAACAAAAATAATTAGGGTTTAACCCAAACCCATGGTTTAGTCCATTCGTCATCATGATGAAGGAAAAAGACCATTTGGCCCTTTATATACAAGCCCAACTAAACTAAGCCCAAAACCCCTAATGGCCTAAGGCCCAAAATTGATCCATTAGGCTTCTGCTAAGAACGCCTGGCGTTCCACCCTATGATGTCTAGAATCCAAATGCCAGGCATTCCCATACGAATGTCGGGCGTTTCCATGCAAACGCATGACATTTGCTTGATGAATACCAACTTCCAAACCAATGTCTTGATGGCTTAAGATCTCATGTCTAAACTTTAGATCTAATCATAATGGAACATCTAAATCTATAAAAGTTGCAAACTTTATGGCTATGCATGGCTACTATGAGCCCAACAACAAACCCTAACTTCTCTAAATCACTAAATCTCTTAATAACATGAATATGGATAACTAAGAGACTAATATCATATTTTTATGACTCTAGACCTAGAAAAACGTCAAGAAGGACAACATAAATGTTCGCTAGCATGCAATGCACAACAAAGCTATAAAATTGGGACAAAAGCTCACAATATCAACATATAATATAGATTTGTCAAATAAGCCATCAAGGAGGAGACATTTTACCCTCTGGGAATGGAGAATGATGCAAGACTTCCAGATCCAAGCTTGTTCTTAGCTTCCAAGCTTCACCACAACCTTCTTCTTCTTTTGGAACACACAAAAGTTCACTCAAATCACTCAAAAGCACAAAAAGGGGCTAGGGTTTTTGCAAGAAACGTTCTAAGTGATGGGGGCTGGGAATAGGGTGAAGGTATGGGACTTAATGTCGATTATATAGGGTCCAAAACCCTTGAATTAGGGTTTGATTCCAGACGACCAAAGCCCGATGTATGCCTAAAACGACGTCGTTATGCTAAATGGGCATTATTCCTAGCGTACTAAGCCATTACCCCCAGCGTAATGACGGTTGTCCCAATTTACGAAATTGCCATTATAGGCCAATTTTGTAATATTTTCCATACACAAGGGTTATTTTGAAATACTCTTCATCTATAGTGTTGAATTCGAAGGTACCTTAATGTTGAGATGTTAAAATTCTCCCCCACTTAAACTAGACTTCATCCTCAAAGTAGGTCGTTATGAACAACTCAGGATAATGCTCACGCATCTCAGTCTCGGGCTCATACGTCCACTCGGAGACTCTCTGATGTTGCCATTGAACCTTTAGTAAAGGTATCTCCTTGTTGAGCATAACCTTCCTCTTTCTTTAGAAAATAGCTAACGACCTCTTGATATATTTCAGGCACTCGTCGACCTGAAGATACTCCAAAGGAACCACTGTCTCACTGTCCAACACACACTTCTGCAACTGAGAGACATGGAAAGTGTTGTGGATCTGACTGAGCTCACTAAAATCTTCATTGCTTTTACTATAGCTTACATCAAGATTGGAGTTCCTCATTAGTGTTCATTTTTTCCTTCACCCAAAACCTTTTGAATTTCCATATTAAGCTCTTTTTAGAATAGGCCCTAATCTATTAAGAGATTAATAATACTTTAAGTTCAACATAATCACTCTTTGACCAATATATCATTTTGACAAACTTTTGTCAATAAACTAATTAAATTGTGTGTATTAAGCTTCCATATGGCTTAGTTCATCAAGTTCTTAATCCAATTTTATAATTCCATCATTTTCATAAATTAGGGTTTGAAACACAAATCATCAAATTTGTAAATTGGACCATAAAAGCATCAAATTAAGTTTATTTTTAGCTTCCATATACTTAGTACAACATCAAAGTCAAGTTATTTTATCATTTATTTTGAGTTTGTAAGTCGGGTTACACATTCATAGTGGAAGCTCATAAACTTCGAATAAGAAGAAGATGCTACATTTTGATGCAATTAGAGGTTGATTCTTGATATGCTTTGTTGAAATCTCATTTGGACCTTCTTCATCCTTCAAAATCGCCTAAGGATCACTCTGAAATCGTTGGGGAAGAAAATTGGTTGAATGAACCTGTTTTACAACTTAAAAATGCACCTACGGTAAGTGTAGGCATTTCACACCTTAATTTGATGTGTCGTGCCCTACCTATATTCAGCTTTACTTTAGTTTCAACTTTGAACAACCATAACTGATCTCACATTTTTACAAACTTTAAATCCACATATTCATCTTACAGTGAACTGTAATTTGTTTTAATTAATATTGCTGTAAAACATTATACATTTTCTCTTATAGTGCAATAAGTATAGGGATATATATATATATATATATATATATATATATATATATATATATATATATATATATATATATATATATATGTTGCATTACCAAAAATGTTACCATTTCATTACTTAAGTTCGCCTTTACATGTATTTAGACCAAATACATATTGTAAGACATATTTTGAGATTTTAGGATCATTACACTTTTAAAGTTATTATTGGCAGTAATGAAAAACATAAAGTGATATACTCCATGAAAATATTGATTGGAAAGTATATGAAGGGTTATGCTTATAAAAGACATAATGACAATACAATCTCATGAGTTAACTAATGGTCAAGATATAAAATTGATAATATATGATTAGTAGTAATGAAAAACATAACGTGATATACTCCAAGAAAATATTGATTGGAAAGTATAAGAAGGGTTATGCTTATAAAAAAAATTATGACAATAAAATTTCATGAGTTATTAAACTAATGGTCAAGATATACAATTGATAATATATGAATCAAATATGTGTTGGACTTGAAATGAATACTAAATTAATGGAATGGTCCATTCTATAGGAATTGAAGTTGAAACAGCAATGAAACAAGTTTATCATCAAGGGACAAAAGTAGTTTGTCAAACTAACTACCAAGTTGTCACGTAAGATTTATTACCGAGGTGAGTACATGTGGAACTAATGATTACAAAGTATGTTAAATGATTTATTACTTGTTTATGTGAAGGCTTATTTGGTTTATACAAATTATGAATATTTCCAAATTCTTTAATACTTATGATATGGTATTTAGATACCATGAAACTTATGTTCTATTAACTTGTATAAAAGAAAAATCATGATAATATAAATTGAAAATAGTCGTATAAGTGTCAAGTAAGGTCAATATATGTCCCCATAACAAGAAGAGAAGAACTTACCATGGCAGTACCTCATGTCATAAGGTACATGTCTTAATGTAAGAGAACCAGGATGGGTTGATTTGTTTATATTGCTTTGTTCCAGGCATGTAGGCATCGGGCCGCCTAGACCCATGGGCCAAACGATCTTTTAGGGTTTTGGGTTTTTTTTAAAGCCTATTAATCCCTAGGGTTTGTCATTCGTAGCCTTTATTGGATCTAGGAAAAACCTGGGAGAAACCTTAGCCTCTCTTTATAAGATTTGAATTTATCCCCTCTTACCCCCTTTGAACCACTTTTGGTGCTTATTAATGTGTTTGAGTGAAGAAATCAAGAAATATTTGTGTTTGGAGCCTTTCATCTAAAGTATTCAGCTCTCATATTGCTTCTTGACCTTTGTAAATCATAAAGATCGAAGATCTATTACCTTATACTTATAGATCTAGGATTAATTGGTGATGTTTTGGTGCTTTTTATGGCGTTTTGGTCCCTCTAAAGCTTGTTATATGGAGTTTGAAGAACTTTATGAGCTTTATTTCATGTTTGGGTGTAAATATAGACTTTTGGTGGTGGAGAGAGTGCATGCAGGAGCTCTCTTTACTCTATGTATGAAGAAAAATGAGATATTGGGCTTTTTGGTAACTAGGATTTTAGATCTAATTGGTATGGGATGTTTTATGGATAAAGTTGGAAACTTTATCCATTAAGATATCATTTAGGTCCTAATATAAGAAATGGAAGTATGAACTTAAGGGTTTAAGTTAAAAATAAGTGTTAGACAAGGTCAAACGGGATACATATTTTTTAGGTGCCGAAGCGTTTTTGAAAAATCCTGAGAAATGTCTGTTTTAGCTTTGGAACCTAACTATTTTGTCTCGTAGTTGGTGTTGGGTCCCCAGTAGAGGACGCGGGGCGTCCGTTCACTAGTAAGTTGACGTTTTGACTAAGTTTGACCTTAGTTAAACCTTAGGGTTTTAGGTCATAGCCTGACCTGTATTTAATGTCATGGTGGTCCGTTAGAATGATCTTTACGTTTATTCAAATGTAGCTGTGAGTTTTAGATTTTGTTGAGGTGAGTTTTCTCACTGTATAACTTATGTTATAGTTGCTATGTCTTGATTGTATACTAGACTAGTAGAGTTTCGTTTGTATCTTTGGATGCTTCGTTGGCTGAAACAGGTCGTGGGTTAAAACGGTTTGTTGACTAAAACAAGTCGTAAGCTGAAACAGTCCATTGGCTAAAATAGGTGTATATCTTTTTGTGTCGTATGTGATATTTTGGGGAACTCACCAAGCTTTGTGATTAGAATTATGGATTAAAATATTTCAGGTACTTCTTGGATCGTAGAAAGGCGAAGGCATGACTGCATATATATGCATCAGTTGTTTTTTTATGGATTGTGATTCTGTGGTTATTTCTTCTTAACTCTAATTTTGGATTTGGTTTATAAACAAATGATTTATCTTGATTATAACTTAATGAAATTTAGGTATTTATCTTGATTTAAAAAAAAAGGAAAATTTGTTGTAAAAATTTGGTACGTTTGTGGTTTACAAGTCATGAACGTCTTGTAACAATTACCTTATCATTTGTCGTTTACATACTGCCTAGTGTAACACTAGGGTCATAAATTGGAACTGAGATACTATATCCAAAGCCTTCGTCTTCATTGACCATGTTACTAGCTTTCACATTCTATAGTGCATCTTGGTCCTGGACATTTACATTCGACAATGTAGCTTGCATATCCTGAGCAATCTCATCAATTAATTATTCTTTAGTAACCATATTTATTGTAGGGCCTTGTACGCAATCTCTTACCCTACACCTACCTCTAACTCGACCCTAGCCGCGCCAGCTTCGACTCCAACTGGAATGCCTTCCCGCTCTGGTGTAACCTTAGTAAGCCTCCATGATATCCTTTTGGACATGACACCTACTAGTAAGATATGTTCTAAATTAGTCGTTAGGTTACCTCTCGATCCTTCCGTCTAAGCTTAAGTGTTTACGGAAACACCTAATCTGCTTAAACCTGTCTCTGATACCAACTTGTAACACCCCAATTTTCATATATAGAATATATAACAAATAATCGTTCCAACATCTCCCAAGATCAATTATGAACTTAATTATAGACTAAACTACAACGGAAGTAAATGAAATAAAATAAAGTCTTCAATTGTACAACTTCGGGTGTTATGTATTTTCCGAATTCCTTTGTCGTCTTCTAGATCAATCCTCCTCCTTGGATTTTTCTCTGCCACTTGCTAAATAGTTTCCTGGGTTGCGCACATTAAAAGTTTCTAAATGGGTAAGCCTAGGGCCTAGTGAGTTCATGTTGCACATACATGTCCATCACTTAAAAAAACAAATAGTTTTATCATATACCTTCAATAAATCGTACAATAAAACATATCACATGATGACATAATTTAGGAGAACGATTAATTATCCAGAGAAAGAACCAAAGGTTCATTTCCCTTCTCCTTGAGACAACTCATCATCCATTGTACTCAAGTATTTTAAATATCCAAGGAAATGAGTATGATTCTCAATTTCCATCCCCGCCGATCAGACACATCCGTCATGCTCACGGCGATTAAACACCCACCCGTTCCCACTAAACATGTCACCCAAAAAAAAACACACCTAGTAGATAAACAACTCAAAATACCATTTGCAAAAAACCATACTTATCATAAAATATACCATGAATAAATAATTGAAAAGCCACATATAAACCACATGATAAACATTTACGTGCGAGCAACCACAAAACACGAAAAAACTCACCTTGTAACCGACAAATCGTATTCGAAGCTTTGTTGAAAGACCCTTACTTTCGTATTTATGAAAGACCCAAAATTTCAAACTATTTCAGAAAAAATTTCTTAAGTTACTTCCTCAAAACATGCTACATGCATATTTATAAAACAATATTTTATATTGATAAAGTGATTACAAAAGATTGGATACAAACCGACTAAGTTTTATTACATTTCATGTTTACCCAGGAATCTACTATTCATATACATACATGAACATTAAAATACAAATAAATAGTATTAATTATTCTAAATCTTTCAGCAGTATAAAACCATATTGGATACTCATCACCTGCAATTGTTAAACATTGAGAGGGATAAGCGATAACACTTAGTGAATTCAATAAATAGATACAATATAATCTTATGTCTTATATATACCAATATGACTGAAGCAAAAGGGAACAAGAACAACAATAGCATATGCGTATCATATGTCAAGCTTTCAATATCAACTCAAGATTTGATTCAATGATTTACGATCAATGAGATATAACGATTTCAATACTTGATATGCATCAATAAAGTTTTGGCCCAAATAGCACAAAAGACATATAATTTCTGATTATCAATATGATATATTTCAGGTTTTCACGCCCTGTTTAGCATTTCGGTAGATTTCAGGTTTTCACGTCCTGTTTAACATTTCAGTAGATTTCAGGTTTTCACGCACTGTTTAACATTTCAGTAGATTTCAGGTTTTCACGCTCTGTTTAACATTTCAGTAGATTTCAGGTTTTCACACCCTGTTTAATCCCCTGCCAATTCCATTTAAATATAAGTCATTCACTTACGGGGAACATGCTCTACATGGCCAGAGGCTTCGTACCAGTACCAATGTGAATCTAAGTCCTTTCACTGATCACATGGTCAAAGGTATTACATTTGATATAAAAAATAGCGAATAAAATAACACGGGTAAATAACCCGGATAATATCACTGAGAAGCACATAGCACATATAACACATAACATACAATTGTTCCTATATATTGAACTCACCTTAAATTAACCGGAGGTTAAAATAGTAATTTGGACAACACTTCGGCTTTAAATATGACTTTCTATGTTGAAAACCGGGAGCTTAATTGAAAATCGGGCTCTGCGAAGGTAGGGTTTCAAAATTGAAAAGACAAATTTCCGGGCTTCTCGGGGGTCTCGGGGCGTGTTTCGGGTGCTAAAATTGATACCGGGGCTTCGGGGAAAGTCAAAATGAAGAAAATATGGAAAAAGTGGCCAAAAATGGCAATTTTCTAAAATTACCCGGGAGATCTCGCAGTCTTCTATTTATAGGGCGAGGGGCTCGGATCCGAGGGCTGAGAAGAGTCCACGTCGCAACTGTGAGGCTCGGTCAAGAGGGAGAAGCGTGGCTCATGCGAGCTTCAGACATTTGGCAGGAGAAGCGAAGGCCACGAGGCTGTTGCGACGCTCGGACATGGCACCGGGTGCGAGGCTGGTAGGCGAGACGTGGCTCGCGTCGGATTGGCCACCGATGCGAGAGGTGTCTAGTTCTTACTGGACCTCGGCCTCGGCGAATCAGAAGAGGAGACGAAGCGGACTCGGCTGCGAGGCGAATGTCGGACGCGTATTGGACCGATGCTCTGGGTGAATCGAATTGTGATGCGTGTGGGACACGAGGCGACATCTCGCGAGGCTGGCACTATTCATGCGAAATTTCTTGGAAATTAAGCCCCGAACTTCTAAAATCCATAACTTTCGCATACGAGCTCCGTTTTTGACGTTCTTTATACGCACACGTAGCTAAAATTATGTTGTACAACTTTCGTTTAGACTTCGTCGGCTAATTTTGACTTTATTTTTAATATTATTATTTTTAACAGACAGGGACAGGAAAATCCATTAAAAATTCATAACTTCTTCATCCGACATCCGTTTTCGTCAGACTTTTTACCGTTGTATTACAAGTGACGAGACCTTTGATTCTCGTTCAGGATGTATCGGTCAAATATCATTCGATCTAAAATTCGATTTTTTAGCTGTCTACTGCGAAGTTGAAACTTCGAAAAATCATAACTTCCTCATACGAAGTCAGATTTTATTGTTCTTTTTATCGAATTTCTCGGTTTAACGAATACTACGACTTTCATTTAGATCAATAAGGCTAAAAAGTAGTTTATCAAAAACTCACTTTTTACGGCATTCGGCGTCGTGTTGGTTTTATCACGGATCTTCGATTGGTCATAACTTCTTCGTTATAACTCGGATTTCGACGAGGTTTTCACCTACAAGTTTCTAACGAGATGATTTACAACTTTCAATAATAAAATTGTACTTATTTAAAGTTTTATATTTTCGCTAAATTTCACTATTTGACTTTTAATTGGAATCTCATAAGGCTTCCAATATTTTCTGAGTGATTCTAAACATAGTTTTACTTCATTTTTAGTAAAAACCATTTTGTTAGATTCAACACACAATTTCATTCACTTTTAATAATAACAATACATAATTTCAGAACTTGTATGTTACAATTGTTGCTAACCTGCACCTTATATTCCACCAATAAAATTTCTAAGACAACCCTTCTAGAAAAAATATCTTACGTGTTCATTTTGGTTCAACTACCTATGTGCCTCATTCGGCCAATTAATAACCATTCGACTACATTAACTAAAATGATCGTAACAATCTTTGTAAAAATATTTCATCTTTCTATTTTTACGATATCATTTCCGTATTAAAAAGGTTTTACACTTAAAGTAATACTCAAATGTCCAAACAAATAAACCTTTAAAATACCAAAAGTAATTATCATAAGTAAATAAATGATACAAACGATAACATTAACTAGCAAATGCAAAATAATGGGGACTATTTATGTAGTTTATGTTTCAATTTAGACAACAATGGAAACCTCAAATCAGAAAAACTGTAGGGACCATTTTCGTAACTTTATTTATCCTAAAATATGTAATGCATTTTGTTGCATATTTTTCATAGCAGAATATAGAAACTATCAACTTATAAACAATAAATATACTATTTGTGTAAATACTATTTTACTTCAAAAGAAAATGACACATTTTTAAAACGAATTATTCCGAACAAGAGATGTTGGGTAGTGTCCACCTCCATCAACCCATGAGGCTACAACATTACCTAACCTGAAAAAGGTTTATAACGATATAAGCAAAGAAACACACTTTGTAAATATATAAAGGAAACCAAAATTTGAGACTGATAAACTATGTATAGTATACGTCAAATTGAGACATATTTATGTGTAATTTGTAGATACAAATAGAACGTTTCAATGACATTATTTAGATTTATAATGAACCTTACGTACTAAAAGTTACGATGGAAAATGAAAATAAACAACTTAAATTAATTAAAACTTTGCAATGATGCATATTTTAAAATAATAAAATAGATTTAAGAGAAAATTATAGTTTTACGATAGAAAATGAAAATAAACATAATAAATTAACTAGAAAGGTTACCCCGTAGCGGGGGACCAGAAGCTTTCAATATTGTTTTGAATCGATAAATATGACAGACGTAGAAAGTGCATGGATGAAAAGCCCGGACTTTGCCCCGGACGTTTTTTTTCATGTTTTTATGAAAAAATGTAAAAATTTTGACTGTAAGGATGAGAAGTTTCAAAATGATTAAAGAATTAAAAGGATGAGAATTAGCAAAATAGATAAAGAATGAGGAGCAAAATAAAGGAACCATTTCTCCCAAAAAAATGGCCAGTTAGTATTCTTAAGCTTCATATATATATATATATATATATATATATATATATATATATATATATATATATATATATATATATATATATATATATATATATATATATATAAAAGAGAAAATTATAGTTCGGTCTCTATAGTTTGATTAAATTCATAGTTCTAGTCCGTAAGTTAAAAAAATTAAAAGCTGTATTTTCACCTTTTCTTTGTCCCTCTTTCTTCTAGCTGTGAGAAAGTCTCCATTAAAAGGATATATGCCGCCCAAAAAAAGATATAAAATCACTAATATACCGCTTATTTTATTATTGACAAAATTGCAAAAATGGTTCCCGTGGTTTTTTTTTTATGTGGTTATGGTCCAAACGTTTGAAAAGTTGCAGATTTGATCATTTTCAACAAGTTTTATTGTGGTTTTGGTTCCTTATCCGTTAAGTTTAACTGGTTGACTGTTAATTTTTTTAAAATGATAATTTTACCCTTAGGGACCATTTTCGCAATTTTGTCTTATACCATACCATAAGGACCATTTTTGCATACATTCTTTTTTATTTTATTGAAGTATTATATTTTAATAAATATAATTTTTAATATATAATACTATATACTAACAAACATTGTTTTATTGGATTATTGATTTATTATAGTTGATTTTTTTTAATTTTTTTTGTTAGAGTAATTCTTTTTATTGAGTTATTATATATCAATACATATAGTTTTTAATATATAATATTTATATCATAATAATAAATATTATATTATTAGATTATTAATTTCTTTTAGTTAATATTTTTAATTCTTTTTATTGGATTATTTCTTTTATTTCTTTTAATTTATTATTTCTATATATTGTTTTATTGGATTATTAATTTATTTTAACTAATTCTTTTTTAGAGAAAAATTGTCGAACTAATTATTTTTTATTGAATTATTATATATAAATATATATAGTTTTTAATATATAATATTTATATTATAATAAATATTATATTATTGGATTATTATTATCTTTTAGTTATTTTTTGTAATTTCTTTTTTTTTTCTATAAATATTTTAATGTTGGATTATTACTTTTAATTTATTATTTTCTTCATATACTAAATATTATTTTATCGGATTATAATAGTAGTTCTTGTTAATTTTATTGGTTCCACCACAACGTCATGGGATATGCAAAATCGTGGTCTCTCATCATCGAAATCGTTAGGATCATTGCCAAACACTTTCATTTCATCTAGCTTATAATGAGAAACCATTGGGAAAATACCACCACCATCACCCGGTCACCACCACCACTTATAAATGTTATCGGGGTTTGTTGCACATTATCTGGGATATGAAGGATTCCTGTGGATTAAGAAGAAGTTGTCGCAGGTGATTACCAACAACGCTGGGTGGAATAAGGTATAGTATCTATTGAACCTCCGATGAAGGTGTTTGGAGGTGATCCAACTAATTTTTGATGATGAGAATCAACACTTTTATGTATTTTGGTGATTTTGTGGTGGAACTAATAAAATTAAAAACAATTAATAGTATACATTCAAAATAAAACAATAATCCAATAAGATAGTATTTATTATATTAAAATTATAATAAATAAAAAGTAATATTTCAATAAATTAATATTTCAAAAAAAAAATTACAAAAATTAATAATCCAATAATGTATTAATTATTATGATGCAAATATTATATATTAAAAATAATATTTGTTGATATATAATAATCTAATAAAAAAAATTGCTCAAACAAAAAGAAATTATAAAAAGAGTCAATTAAAAGAAATTAACAATCCAATAAAATAATGTTTCGTAAAATGTAATAATCTCATAACATAATATTTATTATGATATAAATATTATATATTAAAAACTATATGTACTGATATATAATAATTCAATAAAAAGAATTACTTCGATAAAAAAATTTAAAAAAATAATTAGCTAAAATAAATTAATAATCTAATAAAACAACATTTAGTATATGAAGAAAATAATAAATTGAACGTAATAATATAATAAAAATTATTAAAAATTACAAAAATTAACTAAAAAAATTAATAATCAAATAATTTAATATTTATTATGATATAAATATTATACATTAAAAACTATATGTATTGATATATAATAATTTAATATAAAAAAAATACTCCAATAATTTTTAAAAAAAAAATCAACTAAAATAAATTAATAATCCAATAAAAAAATATTTATTAATATATAATTTTACATATTAAAAATAATATCTATTAATATATAATACTTTATTAAAATAAAATAGAATATATGCAAAAATGGTCCATATAGTATAGTAAAAGATAAAACTGTGAAAATGGTCCCTGGGGGTAAAAATGTCATTTTAAGGAACTTAACGGATGAGGGACCAAAACCACAACAAAACTTATTGAAAATGACCAAATCTGCAACTTTTCAAACGTTTGGACCATAACCACAAAAAATAAAAAAAACCACAGGGACCATTTTTGTAGTTTTATCTTTATTATTTGACTAGGTTATAATCCATAGAAACACGGTGTGTATGTTTAAAATTTATATAGATAATAAAATAAATAAAGAAGGTAATTAGGAGAATGTATCCATGATTTCTTAGGATACATTAAAATATGAGAGATTTAATAGGATTTTAAAATGATAGATACCATATATTTTGAAAATTTTATTTGAATTGAAGTTAATTTGTTACCAAAAAAAACCACATGTCAAAGAGGCAAGCTAGAAAAGGGACACGTGACACTTTTAAATTTCGTTTATTAGAATATAGGTTAAAATCTTTGTGATACACGAATTGAAAGCTTAATAAAAGATAAATAATACAAATTAAAAGATAAACTAAATTGAATCTTTTCGTTACAGGACATCAACAAAGTAGGTTTAAATAAACCATTAGTATGCTACATATGTGGAGTATTTAAAGTAAACATGATCCGTCCCTAAATCATTGTGAAAGCGATAACACATAAAAGGTTAAGGTGCTGTTTGTTTTTTTCTAAAAAACCTCTTCTGGTCTTTTATTACTGCGCCACGCATCACATGCGCATCACTTGGCTTTCCGCAGCTGTTTGTTTTTCAGAAGACTTCTGACTTAAAAATTGTTGCGCGTGTGCTGCATGGCGCAGCACTAAATAGTTGCTTCAAACCTCTTCACGTCTTACTTTAACTTACTGCAGCAGTCTGCATATGTTAAAAAACAAACATACTTTTTTATAAATGCTGCAGCTGTTTGTTCCGCCTCTTCTGCTACAGAGGGTTGCAGAGGTGATCCGCAGACTTCAGATATTTTTGTTTCGAAAAAACAAACAGCACCTAAGTCAAAATGTCTTAATATGGAAACATTTACATATATGTCAAATTCCTAGTTAAGCACATTCATCAAAAATTAATAAATATGAAATTAATTTGTTCTTTTAACTTGTAACAGGCTACGTAGTAAAAAAAATGATATATAATTAAAATGGTAGAGATTATTACGTACGTTTTGCTTGAAAATGGATATTTAGGGTTAAATACAAGATTATAGAAATATCATCCAATGTGGGGTTGAAGAGCCAAGTGTTAGCTTTAAAAGTTCCAAACATTAGCATAAGAAAACCAAATGTGTAACTAACGACGAATGCTACCTAGGATAATTGCAATAGGCTAGGAATCATTTAGTGTTAACCCGTCAATTTTAGATAAGAAAAAGTATTTAAATCGATTGTGGAGCCAACTGGTTACAAATCATGAGTTGAATACTGTTGATTGTTAGTGACTTGATCATCTACGGTTCCAAACTTCTACTTGAAGGAATACTTTAGATATCATAATGCAATTATCTTATAGCATGTTCCAATACACAATACATTTTTAAACTACCAAATATAACAATGTATTTTTAAACTACTTATAGAATCATGGAACCCTTTGAGCCAGCATTCCTCTGCGCAAATTTATAGATGTCGTTGTTTTCTTCATATACCCTACTAACAATCTATTTCTTAACACGAATATTCTTAGGGCTACAATATACCGCCATTAGTGGCTCAAAAGGCAGGTTTAGATGAACCATAATATGATTAATATCGAAATCAGAATAGTTGAAAAGTGTAAAACCAAAAAGCAAAATTTAAGTGTAAAATTCCTAAAGGAAAGATGCACTCACACTATCGATTTGATCTGCTAATACGTAGAACCTTGAGGCATTTGATGGTGGTGAAGACGTGAAGGTCATGATAATGGTGGCAAATGGTATCATCTTTTTCCCTTTCACTTCTTTTTCTTATTAACGTCGATGTCATATACCCTCTTTTATTTCTTTGATTTGCCACTTTAAGAAGCATATGAGATTGAAAAGATGAAAAGGGAGAATAAATGGTGGTAGTTGATGATAAAATGTAACCTTTTTCAGCAAGATTTCAAAAGAGGCAAACGGGAATTTGAATTTAAAATATTGAATCTCTAAATTCAGGGGATTAGGATGGAAAGTGGCACAATCATGCTACAATCACCATACATAGAAGAGTTATATGGAAAATGAATGATTAGAGCAACACATATTTGAACCAATGAAAACATGACAACACATCACTTCCACAATAACTTCCACAATACATTACTTGTGAAGAAAGAAATGGACACGTGTCATTTCATTTCATTATTGGTTCCCTAGTTATTTGTTTTCCATAGAACTCATTCCTATATATATATATATATATATATATATATATATATATATATATATATATATATATATATATATATATATATATATATACTAGTCGTTTACCCGCGGTAAGCGACGGGTGCGGATAATTTTTTTCAGAAATTAG
This sequence comes from Lactuca saligna, assembly GCF_052625555.1. Classification (NCBI taxonomy): domain Eukaryota; kingdom Viridiplantae; phylum Streptophyta; class Magnoliopsida; order Asterales; family Asteraceae; genus Lactuca; species Lactuca saligna. Next base: position 78,266,066 of record NC_136423.1, on the reverse strand, counting down.
TTTTTAGAGGTTTTTTTTGTGCAAATAGTTTACTACATTTAAACAATTATCAATAAGAGCCATTCTAGCAATTAGTTTCTTTTCGGCGGACAATGATTAGTTTCAATTCAACATTTAGTTTTCTTTAAGAAACATACCAAATTAAAAAGAAGACACATGCAAGTATTACCAAACGCAATATAGCCGGCGATGAATAGTTTCGTTTTGGGGTCACTCAGGGGATAGGTATCCCATGATTCTCATTGTTAGTCTACCCAATTCAGTCCTCATATTTGATGGGATCGGGAAATCCGGCCCCTTTTAAAAAATTAGACATATCCCTAGCTCATCCACAACTCATCCCAGAGGCTACGATATATAACTAAAAAGATATATTGAAGAATGAAGACGTTTGGTTTCTTTAGCAGAATAATATCCTTCATAGTCGTTAAACCATAAAAATAACAAAACGTTTTTGGACTGTGATTAGTAGTAACTTTTGGCGAATGTTAAATATATATTTTTTTTAAATTAAAAATAGATATTAAAAATATTTTTCTTTTTCAGTTCAAAACTAAAAAATTTCATTGATTATAACTAAAAATTATATTGTTGTTTTCCGTTTAAAATAAAACTATTTTAATGTTTTAGTAATCAAAGAAATTAAATACATACTCGGCTAATCTTTTTTGAATAATTATGATTGGAATTTTTTAAAAAATGATAAACTTTAAAAAGATAATTTTTAATTTATTTTCTTTTTTATCGCAATTTATAATTTGTTTATGTATATATGTATATCTATACTCTTATTATACAAAATTTGTTAAATTAGCAACAACAATATATACATTTTCAGACATAAAATTGTCCATAAACATAAAGATAATATATATATATATATATATATATATATATATATATATATATATATATATATATATATAATAAAAAAAGAAATAAAATAAAAAATGAACTATAAATTGAAGTTTTGATAAAACAAATACTTCTTATTTGAAAGATAAAATAATCAACTATATAGAAAAATAAAATAAATCAAACGTAACTTTGAAAATTGAACAAACTCTATATAATTCCTGATCAAGCTGAAAATAACACCAAAAAGCAATTGTTAGTCCATATCTACAACAAAACCAAAAAAATCAACATGAAACATTATGATGCAAATGCAGTGCAAAACCAAACTCTGAAGCTTTAAAGGTTGTACTGCATTTAGTTGGCCCTTTTTTCGGAGCAAACTTTCCCCCAATATTTTTTTTCTTTCTTCAATCTCTGTAAAAGGAATACAAAAAGAAAAAGACCATACATTACCTTGATATTGAATGTACTATCTTTTTACCTTTTAGCCTATAATTTCATTAATAGTATTAATAGTATCTGTAACCTGTAGCCTTAGCACTAGGTTTTGGAAACTTGTATCATCATGCATTGTACTATCCATACAATTCGGCCGTTTCTTAATATTATATTTCCTTGTGATTTGTTTGTTTTGAACAATCACCTCAAAACATTTCATATTCATATTCATGTTTCTTTTCGAAAGAAAAAAAATAATAAAATCTTTAATATTTTGGTTTCATGATTTTATTAGTATTTTATCTTTCAATGCAAATAAAAGATAAAATTTGACCACTTTCAATGCAAATAAAGATAAAATTTGACCAAAATTTGGATGCATGTTAATTGTCGTTCCATAAAAATTTGGGACTGACTGGACAGAGTGATTTGAGGCTAAAACTCTAAGTCCATCTCAAATACACCAATCATATTTATATAAATATCTATGCAAAATGTGACAGGCGTGTTTCATTTTACTCGATTAACATTCTAAATTTTAATATACATAATATTTATTAATAAAACTTGAAAAAATAGAGAACTTTGCATGCATGCCTCATCTTTGACCGACCATACTAATTAGTGTTTTTAAGTACGAATAATGTATCCATAAACTACAATAACATTGCCTACATTAAACTTAATTCATTAAATTATGATAATGTTGGCTACATTAAAGTTGAATAAAATATATCCATAAATTGTGGTCTCAAATGAATTCAAATTTATATATCAGTTGTGAATATGACAAATATCAATAGCTTCAAATAGATTTCTTGTACAAATGTGATTTAAGTCGAGCAGAAGACCGTTTTGCCTCTTTCATAGATAACATTCTAGAATCTGAATAGTACAAACAATGATGGACAATGTACAACCACAAAACACAAACTAAACATACTCGAATGTTGTACATCAATTCCTGGATCGCAGACCAATATCTTGGGACTGAATGTTAAAAGGCTTTGATTCCGAGTACTCTTTGATCATCTAATGCCTAACCTTTGACGGATTCCCTTGTCAATCAACATTATAAAATATCATCTATTTAAATGTCCACAAAACACTCTATTTGTAGCTAATAAAGTATATGTATGACATTTGGTTAGTAAAGGACAATAATACCCTTCACTTTAAGATTTAAGATACTCCAAGAAGAAAGGCTAGGAAAAACCAATCATTTCCATGCCATAAAGACTTCCAGGAAGTTGTAAAGGTGGAAGCTTTAATCTTCCCAACTTATGTTGGTTTAATATTTTATTGATTTATTATCTCCATCCTCCCCATAACACAACATTTCATAGCTGATAAGTGGATAAATACTTCGCCTATGCTTAAAAAAGAAAGCAAACATCTATACCACCTTCTGTCCCATCTCCTTGCCACAATCTACAATATTTGTTAATTACTCAAATCATCTTCTCAACTGACCGTTCACCATCCAACTTTTGTGCATACATTCAACTATTGTAGAAGTTCACCACCTACAAAAAAAAACCACCATTAAGTCAAAAGAGAAAAAGTGGTTGCATCACCAATAAGAAAAAGCTTCTTTTTTCATGAAAAGATGTAATTACACTGAAAAACTAAAGAGTAAGGGCTAAAAACAACAGCAAAAGCAACACCAACACCATTAAGAATCAGGGCATCTCACAATCTTTATTTGCATAAACATGAACTATTCCATCTTCCATTTGAAATTTAGTTCCCCTACATAGGTTGCAACTGACTTGTCTTCCTACTCCTTCTAATCGATGTGACAAAGTTCAATCCTTACCATGATTTCAATTGGTGTTGTTTAACATCACTATTGCAAATAAATAATTCAGTAAACAGCGAGTATAAAGAATCTCTTTTTTAAACCTTAAAAGATGAAAAATGAGAAAAACAGTTCCATCAACCACAGATTTACCTCTGATAGAGGCTAGTGACATCTCTTGGACCGAGTTCTATATTTAAGTTAACCTTCCTGAATGCTCATATGTTTGAACATAGTTTTTCATCACTCTATCAGATTGATATTCCATTGAAACAATATTGAACTACTTTACCTCATTTCTTCCACTTCTTGCTATTATTCCCCTCTCGCTCCTACATGAAAAAACTAACTTTTTAAAATACTGATTCCATTATTTGAGTATTACATATTACCATCTTTCCATTCTTTTTTGTGCCTTCCCAACTCACACATATATGGGTTCTCTTACAATAAATATGTTTTGAGAAGTACACTTTACCATTCACCTTAAAACAAATAAAAAAGGTTGAAATAATAAGATGTTTCTTATCTATAGAGTCAAAATTACTTTCTACAAATAAAACATAATAACTATATTTAGTTTATTTGGCCTCTTTCCCTTTCAAGCCAACCCTCTATCTGCCTGCACACATAATTCTCACGTTCACAAGGTCATTTTGTCATGTTTTTTTAGGAATAATGGTATTAGCAATTTGTTAACATCTCATCAAGAATCCTGTCAATTTTGAAGTTTAAAAACGACTGCATTACACTCAAGAAACTAACTTTAGCACTATATCTGAATGTCAGTTTTAGAATTCTTCAAAAGCTCATCAACATGATATTATAGAAAGAATTGTAAACCGATCTAAGTACTAAAACACAAAAGATAACACACACACACATAAAATCAATTAATGAATCCACACTTAAAAGAAAACATATATATAGGATTCCATGTGCTCTTTTTAATTTTAATGGACCAAATGTCACTTACATATTTAAAATAGTTTTGAATACATCGGAGTTTGATATCATAGACCCTACACATATGAGCAATGATGATGTCTATGGTTTTCTCTTATTCTTCGCATACTCATCTTTACCCCTTTGATTTTGATTTATGCACCATTTTTCATTCATGAATCTGTCTCCAACTGTTTATGGCAAAAGATCTAAGCATTATTCTTCTTATACAAAAGGGAATTAAAATAATAATAATAATAATAATAATAATAATAATAATAATAATAATAATAATAATAATAATAATAATAATAATAATAATAATAAGACCGATGAAGGTTTCACCTGGATGGAAATCATGAACATCTCTCTGAAGAGCTAGGGTTTTCTGTGAGAGTGCTAAAAACTGCAAGATTCCAAGACGTAAATTAGATCTGAAAGTTTATATTTGCGATTTCAGCTCAAAACAAACCACCCTAACTTTTCCCTTCGACATTACTTAGAAACGATCCATGCACCAAGAGACCAGATCCAACATTAATATTTTAACCATCAAAGTTTAAAGAAGGAGGAAAAAAAGAAAAGGAGAAAAGAAGAGAAACACCGGAGCAGAGCATGAATAGGTGGCCGAGAAGAAGGAAAAACTTCATTGCTCATGGATTTCTTGATAGGTTTTTCAGAGAAATTTTGCTTCTTGTTTTCAAATTTTAAATTCCTGGTCTTTAAGAGAGATGACTCTTGGGGCTAAAGATTTCAAAAAAATTTGAATTGCCTGTCATGGTCGGAGGTACATGATACGGGTTGGGGCGAACGATGATTTGTGCGTTGCATCTCAATGTCCTTCCTGTAGATTTAAAAATTGAAACTGAAGCTCATGACAGACATTGAACAGACCTGGAAGCAAATGATCTGCAAAATTTCAGAAAAATCAACGATATGAAAGGGGTTATGTTTAGAAAGACCAAGATAAGCATCAAATGGCTAGTTTGTTCAATATTTCCAGAGATATTAGAAACAAAAAAAAAACAAAAAAAAGTATGACCTGTTAAAAACTTAAGGCAGCAAGAAACAACATCAATGGTAGATCGTTAAAATTCTTCAGAAGGTTTGCTGCAGATTTTCGCGACTATTAGTAAATCAAACATGTTATAAAGATTTCCATAGAAAAAAAAACACAACTCACACCTGTATTTGAGCCCTAGCCCGTGAAATAGAAGCACACATGTTAACATACACAAAGTAAGAACATAAAGAAACTCTTGAATAACCTACATCGATCCGGTTTATACTGTAAGATGTCTGGTGGCGATAGTGGAGCTACTTTAGGGATATGGTTTCCGGTGTGCGATGGTGGCGTTGATAGTGGTAGCGAGATAGAGTTCGGGCTTCTCATCTCGATATAAGGTAGAAGCGGGCGGCAGATGCTAGTGAAGGTAGGTAACGACAACGTCAGGAGGTTGGTGGTAACCGAGGCTACAGGAGATTGAAGAGAGGAAGGAGGGAAACGGAAGAGATCTGGGAGAAATGACGATGGATGATGGAACATATTAGGGTTTTCCAAATACGCGTGTGTATACGCTTACATTGTAAGCTTAATAGGATTGTACATGGTGTTATAAGAGTTATACCTCTTAATTTTCAAGAAATAAACAATATGTTTAATAATATAGTAAAGATAGAGTTAGGTTCACGTGAGACGGTCTAATTTTGTGAGACCGTGAGACGCATTTTTTTTTTTACTTTATCATTTTTTTTTATTTTTAATTTTTTTTAGTTAATTCAAGTTCCGAAAATAATATTTATTTTTTTTTTGATTTTTCCATTTATTTTGCGTTTTAAAATTATTTTTAGAATATGTACAGTGTAATATTCTATTTAGAATATTTCACGTATTTTTTTTTAAAAATAGGATTTTTTTTTATTTTTTTTTAAAATATTTAAAAATTTTTTTTAGTTAATTCAAGTTCCGAAAATAATATTTAAAAAAAGAATTTTTAGATTTTTCCATTTATTTTGCATTTTAAAATTATTTTTTAAAATATATCAGTGTAATATATTCTATTTAGAATATTTCACGTATTTTTCAAAAAAAAAAACGGGATTTTTTTTATTTTTTTTAGTTAATTCAAGTTCCGAAAATAATATTTAAAATTTTTTTTTTTGGATTTTTCAATTTATTTTGCATTTTAAAATTATTTTTAGATTTGGTCTCACGGTCTTACAAAATTAGAATAGTCTCAAATGAACTTATATATATATATATATATATATATATATATATATATATATATATATATATATATATATATATATATATATATATATATATATATATATATATTAAGTTAGTGAATATGTAGCTGTTATATACCTAAGCTTAAATGTGGAACCATCCAAAACTACACCGTTTTGTATCAAAATATAATTACTTACCTTCTAAGAGTTATTTAAAATAATTTCATAATTGAATTCCTAAATTTCAATAAGATTTTCACACATTAGCATCACAAATCCGTACGCTCGGATTAACTAATTCCGTTTACACAATTTGTTTTTCTTCCAAACTTCATCTTCTTCAATAGAGATTTTAACATCGGGTTTATTTTGTTCAATTTATTTTATAAATTTTGATTATTCAGTTAGATTCTTAATTAACAAATACTTTTATAATTGGATCCGATCGGTATCTCTAACTAACAATTCAAACACGTTAAATATTGAAGTTAATGCACCCAATTAAATTAATAAATGGAAACAAAGAAATCACTCGATGAAGAACCATTTTCTGTAATAAATTGATGAAGATAATTGGTTTATTTTATTAAATAAACCATTTACGTCATTTTCTTGAAAAACAAAATAGAAAGTAAATTATTACTTTCTTAAACGAATGGAACTAAATGAACTTCTAGGTATAAACATGGGATATTTCGATATCTTATAGTTAGAAACAAGTTGTGTATACCTAAAATCAAGGAGGAAATAACGATTTTAAAAGTAACAGAAGATATTAGAGATTGAAAGTTACAATTTGATAACGATGCATACCTTGTTAGGTGCATATCAGCCTCACTCATATTCAGTTTCCATATATATATATATATATATATATATATATATATATATATATATATATATATATATATATATATATATATATATATATATATATATATATATATATATATATATATATATATATATATATATATATATATATATTATAATAAATAAAGGTTTTTTTGTCAAATATTCTTTTTTCATTTATCTGGACACATGATATTTTCTAGAAATTTTAAATTTTTTATTTTTCACTTGTTATTTTATTGTATTTTTAATTTTATTAAATTAAAATTTCACATTTAATGTGTAAGGTAATATATATTTAAAGTATTTATTAAAAAAGTTTATATATGTAATGTATTCAATACATTAAAATCTCATTAAAATTTTTCTCATTTTTCTTATAAATTAAAACTTTTCAAATTGTTAAAATTTTATATTTATTTTTTTTAATTAAACCCATGTAATACATGGGTCTTACACCTAATACAGAATAAATTAAAATTTTGATAGAATCAATTTCGATAAAATTAGAGTATGCAACAAGAGAGAGAACATGTTGAACTAAAAGAAGCCACGTGGCACATCAAGGATTTAGAAAATAGATAAGTGTCAATTTTAGGTTTTGTTTAGGGTAAATTACACTGATGGTCCCTGTGGTTTAGGGTAATCTGCGTGCTGGGTCCCTAACAACTTTTTTTAACTCGGACCGTCCCTATTTTATATTTTTATTGCACGTCTGGTCCCTATCAGATGTAAAAAGACTATTTTGCCCTCATCTATTTTTTAAATTAATTTTTTATTTATTTAAACAGTGAAATATATTAAAATGAAAACTCATCCCCACCCCTTACCACCCATCCCACCCCTCCTTATGTCCAGTCATCAGAAAACAACCTCCGGCCACCACTGCCACTAACCTCCGGTCACCTCCACAAGCCACAATAAGAACAAAACCAAAGTTCCAAAAGAAATATGTAACATCGGAGCCCAGGTAAGCAAAAGTGATGTTAAAATCTGCACAAAAAAAAAAAAAAAAAAAAAAACAGAAGCTGGAATTAGAACTCTTCGTCCCCTTCGATTAAATCCCATCTTCATCATCATCGTCTCCAATAACAATCATAACCATGACTGTCTCCTGTAGCCACAATTGTCTTCGACATCTTCCAACAATAGTGTTTGCTTCTACAACTTTCAGAGGATGAAGCTAATGAATATCAAGCCAAATCAAAACCCAAACCAAAATAAAATTGTTTCCTTGTAATCAAAATGCTAAAAACGAAAACCTGATGAAATTTCTGAATGCAAAAAACAAGTGAGGGTTCCAGATTCATCATCTTCCTCGCTTGAACCATCATCTGAAATCATCGATGAAACCCACCATGCTTAAACCTAGAACCTTCATCTCTACTATGCTGTCCCTTTTAAGCCTGACTGGTCCAACCATCTTCTTCGACCACCCCAATCTGAGTCATGTTTTCATAACTACTGTAACTCAGAAATGGAAAAGCGCCAGCACCCTTTCAAAGAAATCAAATTTCTCTTTTGTGGTTCCTGTGAAAAATTAAGTTTCTAAAAATTTATACTTAGATATGCAGTAAATCGAAACAAAATGAAGCAATCCCATGATTCTGGTTTGACGTTTTTTCGCTGAATTCCTGCCTCGTGTTTTTCGGTGAGCAATGGATGGAGAGCTCTAATCGGAGAGGGGAAGAGGCAAAGATGATGAAGCCTCGTGGGTCAAGTTTTCTCGTGAGAAAAGGAAGAGAGAGAGGGGGCACCGAATGGAGTTTCATTGTCTCTAGCGGCAGCCCTACGGATTCGCCGGCGAGATTGGAGGAAAGGATGGGGACGAAGGAGGGAATAAGGGGAAAGCAACTTTTTAGGGTGTACAAATTAGATTAGAGGTTTAGGATTTTTTTAATTTTAATTTTTATATTTATTTTATATATAAATAAGCCAGACAAATAAAAGAGAATAAAAAATAAGGGTAGTATAGTCATTTTAGGTCTATCAGGGACCCAACGCGCAACAAAAATACATCCTAAGGACCGTCCGAGTTAAAAAAAAGTTTAGGGACCAAACGTGCAGATTACCCCAAACCATAGGGACCATTCGTGTAATTTACCTTTTTGTTTATTAAAGCACTAGGTGTGAGCCCCATGTATTACATGGGTGTATTTAAAACAATTAAATATGTATAAACATTTGAGAAATTTGAATTTATAAGAAAAATAAGAAAAATATTGAATTACTAAAATTAAAGTGTTTTTTCTTTTTTTAAATTTAAACAAATCATTTAGATACAATAATCAAAGCAAATTAATGAGATTTTATTTAAAAATTTTGAAATTATAAGGAAAGTCTATTAATGAAATTGATATGTATTTATTATTAAATTTAAATACTATATGGAATTTAATAAAAAAGGAAAACCATAAAATTACATATGGAATAAAAATTAATTCAAAATAACCACAAAATGACATGTGGCAAAATGAATGAGAGTGTGACAAGTGGCAAAAAAACTTTCATTTATTAGAAAAGAGTAGTTTCTAACCCGTGGAAACCACAGTTATAAAATTTATTAAATTTTAATAGTGAGAACTCAAAATTATTAATCAATTATTTTAAGTAAATTATTAAATAAGATACATTTTTAGTTATATAAAAGTATAATTGTTAATTTAAATAAATATGTGAAATTATATCACCTTATAATTTGTATTAATTTTATTTTAATTTAAATTTTAATGTTATTAAGTTAATGTAATTAGAATGAGAAATTTAAAATTTGAAATTTGAAATTGAGAATTAATAGGTTGACAAGTGACATGCATTAATTAAGAAGTCTAATCGGGTGACACATGACAAAAGAAGAATAAAATATGCATCAATTAGGAGACTTAATAGGATGACACATGTCAAAAGGAGATTAAAATTATTCTTTTATTAGAATAGGGATTAGGTGTGGGCAACCGGATGTAACACCAAATTGGTGTCACCTCATCCATAACACCACCATAACACCAAGGGGAAAATGGTGTTCCACATGTTATATCATATTAAGAGGTAGAGAGAGAAAGTAAAGAAAATTATTTGATTGGTTGATGAAGGAGATAGCCAATCATCTTTCTTGTTTTATCTTGTCCTCGTTACAACGAGATCCAACATAACGAGCTTCAACGAGTTGGGAGCGGTGTTCCCCGCGTCATGATGCCGTTTTCGTGTGCCAACTCCGCCAATTCCTTTCTCGTTGTGACCCATACCGTATACTCTTAGAAGAGATAGATTGTCAAACTACTTTATATAGTAAAGACCTATCCCATCATTCACTCATATTTTTCTTTGCACGTGAAGCCACCATCATAATCTCATCCGTAACCCTAACCACTATTCTATGTCTACACAAAAAATGGAACTAAAAAAATGCACACGTAGAAAGAATGTTAAAACAAAACATTATGGGGATAAAGAAACTGCATAATAGTAAAATTCAAACAAATTAGTTCAAAATTTTGAATTTAACAAAGCTTGATTCAAAATCTACATCCTTAAATGCAAGCAAAAAAAAAGGAGTAGTAAATAAACACACAAACCGAACCTATAACTTCGATTTAGAATAATAATACATACTTGTAAAGAAAGCTAGAACAATGGAAAAACAAAGAATAAATGAAATTCTTATAGCATCAAAACTACCGTTGCATAGGCTCCAAAACAATTAAAGTAGGTCAATTTTAAGTATAATTTTGAGGGCTTACCATTTCGATTTCTGAAAATTAAATTCATATAATGTATCAAAGGTATCGACGGAAGCGAACGACGGTAGAGAGGAGAAGTAGATGGTGGTGGGTCATGGTGGCGTCGATGACTATGTCAACAAAGAGAGGAAGTATGGGAGAACCATCATGGCTAAAAGTGAGGCATCAACAAAGTTGGATAAGAGAAAAGGCGTTGGAATGGGCATGGAGGTGGTTGTAGGCTACATTAGTGGTTTATGGTGTCGAATTAGGGCATTTCGTCGTCTTCATAATTGATGAGCAGTGTCTCCAATAGTGATTACGGGGTAGGAGTTGCAACACTAGGGAGCAGGGGGTGGTTGTGGGTGGTGGTGGTGGTGGTGGATGATGATGATGATAATGGAGACGGAGATAAGGGATCTGTACAGATAGATGTGGTGAGAGGGGCAACACACAGAGGTGTTCATGTCTAGCCGATGATAAGAGGGAACATCTTATTAGACCATCTGGTATGCTTGTCACAAAATGGTTTATGGTCTACGTGGCCACTAACTACAAATGTAAACACCATCCTTTATGTTTGTAGTGGTTAGTGGTGAAACATTTTCGTGATAGGAATACAAACCACCACACCCAATCAATTTGTTTCTCTCTTATTTCTCTCTATCATTCTCAATTTCTCTCTACATTTTAATTAATTAAGAAATATATATATATATATATATATATATATATATATATATTTATTTTAATAATAAAAAAGTAAGAAGGATATAGTGGTGAGTATCTCAATATTTTAGTAGTCGAATGTGGTAACAAGTTGGAACCTATCACCATAGTGGTTAGTGATAAGTATAATTTTAGGTTCTCTATTGATTTTTGAGTTTTTACAAAAATGGTGGTGCACTTAGTGTTTAAAAAAACAAAAGGGCAAAATAAGAAAAAACAAAGCAAGATTAAATTGGTTATTTCTACTTATTGGCTTACTATTAAGATGTTAGTTAAAAATGCCAACAACGTAATTGTTTGAAACCACGGGGTGTAACCAATCGAATATACGAAGATCAAGCCAAACATTTTATTTTGACCAAACCATAGTAATCATTTTTGCAATCTACTCTAGATTTAGTTATAATAAAAGAATAATATTAATTTTTTTTTTAATATTTTTACCATTCACCATGTTGTAAATTGTAGGATATATATAATGGCCAAATGGATATATAGATGTTCGGCAGCAATGATTATTAAGTTTATAATTTGTTGAGTTCGTAACTCCTTGTTTTGTACTTTTTATTTCGTTAGTTTTGTGTGGGAATGCTAGATAGTGATTGCTATATAAGTAATCATCGTAGATAGCCTTGTTTTTTTCGTATAGCTAAGAAAAGCGTTTCGAAAAAATTGTAATGTTCAAGAATACTTTTCAAACATAAATAAACAATTTCGAGACTTTATAATATCTCTAGATTTTAATATTTTTAATATTGTTTATCTCTTTAAGTGCGGGGCCACAATATGGCCAATATTGGGGACAATACGGTGAATGGTAAACATCAAATTTATTCAAACATAAATGGCAATAAGTAATAGTTGTTTCATCTGAAGTAGACTATATTGACACAATAAGCATGACACAAAGCCAATACGAAATAAATGAGTTTCGATCAAAACTTGAAAATGACCCGAGAATAATCCGTTTATATATGGGATATAGAGTTTTATTTAGCTATCTAGATCAATACTTTATTTTCAATTTTTCCTTCCTCTCATACTCTTTCAGTTTTTTTACATTTTCCTTTCCACTTCCCCAACTTCCATCTTTTAACATGTTTAGTATTTCAACCCTCCACACACAATTGATTTACAAGGTATAAACCATAACTTGCTAACTTGATACAGAAATAAAAGTATTGACATGACATAACAAGTTTATCGGTATAATCTAAAGCAAAAAGTGAATAACAACAAAATTATTTATATAATGTGCAAATCAACAAATGTATTTTGAAATGTTCAAACATGTGAAAACATAAAAACAAAAATAAGAGTGCTAACAATTCCATAAATTAGTTATCTATGAGATTTATATTCAAACACTCATGGGGAAGTACCACTTTTTTGCAGTATACAACTTGCCTTTGTATTTTCCATGTTTATCGGTATGAGTAAATCTTTTTTGGCAATACAATGAGGACGTGTGTAACGCTCTAGACTAAGTCTAGTCAATTTAGAGATAATAGGGATCGAATATGATTTTTCGACAAAAGATTATTTAGAATAAATAATCTTAACCAAGTTGTAGAATATGTCTCAAGGGTTCCGTACATATAAAGAGCGCTGAAATCCGAGTTATAACAAAGAAGTTATGACCCGTCGAAGTTTAGCGACGGAACCGGCACGACACCGCGAAGACGTAAATAGTGAATTTATGATAAAACGACTTTTAGCCTTAGTAATCTAAATGAAAGTCGTAGAATATGTTAACCTTGACAGCGTCCATAAAAAGAACGCCCAAATCTGACTTCTTATGAGGAAGTTACGATTTTTCGAAGTTTCGGCTTAACGGTGTACAACCTGAAGTTCGAGTATTAGATCGAGCGGTTTTTAGCTGACACAACCTAAACGAGAATCGAAGATCTCTCTATTAGTAGCGTAACAATAAAAAGACAGATGAAAATGGACATCGGATGAAGAAGTTATGAGATTTTAAAGGACCAATCTTGTCTCGGCCTGTTAAAAATATAACTTTAAAAATAAAGTTAAAATTAGCCGACGGAGTCTAAACAAAAGTTGTAGAGTACGTCTCCACCTACACGTGGATATAAATAATATCAAAAACGGAGTTCGTATGAACGAGTTAAAAATTATAATAGCATATTTACGTATTAAAATAAAGTATAAATCATATATACGTACACACACACACACACACACATATATATATATATATATACACACACACACACACACATGTGTGTGTGTATATATCATTAGAAAGGTATTGACGATGCGGTCATTATAAGACTAATGTTGAGTTCTTTCGATATTAGTTTAGTACAAATATCATTAAATCTATTTAAAATAGTATTATAAAGAGGCGTTTAGTTGTTTATATAACTAAAAGGTCATTAAGTAATTATGGAGGGTAGTTTTTGAAAATTCAATTAGTATAAATAAGAGCCTTGAGCTCTCATATTTCTTGCACCATTCTCTTGATTCAAGAGTTTTTCTCTTCTTATCCCCCAAGCATTTCAGTCCCTCGTGATTCGACTTCTCTTTTTGTAGTTTTAGTATAGTAAGGTGAGCGCCGAAGCGCTGCACGAATCTTTCTTAGAAAGATTCAGCGACGAAGTCCTGCCCCTGCAGAGCCCGACTCCTAGCTAAAACCCTCTTGTAAGTAACTTATGCTTACCCTATTTTAATATAGCCTACATTTAAAATTAGTACTGTTATTATGAACTTATAATAAATAATTGAGCTATTATTATATAAGTATCGTTATAATATGTTTTTTACTACTCGCGGTACGGGGAATCTGGTTTAAAAGGCCGTATAGGGTTGTTGGATTTTAGAAGTGCTATATGCCAAAATGGTCATGCCTTCCGGTGTTTTATGTCTGGCCCTTGTCTGTACATAGTGGTTGGAAAGTATTGTTTAAACGCTTATATATAATAATAAAACTAATAATTAGTCACGGTAGATATTAGACTAAAATCTAGTGGTAATAATACTAGGTTTCATCGAAGGAAATTATTTTAAAGTAAACGAAGCGTTGTCCGAGTACCGAGTCACCACCTTCTTAGGTGAGTGCATAGTTACTTTCATCTTACACATAGATATGAAATATTTTATATAAATTACGTGTTATGTGTGCATATTATCTGAGTACTTGATGTCTATGCTAGATGAACGATTTTATACATGTTTTAAATGATTTAAACTGTATATGTATTTTATATCTACAATAATGTTGGGGTAAACATGGGTAGATGTAATAGATGAAATATGAGTTGGATGATGATTTGAGAGGTGTTATAGACCATGAGGTGAGGGTGAGAGGTGGACGATGTGAATAGCCTTTCCCAAATGATGGCTCCATCATTGAGTAGAGTATGGATGACAACCACGGACCATTCTAGACAGTCCAGTGGAACACTAGCAGGCTCGCAACCTTAAGGTGTTGTGAACGATGTGTTCACGTGGTGTACTCTAAACCCTAGCGTCCATGCAAACTTGGTGCCTAAACCTTGGTGATCATGCAGACTTGATGCCTAAACTTTGGTGATCATGCAGACTTGATACCTAAACCTTGGTGATCATGTAGACTTGATTCCTAAACCCTGGCGACTATGCAGACTTGGTGCCTAAACCCTAGCGACTATGCAGACTTAGTGCCTAAGCCCTGGCGACTATGCAGACTTAGTGCCCGTTGTGTAAACCGTGGAACCGATGGACTTCGTGCCGATTCCTTAGGATGATCCTTAGGAATGAGTGAACGAGAAATAGTTGATTCTTAGGGTAGATCCTTAAGAATAAATAAGAAAATGGGGTTGGGTAATTGGGCTGATTTCTTGATTGTTAAAACATAATAATTATATTATTGTGGGTTGAAAACCCTATGTACTCACCAGGTTTCCCAACCTAACCCACTCAGTTTATTTGTATCACAGGTGTCGATATGAAGTTACATTACACTAAGAGATTTAAAAGAGATGTAGATCACTAGTGAAAATGAATGTAAGTTCTGTTTATTCTTATGTTTCTGTATTGACGATGACATCCCAAATGTTTTAAAATGAATAAAAATATTTTTCTTCGGAAATGCTTTGATAGCGTATTTATCATGTTTTACTGGGAACAAATTCCGCAACATTTTTATTAAAATAGGTACTCTGATTTTTATAAGCATAAACAAAATTGGTCTTTTCTGGTCGAGAAAATGGGGATGTCACAATGTGGCAGCCCATGCCTATGAAATAACAGCCACACTAAACCTCAAATGACTATTAAAACGCATATTCTTGTGTTGACTTTTCACAAGGCACACAATTCAATTGGTCAAAATTTAGTTTGTGAACCTTATACATATGCATGGATATGTATTCCATCAAATAAAGGTTTTCATCCGAAGTTATAAAATCGAAAGCTAAGAGTTGATGCAGAAAATATAACTTAGGCACTAATGTAGGCATCGGATCAAGTCTGATTTCACTTACATGTTTTCCTTCGGATGTAAAACTCTAGTTTAGGGTATATATCCTCCCATTGAAAACATGTAAGTCAACTAGGGGGGAAATGGATGAAACATGATTCCATTCTCCTTTAAGTGCTATAGAAAACCATACTTTAGAGTACCATTTATGTAACATGGCAAACAGCCACCCGTTTATTGAAGGTGAAAAGACAAGGATAGCCCTGACTTTTCTTTTTTCACCATCACTTATATGTAAAGGGACATTAGGAAAATGAAGTTCATGCGTTGTGATAGGATTCACAAGCCAAAAGTCACAGGTTTTCTTGCCGAATAAAATCAAGTAACCACAAGTTAATCCAACACACTTCCTCCCAACTAACTTAGGAATGATGGTTTTGAACTTTCTTCCTTTAAAGTCCTATAGATAGCAATCCTTCTTATAAACATGTGGAGATATAAACAATAGCATTGGAGGTTTGGATGCCATACACGTGCTTCTGTTAGAAAGTGCAAGTAACCTCCATGACTTGCAAACTCTGCTAAATAAAAGAAATTCAACAACTCTGAGTCGCATCATAATTAGATAAAGCAAATCATGGTTAAGATCTGACCAGGGTGAGGGTACCCCACCCCTGATCCTCTTCCTGCTAGATGCATGGTAATTCTGGTTTCTAGGCATACTCCTTGTCTTAACCATTATGAAACCTACAAAATGTTCTTGAAGAAATAAACAAAACTGTGTTAGTAAGCAAAAATGTTTCACAATTTCATCAACAATAGTATATGGATTTGTTCATAACACATGTCTAAGCTAAGCCATGAAAATCCATAATGAAAAAAAAATAGAAAGAAGTATGAAGATAACGATATGGGTTTGTACATACACACATGTCTAAGTCAATTACTAACTAGAAAAACAAAAAGCTAATCAAACGAACAGTAAATAATGTATAATTTAACCCCTGAACCGGAAAAAAATATATTAAAAGTATTATTATTATTATTATTATTATTATTATTATTATTATTATTATTAATCAAGCAAACAAAATCAAATGATATTTGGAGAATGGAGAATAAAGAAAGTCTGAATCCAATAACCAACACCTATCATATTGATCGAAATACCAAACTACTCAAAACTAAATATTAATTAAGAAACCAGAAAAATATGTACTTCAAGAATACATGTAAACGAGTATCGAATTGTATGAATGTAAACCATTAAACCCAAGGTAATCAAGTAAACAACCACGCCGAATCCAAAATAATAAGCAAAACTATTCGACAAAAATTACTTGATTGACTGATGTATGCGATTTTGGTGGAAGAAAAGGCTTGAGTATGAGTAGAACACCAAAGATTCGCTAGTTTCGGGAAATTTATCCCTAATCGAATAGAAATCTCCTACAAGTCCGCTTGGCTCTGTTGACAAATAACATAATAGGATAACAAGAATAAATTACTACAAACCATCCATGGTATATTGGTTGTCAAGATCGTTTTTGGGTTTGCAAGATCGGGATCGAGATCTTAAGATCCCACAAAATAAAATATAATTTTAATTTATAATATTTAATCATGAAAAATATTTCAAACATTTAATTTTTCGTTCAAAAGCTATAAAAACTTCAAAAAATTAGTCATAAGTCACAATAAAAAATGATAAATGATAGATTGGTAAAGGGTAAAAGACATAAAGTGGTAAAAATATTTCATTTGCCAAAAAAAAACAAGGGAAGGTAGGATCGGATCGGATCTCGATCCTAGGATCCTACCTGTGATCCTACCCGAAATATGATCCTTTTACGATCCAGATCATTATTCATACCTAGGATCGTAGGATCGTACGACCCTAGGATCAGGATCGCGATCTTGACAACCATGTGTTATATTGTCAAAATTACACATTTACATGGTATATTTATTTATTTATTTATTATTAGACAAAATTGCAAAAATGGTCCTTGTGGTATGCATTTTTTTTGGGGTTTTAGTCCAAACCTCGACTTTTTTGGATTGGTGGTCCTTTTGGGCTGGTTTCTTTGCGTTTTTGGTCCCTCAGTAAACTGAAAAGACTATTATGCCCTTCTGATATATTTTTTATGCTTTTTCTATTTAATTTAAATGAAAAATAAAATAACTACCTAATTTGGGGCTGACATCTCTCTCTCTCTCTCTCTCTCTCTCTCTCTCTCTCTCTCTCTCTCTCCTTTGACGATTTTTTTTCTCCCCCGATCAAACCTTGAAACCACTATTTTCTAATGAAAATGGAAGTTGTAAACCAAAATAAGAACCTAAATCAACAACCTAAATCTCGAACCCATTTCTCCTTCTTCACACCAAAGCTTTGATAAGATAAACTAGCTCCAAACACCCTTCTTTTCATTCAGTTTTTGTTGCCATCAAGAAGAAGAACAGGAGGCAATTGCCTCTTCTACTTCGCCCGTCTTCTCGTTCGTTTCCTGTTATGAAATGTGTGACTCGTCTTGGAGATCGGAAAACAGAGACTGGTGTAAGGCAACAACCCCTTGTTGCTCCACCCTTTTACCTCTCGATTGTAGTCACTAAACTCCTCCTGAAGACTGTTGCGATCGTTGCTGCCTTTCCCCCTTTCATCCTCCATTTCTTCTTCGTTCCCTGGCCTGAACCCACCACCAAAATGGGTGTTTCCTCGGAGCAAACATCGGAGGTGGCAACCCCTTTTTGATTCCCCACCTTCGCCTCTTCCTTCTGAGACAGAAGAAGCGTAGGAGCTGAAGGCGGTGACAGGCTCGAAGATGATTGAAGCATCGAAGGTGATGACAATATGGCTGCTCCGTTGCTCCTCTCGATCGCTTTCCCCTTCTGTTGTTGATTGTAGAGGTGAGTAGCACACGAAGTGAACGGAGGGTGTTTGGGCTGTTTGATCGATGGGAAAGAAAATGAAGGAGGAAGGGAGTTGCAGAGGTAGTGGCAGCCACCAGTTCTTCTTCCCTTGCTGGTGGTATCCAAGAACGAGAGAGAGAGAGAGAGAGATAGAAAGAGAGAGAGAGAAAAGAGAGAGAGAGAGAGGTGGGCCCATTTTAATATTTAATAATAATACTAATTTAAAAATTAGAAAGAAAAATAAAAACTAAATTCATTAAGGGTATAATAGTCTTTTTAGTTTTGATAAGGACCAAAAATGCATGTAAACCAGCCCAAAAGGACCACCAATCCAAAAAAGTCAAGGTTTGGACTAAAACCCCCAAAAAATGCATACCATAGGGACCATTTTTGCAATTTTGTCTTATTATTTATTTATTTATTTATTTATTTTTCATTCAGACCATGTGGTTTTTTCTTATCTTTTGATTTTGGTCGTAGACTGATTTGTAATGACCAATATACTCTTGATTCGTTATTTTAATGTGTTGTTTATTTTTAAATTGTTTAATGAATATGGGTTATCACTTATCTCTTTACATCGTTTTCTCCATATGTTTTACATTCATGTCTCACTCTTCTCTTTAGTTGGAAATGCCGACAACCACCAATCTACTTTGACCATCGTTACCTCCTCTCTTTCTCTCTCTCTCTCTCTCTCTCTCTCTCACACACACACACACACATACTTACAAACCTCAATTTCTTTGTTGGAGCCATTGAAAAAGCAAATGAGTGATGGTGATGGAAGATAAAATTGTAGCAAAGGATTTGGTTTGGATTTTGGTACGTTGTCTTCCTTACGTCATCTTCTAGAAAATCACTACCGCTCTTTCATTCGGTGAAACCGACAACATCATCTGGAATATTCAAACAAGCCTCCATCGGAGACATCATTGACATCGTTTGGTTTCTTGATTTAAGGTGAAATACTAATGTGCGTAATCCCAACTGGTTTCATATGGTTTTTTTTATTTAAGGTCATCGATTTCATCTGGTTTCTTAATTTAAGTTTTAATTTTCGGATATTGTTTTGCTTTTTTGCTTATGATTTTAGAATTTGGTAGGGATTTGGTTTTGATGTCATCGTCTTCCTCCCCTTTAACCCAAACCTACTTGCGACTTATAAATTTACGAATTTTCTGGGATTTTTGTGTCTATTTGTTGATTTTTTGGTTTTTTAGGCATCGACAATGGTGGATTCTTCTAGGTTTGAGCATCAATGTTTTGGGCATTTTCTGAGTTAAAATTACAAGTTTTCATTTTAGGTTTAACTTGTAGATTTAAAGAGGTGGAGGTTGTTGGTGATTTTAGTGTGACCTGACATTTTTTGTAATTGGAACTGAAATGTGAGCTAAGGGCTTAATGTGAGTTAAGGGCTTACTGTTTGTACTCTATATTATATGTTTGGCGAATGCGGAATGCATGTATATATAAGATCGAATTATAAGCTGATAGATAGAAATGCGGCGGTCAAGGGGGCTATGCCCCCTTATTGTTGGATTAGTGTCTAAGTCCATAACAATTTTGGTATGTACTTGACCCGATGGTGCGTGGTCGTTTTGGGTTGCCTTCACCAAAGCAACTTGATAGGATGAATTATGGAGAGAAAGGATTAATTATGATTTATTAATATATTATGAGAATAATATATTAAAGGAGAAATCATATTGTTTAATTAATATTAGTCAAGAATTAATAAGAATTAAGTTTGTGGCTAAAAGACATTAATTAAACTTAAGGACTAGAACTGTTAATTGTGTGATAGTTGAATATTGGGCTAATGGACTCCATATTAGAGGGGTGGACAAATTCTATGGGGAAACCCATCAGAAATCGTCATAGGCCTCTAAGGAGGGAGTCCATGGGTTGCTTAGGGCCTAAGCATCCAAATTAGGGTTTCCTTGTTAGATAACCCTAATAGCCTCACTATTTAAAGGACCCTTGACTCAAAAACGTGGTGAACTTGTTCCTTAGGGTTTCCACACGTTTTGGGCAGCCTCCTCTCTCCTTATTATTGATCCTCTTGCTCTTGGTGTTTGTGAACCATTAGAGGAGTAACATTTGTGACTCTAAGCTTTCTAAAGTCATTACAAGGAGGATTTGTGATTGTTATTGCTACATAACAATCAAGGTAAGATTTAAAACCCCAGTCTTATGTTAATATGATTAATTGTATGCTAGATCTAGGGTTTAAAGTCTTGGATGAATTTCATGTACAATAGAGAAACCTAGATCTAAGCATTAGGGTTTGCATGAGCACATAGGATGTTCTTATGGCTAAATCCCATCAGTGGTATCAGAGCCTTGATTGGTTTCTATTGTATTGATGCTTATTTGATCGAAATTATCACTGGAAATCGAAAATTTTGCTTCTGAGTGTTTGACTCGCCGAGTCAGCTGTACTCGACGAGTCCAAGTCCAGACTCGACGAATCAAAGGGTCTGACAGCTCGTTTTCGTGATTTTCTTTCTGTTCTGGCTTTGGATAATTACCATAAACATGTTTTTATAATAAAATCCAAATTTTATCAATATTTGGTGATTATCCTTACCAAAATAGAAGATAATTGTCAAAATTTAGATAATCATTTGTGTTATTAAATAAAGTTTGATTATTTGTAATTTAGATTTGAATTATCTTGTGAAAAAGTTTCTATTTCCCCCCTTTAGGTTTTATAGTTTAAATTTGAACTTAAAAGTTTTGTTTTTGAAATTTAAATAAGCTAAACCCTAATGTTTTGAAATGTTTCAAAACCTGCCCTCAAGTTTTGGAATTTAAAAGTTGATTAAAAGTTTAATTTAGAAATGTTAAATTCTAAAACCTTAGTATAGTTTTGAAAAGTTCAAATCGCACCCTTATGGTTTTATTAATTAATTAAAGTGTATAATTAAAAGAGATTTAATAAATCCATAAAGTTTTGGTTTACAATTTAATTAAATTAAAAGTATAATTGTTAAATTTGACCACCTAATATTTTAAAAGTGTAAAATACACCCTATACTATATATAACATTAAAAGTCTAACATTATATATATGTATGAGTAAAAGTCAGTCTTACCGTTAGTAGACCTCATTCACGAAGCTGGTCTATAAGGGGTGTTTAAGGAAATTGCCTATAAAATGGCGATTGAATGGGTATCCACTCTTACCCACCACACTCTTGACTAGTGGAGGGTCGTTAGCCGAACGGGTAGGATAGGACAGAAGCCTTCCATTATAAGTATAATGAAGTACAAAAGTAACTAAATGCTTTACAAATTCCCAATCTTAGTTACTTTAGGAAAAAGTGAATTGATGAAATTCCATGAAATTACACTTTGTACCCTTGCAAAGACGTTAGTGGACCGTGGGTGGTTTACCAGCACACTAAATGGTTCTAAGCAAAGATAGCAAAGGGTGACTCAATGTTTGTCATAGTTCGGTGGAGCGTGTGTGGTTAACTGACACATCGAATAGGTGACTGTAACATGTGGGGGCACCATTTAAGTTTGCATGGTTATTCACACCCTGTTTTGTGATCCTCGGCATCCCAGTCACAAATCGAGGGGCATATCGAGATTTAAACATGCCATTGAAAAGTTCAATGTATCTCAAAGGATCTAGGAGTTTTCAAAGCATTTAAAACTTAATCGGTTTTTCGTTTTTCATGGTGGAAAATTAGTGAATCGTCATTCACTTACCTTCAAATATTCTGCAACTAGATTACGACATCCCTTTTCTAGGTTGTAGCGTATTGTGTTGGGTCCTAGCCTTAATATCTCATTTGGGTGATTTATTAAGGACTCAATCAATCAACTAACTTGAATTTGTTTTCTCCCATTTTGTAGATGTCAAAGTATGACAAATATGGTATTCCCAAATCCCGTGGAACAAGCTTTCCACATGAAGATGATATTCCACGATTCGATAGAGGAAAAAGAGATCATGCCTCACTTCCTCCACCTCCTACAATTATTCTCCCTAGCCCACAAGTTCGAAGGCTTGAAAAGTTCAAGCTCACTCAAGCCCTTTTGGCAAGTAAACATGAAGAAGGAAAGTCGGTGTGTGCACACATCCTAGAGATGAAGTCACACATTGATAGGATAAGAATATTGGGATCCATCATCTGTGAGGAACTGGCTGTTGACTGGGTTCTTCAGTCACTTCCTAACTCATATAGTGAGTTCGTAAGAGAGTACTATGTGATGAACCACGACGTAACCCTAATAGATCTCACCTACATGCTTATTGCTGCTGAATCAATGATGATTTGGCGCACTGGAAAAGCAAAGTTGATTGGTTGATCGGCCTTCTAGACCTCTATGGATATAGGCAATGTCAATGAAAGGCATGCAAGGATCGAAAAGTTTGATCATAACAGAAAGGCAAAGTCAGAAGTAGATCCGTGTGCTATTCCAAAAGAGTCAATTTGCTTTTATTGCCAAGAGAAGGGGCATTGGAGACGAAGCTGCCCTATTTACCTAAGAGATCTAAGAGATGGGAGAGTCAAAACGTATGGCTCTGCTTTACGTAAAAAAAAATCCATTAACTAACTCTTTTAAGTTCCTATTCTAGATTCTTAATACATGATGTGATAAGATTAGATTTCGATGTTTTATAGGATCAAAGAAAAGGAGAGGAAGCTTAAGGGAAGAAGTGAGCGGAATCTAATTGTGAAGAAATGGATTTCGATCGCATTGCTTGAAGATTGGATTCTTGAGCAACTACTTGGAGTTAGAATAAGATTGCTAATAAATATGTATTAACATAGTTTTTCAATTAAATTGCATTGTAAGGACAAATTTTTCCGGAATAAAATAAATTTTGATTTTATATTATTTATTTATCCTTGCAATGGCGTGTATGAAAAATTGATGTTTGTAAGTTTATATTATTAGAAATAATGGATTTGATTCTTAATTATGTTATTTGTGGAAAGGTCAAGAATTTACCAAATAGGGAAAGTTTCTCATCGCCCAAGTCTCAATTGGATAAAGACTTGGAATCATACAACTTGGTTGCATGATGAATGAGAAATTTCATATTTGGAAATTAGACTAATTCAAGTGAAGGACTAGGAGATCAAGTATACAAGGTTGTGTGTTAATCAAGTCCACCACAAGAGTGACAAAGATATTTGTCATGATTTACTAAAGGTTTAGTGGATATGATTATGCTTATAAGATTAAGTGTAATTCCGAGTTGATTTGAAAGAGTTTCAATCAGTAGCAGAACGAATAAGAAGAATCAAGTAGGCAGAAAGATAAAAGTTTCTCCATTGTAAGAAGAAGGGAGAGTACCTTTTATTATGTTTTATGATATATCTTAATGATTAAGAACCATATCTCAATTGATCCTCTAAGTGAGTCTTAGAACAATTGTATGTCTGAGAAGAGGAATCAAGAATTGAAGAAATGGTTAAATCAAAAGTCAATCATACTTCGTTCCAAAAACAAGTCTTAGAATTAAGATTGTGACATTGAGTGACAAGTCTTAAGAAGGTTTATAACATTCATCAAATGTGGAAAGTTGTGATGTCTTGGATAAGACAAAGACCAACTAGGACCAATTTTATGAAGTGTTCTGTCTTAATAAAAGCTACACCAACTCTTGAATATTTGTTTGTCAATAAATGTTTATTGACAAGAGAATCTTATATGTCAAGGAGTCAGTAGGAGTCTTAATGGTCTTTAAAGGGTTCAAGAGCAAATCAAAATAAACCTTATCGAACATCACTAGCACATGACTTGAGGTTTACAACCTATCGTGTTGACAATATATTTTTTCTGTTCCGTTCCAATTGAGTTAATTATGCATGTAAGTTCTATGAGTTCTCATTTGAATGCATAAAAGGAAAGCACCTTGATCAATGAAAAGTACATTCATAAGAAAGGGTGAGCTGCTTAACTACTTGGAAGACATGGTGGGCAGCCATGTTACCATAAGGAAAGAGACCAAGATTAAGAAAGTTCGGTCCATAAGAGTTTGGATTTGTCGCAAACTTTAGTTTTGACAATTCGCATGGATAGGAACACATACACCATTAAAATCTAAGTGACCTAAGATTTTCTCCTTCATGAAGATGACTGTGAGGAAATTCTTTTACTAAGAGAGATTTTAAGAAGATAGCGATTGTGAAATTGTATTCTCACATTCGATTATGGTTACGGTATCCCTTTCCATGATCCGAATTGTGAGATTTGGCAATTAGTCTGAATTGTTTAGACACACATATGAGCTATCTTAGACAAAGGTGTATGAGATTAAGAAGCTTAGATTATCAAAGCATTAAGTATTAGAAATATGAACTTAAGAAATTCAATAGGTATTGTTTTTCTGGAAGTTAAGTTGTTTTCTAGCTACATGTCAAAGCTTGTGGGAGCATAAGTGTTATGCTTATATGATAATAATCATCATGATAGTGGGGGCATAAATATTATTCTTGTAGGATTATTAAGGCAAGTATTGCAAGTTAGCAATATTATTTATAGAAAACAAGAGTTATACTTTGCAAAGTCGTAAGGGTTGAAAAGTTGTTCTGCTATAATTAAGGGAGAGAATATTGTACTTCGTTTCAAAATCTAAAGCTTAGATTAGGAAATTTTAATAAATTTAGTCAAAGGATACATAGTGTGTTCTTAAATTTCAATTATGATTACGGTATCCCTCTTCATAGTTCGAATTGTGAGAATGTGACATATAAAATATTATGGAAAAAGATTGATAAAGTATTGTATCTTTATGTAAGACATTATGCATCGTATCCCATACGCTTCGGGTAAAGGATCGATTACAGATGCTATAATATTTGACCATTTTAAAATTTACCAAATGTCTGGCACATTTAGAAGGAAAAAGGACAAGAATCGGTTTTGACTAAGATAATTAAACAGCTATCAAAGGACGATCCAAAGTTCGCCGATGAATGGTCGCTTGTGAGTAGTTGGAAGTATGGTATTGGATGGACCATGTCGGCATTATTATGAATAAGATAAGATTATATTATGAATGAATTGTAACATGGCAAACATGGAAATGTTTCCATATTGGGAGTTAGATATTGAGAGTCTATGTCTAGATTAGAAAATTTTATGCAAAAGGATGTTCAAGGAATGTACTTTGAGTGAGAGACATCATGTCTATGGAATTGTATTGTAACAATCTTAGATAGAGGACTTTGTAATTTCATTGGCAATAGTCATTGTGACTTTTGTACTATGACATTATGAAAGGATCATTGCATAAAATGTTAGAATCTAGCATATTCTATAAGTGGTAAGAATTTGATATTCTTTCACTTGTGAAAAAGGATTAGAATTTGTGAAATGAGTATGATTGGAAATGTATTCATTTGATCTATTTCACAAAGTAAGAACCGTAGGTAAACACTGTGTGCATGCTAAGAGCATGGGACAAGTGTAGTAATAATTCAAGTAAGAAATTGATTACCTGAAACAACAAATAATGAGTAATCAATATGGTGATAGATAAAAGGTGTTTTATTTATACTCAAAAGTTTGGGGCCATATAGGATTAGTATTATTCTTGTGTTTCACTTTGCATGTTTTGACTTCCTGAATAATTTAATTGGTTCAGAACAGTCAAATTATTCGAACGGACCACAGTCGTTCATATGTTGGAAGTAGGTATGAATGAAGACTGTCGTGAATTGGTGTGTGGATTGTCTAAAGTGTATTAGACATAAGCAATTGTTTGCAGCAACGTTCATGAGTGCTTATGAATATGATTTGAGCATTGGATTAAACCCACGCTCACTTGGATCACTTCATGGATTTTATTACGAGTGATTGGTGAGACGATAACATCTTATATTCTTGAAACCGAGATGTGTGAGTTGTATCTTATGAGTCGGTTGCACATTGATAATATCTAAACGCACCAGTAACTTGGTGTTATAAAACATATTGTTGTGTCTAATTCGGTAAGTGAGTGCAAGCGAGCATTGAGTCAAAGTTTATCCGTTCCTTTTATCCAAAGTAGGATAAAAGCGATATTTTTGGGCCCCTCGATGATTTACTGATGGCACCTAAGCGCTTGGCCGAGCCGGGACTAATTTGATGTGATCAATTATAGTTTGTTGTCAGTCGTCATAAATCGGAAGTCGGGAAATAGTATAGAGAGAATGATTAGAATTCATGTCTTATATCTATACGATATCAAGAATGGAGGAATATATGATCCCTTATCTAAAGGACACGCGTATCAGATAAGATCAGAGTTGAAAACGGCTTTGGAAAGCTACGATTGCAGATTAGGATCTGAAGTCATACGTAGAATAGTTATTAGACTTATCCAAGTGGGAGACTGTTGGATTAGTGTCTAAGTCCATAACTATTTTGGTATGTACTTGACCCGATGGTGCATGGTCCTTTTGGGTTGCCTTCACCAAAGCAACTTGATAGGATGAATTATGGAGAGAAAGGATTAATTATGATTTATTAATATATTATGAGAATAATATATTAAAGGAGAAATCATATTGTTTAATTAATATTAGTCAAGAATTAATAAAAATTAAGTTTGTGGCTAAAAGATATTAATTAAACTTAAGGGACTAGAACTATTAATTGTGTGATAGTTGAATATTGGGCTAATGGACTCCATATTAGAGGGGTGGACGAATTCTATGGGGAAACCCATTAGAAATCTTCATAGGCCTCTAAGGAGGGAGTCCATGGGTTGCTTAGGGCCTAAGCATCCAAATTAGGGTTTCCTTGTTAGATAACCCTAATAGCCTCACTATTTAAAGGACACTTGAGACTAAAAAATGTGGTGAACTTGTTCCTTAGGGTTTCCACATGTTTTGGGCAGCCTCCTCTCTCCTTATTCTTCATCCTCTTGCTCTTGGTGTTTGTGAACCATTAGAGGAGTGACATTTGTGACTCTAAGCTTTCTAAAGTCATTATAAGGAGGATTTGTGATTGTTATTGCTACATAAAAATCAAGGTAAGATCTAAAACCCCATTCTTATGTTAATATGATTAATTGTATGCTAGATCTAGGGTTTAAAGTCTTGGATGAATTGCATGTACAATAGAGAAACCTAGATCGAAGCATTAGGGTTTGCATGAGCACATATGATGTTCTTATGGCTAAATCTCATCACTTGTAGGGTCTTAGGGGAAGCGCCCCTGATGGGGTCCAAGGGGTAAAGCCCCTAGCGGTGGTCCCGTTGAGCCGTATACAGAACCCTTCCCAAATATTCTTTTTAAAAGATTAAACCCTAATTTGTTATTCATATATACGACTCCTCTTTTGAGCCTTATACATAACCCTTCTTAGATCTCTTTGAACGAACACTACTAGAAAAATAGCCTTTTACGAAGCTCAATGTGCGTCATAAAAGGCTCAGATGACGCGCAAATGCGCGTCAAGGAAGGCCATGTCAAAAAGAGAGACGACGTGCATTTACGACGCTCATTTACGACGTGCAATGACGACGCGTCTTTACGACACATAATGCGTATCAAGGAAGGCCACGTCATTAAGGAAGATGACACGCATTCATGTGTCGTAACCTTACGACACGCGTGTTAATGACACGCAATGCGTATCAAGAAAGCCCCTGTCAAGAAAGGCCATGTCATAAATGAGGATGACACACATTTTTGCGTATCATAATTTTAAATGTTAAAAAAAAATATTATTTATAGATTTACTAATTTTCAAATTAAATAATACATTAAAAATCTCATAATACAAAATAAAATACCATAAATAACAAAGATGATTCATTTCACTAATATGTCAAATACAAATAATTATTCTAAAAGTGAATAAATGTTATAAAAAAATGAACTCATTTATATACAATTGCATCATCTAGCTTACTATGTGCCAACAACTGTGTGTTTACTTTTTCTTGAGTCTCGTTTCCTCCAAAGCTTGTAGCCATGCCAAAATATGATATCTTGAGTCTCGTTTCAAGAACCAAAATCACCTTCAATCCCCCAATTAAACTCTAATGTTGGTAGACTGAGTGTTCCAGACTCAAGTTTACATCCATCACCTTCAATCACCTAATTAAACTCTAGATCTTCTGTTGTTTGAAAGAAATTGGTGTTTGTAATCTATGAAAAAAAAAACGCAAAGACCAAGGTTAACATTTGCTATATAGAAAGCACAACTGGGCATATGAATATATAATACGCAACATAAACATTTTCATGAAAATGATATAGACAAATAAGTAAGAGTGATGACATTGATACCTTAATTACGCCATTGGTGAACGACATTTTAATTGGTTGATAGTAATACTTGACCTATGAAAACAAATAAACAAAGTATCGCATCATCATTAGCTTAATGGTTTAAGCTACCAAATTACCTTTGAGAACCAGCAGGTGAAAACACTATGTGACCGGCTACTCTTATTGTTCATATCTGTTCCTGCCACTTTTATATTTGCAGCACCCTGATAAAGATTGAAAACTAATTTTAAATTCAATATAATCATAAATAAGAAGTAACAAAGTGTAAAGGGGATTCGATTGTACAATGTTATTAAGAGGTTTTCCCTAACTATATATAACCTAATACTACATTGCTATTAAGGGACACCTTGTTTAAAGTAACTATGACAGGAGTTGCAGTTGTGTCAAATTGTAGAAACTCTTCATCACTAACATCAACTTCTAGTTGTTTGTCAAAAGGAGCAGTTGAAGCAACTATGATAGGAACTGCATACCAAAAAAAATTATATTAACCAAAAAAAAAATAAAACCTGCATTCCAACATAAAGAACAAGGGAATTCATTAATGGCACATTGTATCGTATTCCTGCCCTTGCTGCCTCACTTGGTGAAATAAGAAGTTTCTACTTTGGTTCAGACAGAAAAGAAGTCCCTTGTGGCCTTGTTTGTATAAGTATAACAAAACAAAATTATAAATTAATAAATGAATCAGAATTGTTAATAGTTTGTTTTAGTTTTAAAGTACCTTTAGATACTCGTCCACATCATTTTTCATTCGCTTAGTTTTTAGAGATGCATCAACTTCCGACAGAATGCAAGGTGACCGACTAATCTCAGCTAGCAGATCAATCTGAATAATTAAAATAATAATAATAATAAGTCAATAATGATCACTGAAAGTTACAATTAATTATACTATAAATAAGAAAAGAAAAATACAACGAACCTTTAAGTTGGGAGTTGAAGGGTCAGGTTGTCTCACGGTGAACCACACGCAGAGAATGTAGATACTCCAAAGCAAGAACCTGCAGTGCACAATATATCAAAACTGAAACTAATTTGAATTCAACAAACTTCCATTCATTTGTCTGTCTATTATAATTTATTTAATCATACTTTCAAAAATATATTCTACCCAATTATATTTATAGCAATATCCCCCACAAAAGAAAAAAATTGGAAGTAATGATACAAATTTGCATTATGGGAGAGGTTTATTATTTAAAGCACTCAAAGGTTGTTAGAATAACATTTTGCATTGTAGGGGGCTTAGTGTTATTTTTATTCTTTCGTAACAACCTATTGACTAAGTGTTTTGGTTAGCAAGTTAGAATAATAGTATATATATAGGGTGTTAGGGTTAGGGATTTGGTGAGCAGAAATTGAATTTACTACTTATTGAACTGTAGACCTATAACTTTACTTTCTTTTAGCCAGTTTATATCATATAATTGGCATTGGATAGATTTTTCAGGGTACGATGTCTTGATAAGAAATGAAATGAAAATAAAAACATACCACTTCTGCAATGTATATACGAGCAACATCTTCATCCAAGCAGCCTAAGTTTCTCAATAACGAATATAAAGCACCGCCATTCAAGTATTCCATGACAAGGTACAAATTTTCGCGACAAGTAAAAGAATAAAAGAAACGGACCTGTCACAATTTAATTATTTCATATTTGATTATATTTTCTAAAGAAAGACCAAAAAAATTATATATTATTACCACAAAAGGATTGACAACTGATATCAAAATATCACGTTATGCCAATATACTCTCGACCGCATTCTTCCGGATCATGTCAACTTTCTTAAGAACCTGCCAAAAAAAATCCATAAATATAAATATATAATAAAAAAATGAAGAATGAAAGGGTGAGGTACCTTTATAGCGAAAAGATCTCCTGTGGTTCTCTTTTTGGCTAAAAAGACGCGCCCAAATGCTCCACAATACTAATCGGTTTTATAATCTCAAAGTCATCAATGGAAGTGCGGTCCTTATTTCCGGAATGTATAGGGCTGGTTCTCAAGCTCTGTACCACATCATCCTCCAATGGAGCATCTTCATCAATAACCGTGCTTGCGATGTCAACTTTTTCATCATCAACCATCTCACACATCTACAAATACTTCTCCCTGCTTGTAACAACTAATAATTAACATTTATGATTCAACAAACACACACCTCATAAAAACATGTTTATTATAAAAATGTTATCACCGAATAAGCTTCTCTATGCGTGCTCCAAATGCCTCGACGTTCAGGGCATCAAACTTTCTCCGGTCGATCACAATTCTTAAGTCATCAAGACACGTCAACAGATACGACAAAGATCGGTCATCATCCAATGGCATATTGCCAGCACATCGAGCAATATCAGCAAGCTCATTCATCTACAAATATTTCAATATCAATACCTATATCTCATAACAAGTAAGAACCTATTACCTACCTGTGGAAGGTCATCATGTTCAGAATAGGCACCCTTCCCTGCCAATAACAAGTCTATCTGGCTGGTTTTTGGTGTCATCAATGGCGACCTAGGAGTCATGCTGCTAGCAGATGATGTGGTCATTCCTTGGTCAGATTTAGGACCAAAGCGGGTCCTACATGACATGGAGGGGTGAGCTTTAAGTATGGGTTTTTATTTCTTGGGTTCCAGCATCCCGTGTTGTTCCTATCAAAATAAATATTTTATTTCAGCTTTTTATGTGTATGAGTGGAAAACTAATACTGTGGGAAATGACCATTCTGACCTTCGTTAGGGTTGTTACCTTTCCAGGTGGGGACGTCCTTGAAATATTCATGTCACCATCCACTAGCAAATACCGATACCCTTTCACATGATAAGCATTCTCACCACCCCATCCCTTTGCATTCTTCTCCTCAACTTTAACAATCTTTCCAAACACCTGCCAGATAGATAAATAAACAAATAAAAATAATAATCCATTCTTAATGTAAAAGGGTAAAATAGGAAACTGACATTTTCAAGAAGTTGTTGCTTCAACATGGAGATCCCTTCTTCTACATTAAGCATAGAGGTAACAAGTATGAGTAAGATTATTGTAAGGCTTTTATGTTGATAAAAAAGAGGAATAATAATAATAATAATAATAATAATAATAATAATAATAATAATAATAATAGCTACAACCTCATTTTAAATCCTTGCTCGAGATATGACTTTATCGCTTAATATTCTCTTCATTACCTATAAACACCAATCATATAATAGAATTAATAATTGAATATTTGAATATCCACCCATGTACAATCTATTGTTTAAAGATTAAGAAAAGAATAAGAAGTCTTGCCTCTGGGAAAGGAAAGGAGATTCAACTAGGTAACGATTATTTTTCAGTACAAGCTTTACTTTTCCATAATTGGATGTTGAAGCATGAATGAAATCGATAGTCTCTTTAGGGAGCTTGGAATTTGAAACCTTGTTCAACACATCTATTATGGTTTTAGTTTCTAGACCCACTGACACAGCTGCATAAAGTGAGTGTGGAGTCAAGTTGTGCCGAGGCGACCCGAGTTCAATGGTTTTAGTTTCTAGACCCACTTTTGGGTAGACTTCCCATTCATCAGGAAAACTTATGTACCTAAAATCTAAATCTGTACTCAATAGAAAAATGTTGGTTTCAAAATTCATATGTTATCTGTGTAAAGAAATACAATCATCAACTTCAATGGTAAGGAAATATTAGGGTTCAACATATCATGTATCAATCTACAACTAGAAGATATGTAATGATCTCTGAATCATAAGCATAATGGCCTATAAAAATTAATGCAAAACTAACTCCTAAATCAGAGATTAACATGAAATGCATCCAATTTCAAGTTTCCTAAACCTAAGCTCGAAATACAAAGAGAGATAGAGAGATCGTAGGTCATGTATCAGGCTGTTCTTCCACAAATTGAAGCCAGTACACCATCGGAAGGTCCATATATCAAATCCTATAATATGAATCAAACATAGATTTCACCTAATTTTTCTTCCTGGTTTAGACCATTGTTGCCACAAAAGAATTATTTTACAATTTCGATAATATTCAATAAGTCAAAATCAGTATGGATATTAAAGAGAGTCAATAATGTAACCTAAATTCATGGAATTGAGAGCTTTTGGGTGATCGAGAGTGATAACTACGACGCCGTTCGGAAACAACTTTCCCTTGACAAAGTCATTGGCAGCGGCACTGGGCATGGCCGTGAACTTCCTTAGAGAGAGAAAGCGATCAGAGTTGTAGAGGGATATTTTGCGATCAACTTTGGGCAAAATAGAAGATAATCCATACATGAACAAAAAAAAATTAGATTTGTATTTCTAGGTGCAAGCGTTATATTTGTACTGACCTACTACTGGAGGTCCAGGTATTGTTCTTGCAGCTGGGATGGTGAGACAGGCTATCTCCGCCACTGGCCGACGGCCTTACCAAATCTTCCTCATTCATAAATGCAACAGATCTCGGCGCAGGTTCTTGACACCGATATGCACCGATTCAACAGCTACCAAGTTTGATAGAAAATTGAGGAAAATCGTCTTGAGAGGGGAAGTTATTTGGGAAGAACTTGAAGCATTTGAAACCCTAGACCTTGATTCGATGTAACTTGACAATGGACATTGTAGATTGATAGATTGAAGACCTGGAGCGATCCCTTGTGAAGAAAGTTGCGCGATTACAGAGAGTCCTTGTTCACCAAATCCAAAGATTCCGTCAATGGCTCTATCGGGTTTGGTTAAATCCCCAGTTTGGAATGTGCTACATTTGGTTCATGAACTTGCCAAGTCAATTAGGGTTTTTTTTAATGAAAAATGAAAAGGGTTAATGGATTGGGATGATGTCGTACCTGAGAAAACAAAGAAAACAAAGAGACCTCACAGATCAATTACGATTCACCTTCGAGGTTTACAGAGAGACGGGAGGTAGAGAATGAAGGGAGATCTAGAGGAGAGAGTATCAGAGAGGGGAGAGTGGATTGCAAGGATGAAAAATAGATAGAAGATAGAAAAAACAAGGCGGGTTTTCAAAATTTTGGGGATTTCATTTCCCCCTTGTCTATTAAAAGCGCGTTTCATTAAAATTATAAAGCGACAGGTACAGACGACGCGCGTTTAAGATAAAGCACCCTCCGTGTTTTTAATTTTTTTTCTTAAGACACTAAATTAAGGGCACGCAATAATGCGTGATGTAAATCCTTAAATTTTTTGGAGAGATGACACTATTCTAAGGGCATGTCCTTTTGCGTATCATTAATCAGCACGTGTCGTAAAAAGCGCGTCATTAAAGGTCTATTTTCTAGTAGTGGAAATCAGAACTTTCCAGGGATTTGGCTTGTAATTCTATGCCTAGATACACAAGTGTCCATTTGTATTATCCTAGACTATATTTCCTGTAACCCATGCATAGGGTGAAAATATCAATTCAGAAAGTGAACTTACACGATCCATAAGAAATTCGGTTTTCCAGCATCACCCAACTAATATTACTCCCCAACAGAGTTGGTGGTGGACGTTGGCAGTAGTAGATGTCGATATTGGTGGTGGTTAATAGCAGATATGGTAAATGTATGGAGTGGTGTTTGTTGGGGTCGAATGTTTTTGTGAGATGTCGAATGTGTCTTGGTCTTTCCAAGTGTCGAAAATCTATTTGTAAATTTATTATAAGGGGATTTTTAGGTTCGAAGCTATAGTGTCGAGTCCCTTATATTTTTTGTTTGCTTTCTTTATCCCTATAAATATGGGATGGATACATGTCTTAGAGGTTAAGAACTTTTGTACACTCATTGTACTCATTGTATAACCTCTTGTATTCTATGAAAGCAATAAATTGAGCCAACCGGATTATATTTAGATTTCGTGTTCTATATCTTTTATTAACTCTGATTTCTTATTCAAACTTGATTCGATCAACAATACATTTGGTATTGGAGCAGGAATCATTTTGCATTGATATGATTTTCTCCTATTTCAAAAAGTATTTTAAGTCTCATTCTAGATTCAAAAGTTTCCGCACTTTTGATTTCGAAAACCTTATTAGATCTTCAATAGTGATTCGATTCTGCGATTAGATTTTTTAATCGAGTGTTCTGTTTCTGTTTTCTGGTTGATTCATCCATTAATTTTCAAATTCCAAAAGCTTTTCTCAAAAACCTTCTATATTACAATTGCAAACTTTAACATGAACACCACGACATCTTAATCTCATCTTCTTAGATCATCAACAAAGAATCCTATGTTGATTCCTGAGTTCTACGATCAATGGGTTGATCGTATGGCAGATTACTTAAATGGAATTGATGAGGAACTCTAGAAATGCATCACTAATGATGTCCATCCTCCTTCTTATGTTCGAAGTGTTGGAACGTCGACTACAAATCCAAATGTTAATGATCAAACTGAAAGGATGTTGAAAAATGAAAAAAGATGTATGCAAGAACTCTGTTGTGCTCTTCCACCAGTTGTATACAATTATGTTCGTAGCTGCAAAACCTCAAAGGTGATATGGAATACTTTAAAGGAGAAGTATTATGGCAGTGAGAAAAAAAATATGTTTAGTCAAGCATTGTCTGTTGGAGTTAAGAGAGTTTAAGCAAAAAGGAGAATCCATTGAATTGTACTATGATCGTCTGAATGAACTCATAAGCAAGTGCAATATATATGGGATCACAAGTTCGACAATGGATTTCAATCTCACATTCATTATGGGGCTTCACAAAGAGTGGCGAAATGTTAGTCTGATGGTGAAGACACAACAATGTTTCGACTATTTTTCACTAAATGATGTATACAATGTGTTGAAAGCACATGAATCAGAAGTGAATGAAATAGCTGAAGAAACAAGGATCAGTCTGGGTGGACCGCTTGCACTTGTGGCAAAGGTTTCTGGAAGAGAGAATGAGAATGAAGTGGCTGAAAACGAGATTTAGAAAGATGAAGGTGTGATAGTCAACTTTGATGACGAAGCTATAGCCTTTTACTCAAACAATCGAGTGAAAAAGTTTTATAAAAAGCCTTTTAATTCAAAAACAAGAGCAGGTGAAGCTAAGGGAAGTTTTTCCAGGGAGGTAAATGAGGAAAAGAAGATTGAGAAGAAAGAAGTAAAGAATGAAGAGTCGAAGGTGGAGAAAAAGATCAAAGGATCCTCTGGATTTGATTGTCACTATTGCAACAAAGAAAATAACATGGAAAATGATTGTATGTTACGAAAGAGTGACGGAAATAAAAATAGGGTCAAGGATGAAGCTTATTATTCGGAGAGGTTAGAGGAAGTGAGAGCAAGGACGAAAGGAGTATCTCTTGTTGTGAAAGGGGAAGATGATGAAGTGGGAACATATCAGATATGGTCCTCAGGCTCCGATGATGAAGAAATGTGAAATCCTTCGCATGGGGCCATGTTCGCAAGATATGAGGAAAAGGTGGAAGAGATTTTACTGGGAAGTTTTTTGTTTCAACATCTACTCATAAATCCCTAATGACTTCACAGGTACGTTCTCTTTTACAATCCTTTAACATTCCTTTCGATTCATACAATTTAATTTTATTTGAGTTTGATGATGCAATTACTTATGTTAATGATATGCTTATCTCTGCTAGTAATGATGCTAAAAAATCTAGTACTCAACTACTAGAAACACAAAGGATTTTGGAGTCGAAGAAAGCAAAGATAAATCATTTACACTTACAAATTACAAACATAATGTGTGATAGGGATAACTTCAGTTCAGAAAATAAGATCTTCTTGAAACAAAGAAACATTTATTGTAACTCAGCAAAAAGATTATATGGTAAATTGATTGAATTGCATCGTTCATGTGACATTAGAAAAGAACAACATAGGAAGCTTCTACCCTTTTTAGCTTTCGAAAGGGAGAAAATAGATTAAACTTCTTATGACTGTGAGATGACAATTTCTAAGTTTGATAAGGTTCCTGATAATAGATATCCATATGGAATTGTGAAAATTGATGAATCTCTAAATGAAAAAGATCTAGTTGATATTGTTAATCAGATCTTAACCAAAGATGAACAAATCAAAATTTTGAAAATAACTGAGAATTCGACATATGACTTTCAAAACAATTTTGCTGATATCGAGGATAATTCTGATAATATTAGTGAAATTGAAGAAGAGGAAGTTGTTGACTATTCTCAATTGTTTGTCATTAATGTCAAATCTTTAGTTAAGGGTAAAGATAAATGTTGTGATTCTTCGGTTAGAGTTTACAAAGACCAACCCTCTACTTCAAAAGTTCATGAGCATGTCTATGTGACTGTCGAAGATAGTCAAACAGATAGTGATGATGATGATGAAGTTTTGAATGAAACAACCATTCCCCGAGTTATTGTTGATCAGGTTTTCGAAGAAATAGATAAATTTGATAAAATCTTGAAAGAAAAGGGTTCTCATTATCTTGAATCAAATTCTGTTGTATATCCAAATTTCAAGTCAACTGATGATGTTATTTTTCCAAATGAAGTATTTGTTACAACTGGAAATGGAGAAAAGGTTAAACCTGAAGTTAACAAAATTGTTGAATAGGACAACAAGAAAGCTTCGAAGGAAGGATTTTTCTCAAATCAAAGCACTGTTGCAAATAATCTCAATAAAAATTCCTCAACTTTTCAACGACAAAAACCAAGTAGAACATGGGCCATTAAAACTAAAAAATCAAAAGTTGAACAACAATCAAAGGTCAATGCTTTTGAAAAATCAAATAAAAAAGCTCAAAGTTTAAAAGAAGATATTCAAAAATTGTCTAAAGAAAATGGAATTTCGATGAACAAAACTCGAAAGAAAGCCTATTGGCAAAATTTTGTAACTAAAAAGAAACAACGAGATTCAAAAAAAATGTTTGAAAAGATAAAGACTGAACATGTTAAGACAAAATCTCAAACTTCATTTGATGTTCAAAACAAACCGATTTCAAAATCCGTTCAATCTCAAAAAGATTTTTCAAAAACAAAATAAAAAGTTTCGAATGAATAGCAAAAATCATATGTTCAAATTCTTATCATGTGAATTATGTGAAACACCAACATTCAAAGAATTCTAATCATAGTTTTCAAAACAAAAGGTTTTCACAAAATAATTTTCAAAGAAGTGGTTTTCAATCAAATGTAAAAAAGAATTACCATTGTGTTCCGAATCAACATCCATTTTTCGAATTCACAAATGGTTTTTACTAGAACAAATGTGGGTTATCAAAATCGTTTTCAAAGTCGATATCAACCTCATGTTTCCACAATATTACCAACAAGAAATTTCGTTAAGATGAATGTTCAAGGGAGATGAAATGAACCTTTCAAGCCAAAACAACCTCATTTTCCAAACCCACCTTCGAAAAAAACAGTTAGAGCGTCATTTGTTGAAGGCAAAACAGATGTGAAGAATATCAATCATTGGTTAGAAGGAAAAGGAAAAAATTTTCAATCAGGAAAATTCTCTCAAGGACAAATCAAGGTTGCTTATGAGAAGTATCTAAATGAATCATCAAATGGAAGTTCATCATCCAAAAAGAGTTGAGTCCTCCTATTCAACAGTGGCGAACAATTCGAAAAGAAAAAGTCAGTGACAAACGAACTCAGAAGAAAGAGGTGAAAGTTAATGTTGACTTTAAATCTTTGAATGACTATATTTCGGTACCTTTATCTATCGAAGTGGACTTAATTGATAGCTTAAAGTCAAAAGTTTGGAATTGGATTTTAGGGTCTTCGTTTCATCATGTGGTTTGTTCTAATAACCAAAGACCCAAACAGACTTGGGGACCTAAATTCCTTCACTGATTGCAGGTTTTAAGTGACAAGCAATATGACAACAAATGGTACATTGATAGTGGTTCCTTTCATCACATGAGTGGAAGGAAGGAAAACTTGCATGACTATCGAAGTTTAGAGAATGTTAGAGTAGTGAAATTTGGAAATAATCACAAATGCTATGTCAAAGGTTATGGTAAAGTTACAAATGGAAAGTTTACTGTGAACAGGGTTGCATATGTCGAAGGTCTTCAACACAACTTGATGAGTGTTTCGCAATTAGTTGTGGGAATTGGCAATCAGGTTGTTTTCAATGAAGAAGGAAGTGTGATTTTGAATGTTGAAAAAAAAGAAGTATTGATGAAATCAAAACGAAAAGGCGATGTGTTTACTCTTGACATTACACCCATTGTTGGTGTTCCCTCGGTGTGTCTCCTTTCAAAAGCTTCATCTGACATAAGTTGGCTATGACATCAAAGACTCTCTCACTTGAATTTCTAGAATTTGAATAAATTGGTGGTAAAAGATCTTGTTCATGGTTTTCCAGTATTAAAATTTGCTAATGATACTTTATGTGCAACTTGCGAATAAGGGAAACAACACAGAAAAGGTCATTCGATTGTGATTGATTCGAAGATTGTTGAACCTTTAGAACTTCTTCATATTGACCTTTGTGGACCTGCGACTATTGAAACACTCGACAAGAATAGGTACATTTTGGTCATTGTTGATGATTTTTCCAGGTTTACATGGGTGTATTTTATTCGATTAAAGTAAAAAAACTCAAACAATGATTAACTTCATCAAGCACATAGAAGTGAGTTTGAAGAAAAATGTCCGTAGAATCAAGTGTGACAATGGCTCAGAGTTCAAGAACAATGTTCTTGATTCATTGTTAACTGACAGAGGAATTTGACATAATTTTTCTTCCCCTTACACACCTCAACAAAATGGTGTTGTCGAAAGGAAGAACATGTCTCTTTGTGAAGCAGCTAGGACAATGCTCACATATGCGAATTTTCCACAATATCTTTGGGCTGAAGCAGTTTCGACTGCTTGTTTCACTTAAAATCGATCTTTCATACATCGACGTTTTAACATCACCCCTTATGAAATCATTAACAATAGGAATCCAAATGTTAAAATTTTCCATGTTTTTGGTTGTAGGTGCTTAATTATGAATCTTAAGGATAATCTTTCGATGTTTCAGTTCGAGGCTGATGAAGGAATATTGTTGGGATATTCTCATAACTCAGTAGCATACATGGTGCTTAATAAGTGAACCAGGAAAATCGAAGAAACATTTAATCTTACGTTTGATGATTACTATGTCAAAAGAGTTGAAAAATGTTTTGAATAAAAATAATCATTAATGAATCAAATGATGAAACTGAAAGTTTAAAATCATTAGATTTTGATTATGATATAACTTTTGGTGTTCCCGATAGGGCTATTGATGCAGGAATTCATACTGATGACAATCAAATACCTGAAGCATCAAAATATTCCAATGTTTTGAATGTTACACAAGATGTTGTGGATTTAAATTCATCAACAAATTCTCTAATTAACATTGAAAGTATGCCTGTATTACCTAATGATCAAGTTGAGGGGGAGCACTTGAGTTCGTCAAATGAAGTTGAGGGGGAGCAAACTTTCGAAGAAGTGCAAAATCCAATAATACCAATGTTGAGGGGGAGCAACATATTTTTGATCCAATTGTTGAGGGGGAGCAACATGGATCATTGTTAAATATTTCAAATGATCAAACGAAACTTTTTCATGAAATAACTAATAATATGTCGAACGCAGGAGAAGGATCCGAAAATGATGAAATGTTTGAAGATGCACCATTGGATTTTGATCCTGTATATCCTTCGATGGATAGATAGACTCAAGGTTATCCACAAGAACATATTCTTGGTGTTCCACACGCTGGAGTATAGATCAAAGCTCAAATTTGTGAAAAGAATGAGGCACTCAATACTTATCAATAATTTTGTATGTTCAATGTGTTTATTTGAAAATTTAACCAAATCAGTTAAGAATGCTATGGAAGTTCCTGATTGGATTGTTTCAATGCAATCTGAATTGGATGAGTTTAAAGGAAAGTTTTTCATGAAATAACTAATAATATGTCGAATGCAGGTGAAGGATCAGAAAACGATGAAATGTTTGAAGATGCACCATTGGATTTTGATCCTGCATATCCTTCGATGGATATATGGACTCGAAGTTATCCACAATAACAAATTCTTGGTGATCCACATGCTGGAGTATAGACCATAGCTCAATTTTGTTAAAAGAATGAGGCACTCAATACTTATGAAGAATTTTGTATGTTCAATGTGTTTATTTCAAAATTTGAACCAAAATTAGTTAAGAATGCTATGGAAGTTCCTGATTGGATTGTTTCAATACAATCTGAATTGGATGAGTTTGAACAAAACAAGGTTTGGAGGCTTGTTCTGAAACTACAAGATAGTTTAATCATATGTCTTAAATGGTTTTCAAAAATAAAACTGATAAAGAAGGTAATATTGTGAGAAATAAGGCTAGGCTAGTTGTTTAAGGGTACTCGAAACAAGAAGGTATAGCTTATGAAGAAACCTTCGCCCCTGTCGCAAGACTCAAGGCTGTTCGAATCTTTTTAGCCTATGCAACACATAAGGATTTCGTTGTATATCAAATGGATGTTAAGTGTGAATTTCTCAATGGTGTGCTCGAAGAAATGGTGTATGTTGAGTAACCCCGAGGTTTTGTGAGTTCTCAATATGCTAATCATTGCTATGTTTTAGACAAAGAAGTTTATGGACTTAAACAAGCACCACATGCATGGTATGTTACTCTTACAATTTTCTTAAAATCATCGAAATTTAAACAAGGACTAGTTGATCCCATTCTCTTTTGAAAGAAAGTTGGGAATCATCTTATGCTTGTTCAAATTTATGTTGATGATATTATTTTTGGTTCTACTGACCCAAATTTGTCAAAGGAGTTTGAAAATATGATTAAGAGTCAATTTGAGATGAGCATGATGGGGAAGATAAACAATTTATTGGGATTAAGTATTTTTCAAAGTAGAGAAGGTATTTTCATTAATCTGGAAAAATACACTTGCAATCTACTTGAAAAGTTTGGAATGACAAATAGCTCAAAGTTGCGAGTATCGATGGCAGTCAGCATAAGACTTTGTCCTTTGATGGATAAGACAATTGTTGACCTTACATTGTATTGAAGCATATAGGTTCGTTACTTTACCTAACGGCAAGTAGAACTAATATTATGCTTGTTGTATGCAATTGTGCTAGGTACCAATCGAATCCTAGAGAACCTCATCTTACAGCTGTCAAGAATATTTTTTGCTATCTCAAAGGCACATTTTCGTTGGGCTTGTGATATCCATCGCAAACATGATTTTTATTCAATCGTTTTCGGATGCTGACTTGGGTGGTTGTCAACTTGATCGAAAAAGAAGCAGCTTGCACTTCTCAAATCACTTGGAGTCAAAGTCAACTCAGAGATTATACAATAAATATGAAAAAGATTCCGTTGTATTGTGATTCACAAAGTGTTCTACGCATTTGTCATAATCCAATACAACATTCGAAGAGAAAGCATATTGCACTTTGTTATCATTTTATCAAACCACGTTGAAGATGGAAACGTAGAAGTTCATTTTGTAAATACCACATATTAGCTTGTTGATATCTTTACAAAACCGTTGGACGAAAAGAGTTTTCTACGAATCTCGGCGGGTTTAGGCGTGTTAGATGCGAATGCTGTTCCGGGTTTACAATCGTCATAAAGATTGGTGATGTCGAATTTTGGTTCATTCAGAGGTTACTGTTCATTCTACTACCTTCGACATGCTTCGTTTTTGACATTCTGCTGAAAAATTTAGCAAAATGTTTGTTACTTTGTCTCAACAAGTAAGTGTCGAGACTTTTAATTTTTGTTTCATTTTTGTAGAATTTTTGTTAGTTTGATATGTTTATTTTTTTTGTGTTTTTCATTTCAAAAATCAAAAATTACAAAAAGATTTTCTTATTTTTGTTATTTTCATTCAAAAATAAAAAATACGAAGAAAAAAAATTCTTATTTTTGTTCTTTTCATTCAAATCTACAAAAGTCAATTTTTTTTTTGTTTTTTTGTGTTTGATTAACAAGTTTGTATAGTTGTTTGTCGAAGATTTTTAAGTGGAACATGGCTTGCAGCTCCTGGTAAAGGTATACATTCGAAACTTTGTACTAGTTAAGATGTCTCTAGAAGCATGTTGCAGCATGTCGACTCAAGCCTCCATGACTCAATGTGTTTTCGAAAGCCTTAATGAATTTTTCATCATGAAAATTTCTTCCTAATTAAGTTATATTCACATTAGTTCCTAAGCTACCTTACTCTTTTCACATGAGTTAAGAGTTTCTTTCTTGGCCTAAGAATAAAAAATGTACTTTCGAGTCTCAAACCAATCTTTTTCATCCAAATATTCTTTCACATTCACACACAATGACTTATGTCCAAGAGATCTCTAGTATAAACCAATTAGGATTTAGGCATATCAAAACTCTGTGTTTATGATTCAAACTCATGAGACCACGAAGAAGGTGAAACCCATCTTTTCGAAACAGTTAAGGAATTGATGGGGAACATTTGTTTTAGAATGTAACGAAACATTTGTTTCAGTAACTTCGATATCCAAAATCATATTCTTTCATTTTGAGTGGTCTTACTAAAATGTTCTACACCCACGACATTTTTACCCAACAAGATCTAGAATCTAGTTTTGTTTAGGAATATGCTTTCTATCTGGATATCAATTATAATTCTTTATTACTTGATAAATTCCCCAAAGCTTACTTGTCACTGACTAGACTGGTCAAACATGTAATTTTTTTTACAAATTTTCACACTTATGTTAAGTTGTGAATTATAACAAAAGATCAGCCAACGCACGAAGCTTTTAAAAGAAACCCTTTGATACTCCTCTATGAGTATTCGATTGTAATTCATGGAAAACCACACAATCTATTCGACGTCTCTCTTGATGAAGAATGAAGCGATCTTTGCTTGGGATCTTACTGCTTTATGTCGATTTTATTGACATCACAGATCTAAATTTTTTTTATCTTGATCTCATCACATTCTTTGGAACATATTGCACTCACGAAATCCTTGAGGTTCTGAGTAATACCAACTTAGGATGATGATTTCGAAAGTCTAGCACATGATTTCCCTTCTCAACCCAAAAGTGAAAGAGCCGAACCTCCATGTCGAAGGTTTCTGACGGTTCTTATCCCATTGGTACACTTGAAACGATTGATGGATGTGATGCTCTGGTTCCTATGCGGTTTTCAAGGAAAAGTGATCATCACTTTTTTAGACATGGCTAACTTTATGGCCATATGTCCGATTTTGTTTGCGACACGTGGCTTAGCATTTAATGCATGAACTGCTTCAAATTCAAATGGGGTTTACGTATAAAAGGGGGTTTTTAGGGTTTCATTCCAATTTTACACATTCAAAATATTCCCCAAATTGATCTACTCTCTGTTCTTCTCAAATTCTCAAACCCTAACAATGGCAACCACAAATGCTCATGTTGATCCATCTCAGATAACTGATGATTTTACTTCTTAACCGCTTATAAAGATTCAACTCACTAATCTTCAAGTTCAAGATGGTGTTACTTTGTATCCTGAA
The DNA here is from genome assembly GCF_052625555.1 of Lactuca saligna. Classification (NCBI taxonomy): domain Eukaryota; kingdom Viridiplantae; phylum Streptophyta; class Magnoliopsida; order Asterales; family Asteraceae; genus Lactuca; species Lactuca saligna. The sequence continues at coordinate 78,221,444 of NC_136423.1, read as the reverse complement.
GGTTTGAAAATGCTCTTCATGGTTTTAAAACACTTGGTTCTGTCAAAAGCCATGTTTTCTTCTTTTGATGTTCCATTATCTTGGTTATCCCTTGCCGATTCGACTGTCGTGTATAGCAAGATGGTCAAGGTTATTACCTTTCAGTTAATCAATGATAAGACGTTCAAACTCACCAAGAAGTTGTTTTTATAGATCTTGGAACTTCCTACTGTTGATTCTTACTATGTGGTTACGAATGAACAAGTCCTACATATGTTCAACGAGATGGGTTATCAACCCTACTTACTAAGATAAGTGATTTCAAGAAATCTTCTCTACTATGTTTATGGATTTTTCTTTTTAGGATTTATCTTCGATGCTTGACTGGTCGAAGTGTTGGCTTAGATAAATTGAAATGGGAGATTTATGCCTTGGTGGCAGGCATCTATTATGATATTCATGTTGATTATACAACTCAGCTATGGGATGAGTTTTTCAAAAGTGTTAACAACATGAATGTGGTAGACGGGATATCATGTGCTCAATACTAGAGTTTGATTCTACAGTATGCATATGAGAAGGAAGGAATTCAAGTTCCTGAAGATGAAGAAAAAGCTAAATTTTCGTTGTATCACTTTACGAAGTCAGTGGAAGATGATCCGGATATGTTTTCAACTGTTGCTCATATTCCATATAACATGCTTCGAAAAGTTGATCCCTCTAATCCAGTGCTGGTGGCATACAAACAAACAATCATTCATTCGATTGAAATGGGTGTTCTTTTATCTAAGAGTACAGGAGGTACATCGAAAAAGAGAAAGGAGTCGAAGAAGGATGTTAATGGTAGTCCTTCGAAACCTAGTCCTAAGAAACTAAAGAAAGTCATCAAAGTTATTTCAAAGAAAGTGGTTATGTTTGATCCACCACCGAAGCATGTTCAAAAGCCTCCTATTGAAGAATCAAGCTCACATGAGAAGTATGCCATGCCTTCGCAAACTGAGGTTTTGAAAAGACTAAAGAAAATGGCTCACAGACCTAGCCATTCACTAGAAGGTGTTTTGAAGGTTATTCGCAAACCAGAATTCAATCGAAAGGGCTTATTCATCCATGAAATTCCCATACCTGTGTCACCATGTTCTAAAAAGCAGAGGTCTGAAGACATGGTAGAACGCATTTCGAAAAAGAAGAAAATGAGAGTGGTAATTGAAGATGAAGATGAAGTTGTACTAGAATTTCCAGTTCGCGTTGAAAATATAGTTGTTCAATCACCAACAAAGGATTCTCCAATCAAGTAAAATTTTGAGGAAGTTGGAAATATTGGTGGCTTTCTGAGCACATATAATGTGGACACAACCACTAATCTAGGTGAACATGAAAAACAATCAACTCCTAAGAAGACGATTGTCACACCACCTGGAGTCTCGAATGTCGAATCAATTTCCGAGGAGGTTCAAACTTCTAAAATCACTGCAAACATATCTGATACGGATGCAAATATCAATGCGGGTGAAGGAGTACCGAATAACACAGCTCAAGGTAATCCTAACTTTGTTATTTCCTCATATTTTGACACTTCTACAGTTGATAAAACCACCTCTTTACCACCATTTCAAACCAATCGTTCTACTACTTTACCTTAATCAACCAATTCACCAACTTTTGAAAACATCATCGATCAACCTATCACTTCTCTATTTTCATCACCATCCACTAGTCCCAACATTGTTCACGAAGATGACCACACTGAAGACAATGAGTTTATGGGAACGTTTGTTGAAATCGAATTTGATCCAGAAGAAGAAAATATTCCACATCATATTTTGATGTCTGGGAAACAGTTTAAAATCCTTAATCGAAATCTTAACTCTTTTTTACAGCTTCAAGCAGATGCAGGGGGTAAGCATTATGTGTCTAGTATCGAAGTTGATGTGATGCTCAAGGCTCAAGAGCATGGAGTTCGCGATGCAACTAACTTGGTTGACCAGAACAATGAAAATAGGGTGAAAGCATAGTCTTCATCATTTAATGGCAGAAAAAGAAGTTAATAGTTTTGGTAATGTTGATAAACTGCTGGTTGAGTTGAAAGGTTTAGTCTTGAAGTCTGGATTTGTTTCATCTTCGTTGATTTCTTTAGAGCTTATGTCTGAAAAGTTTAAAATGTTGGAGTCTACCATTCAAAAATAGCTTTCACCTCTAGCGAAGCTAATCAACTTAATGCCAACTGATGCCCCACCTATTTACATAGGGGTGCAAGGAGGAGAACATTCACCTAGTCAGTTACACGTCCTATGATAAGTGATCATATAATCCTCTATTCTGCAAAGATATGTTTCGGACATCAGACATGGAATAGAATCAATCTCATTTTTCGATACTTTGTTTCCCGATTTCTGATTTGTAATTATATAGAACTTCTAATTGAACACATCAATTTAGTCCTAGTTGGTCCCAACACTATAAGTTAACACCAAATCAGTGAGGGGCCTAAATATATCGCTTTTCTTGTTAGGGCAAAAGGAACGAATAGATTTTGACTCATATGCTTGCATCTTTTACTCATCTCATCATGCATGACAACACGTTTTATAACATCAAGTTACTAGTGCATTTACGTATTACCAATGTACAACCGACTTGTAAATTGCAACTCATATATCTTCGTTTCAAGATCATAAGAAATTATCGTCTCAGAATTACTCGTGATAGAATCCATGAAGTAATTCTCTGAGCATAAGTTTATCTAATACTTAAATCTCCATTTCTAAGTACTCATGAACATCGCATGAATACTATTGCTATGTGTAACCCTCTTAGACAATCTATGTAACATCCGGTTTCGGATTGTTTTGTGATTTAAGACTCGTGCGATAATTCGGGTATGCAAGGTTTTGAGGATTTAAAGAAGAAAGGTTTAGACCCTTTTGGATGTGGGTAAGGTAAGTTGTGTGATAAAAGAGTTCGGTTTGTGCTTTAGAGCCCAAGGGTATCGGTAAAGGCGTTGGTTCGGGCCTTTCATGAATTTTGGATCTTAGTTGGAGTAGGCTTTAGGAAAAATAAAGTTTATAAAAGTGTAGGGTTTCTCTCTACCTTTCTATGGATATAAAGAACGTCAAAAACGAAGTTATAATGAAAAAATTATAACAATTCAAAGTTAGCAGGGTTTGAAGGGTTTTAGTATACTACAACATCATATGGTGCAAATACAACCCAAAATGCTTTGGATCTATGTTTTCTCTAATTATACATGCAATATTTTTTCCAAAGCATTAAGCCTACAACTAGCATGCAATTGACATAAGAAACATACAAATGAGTTATAAAATTACCTCTTTATTGTAGCTTGTAGTGTTTCTTGAGTTTGGGCTTTAAAAACTTAGTTCCCCAAGTGTTGCACCTCAAATAGAATCACAACACACCTAGAACAAAGGAGACTTTTGAGAGAGTATTTCTTGCACCAAAATCGACTTAATGAACTCCTAGAACCCTAGTGTGTCTAGTAGCTAATTTTGGATGCTAATGGGCATCTTATATAGTGTGGCAAGATTAGGGTTACACCATGTAAACCCTAATGTGAATGAACTTCCATATTCCTTAGGCTCCATGGGTTTAAATCCCCATGGATCATCCATGGGTTTCAACATTGGTTTAGCCCAACCAAAAGAATCATGGATCATTGGCCCACACCATAAGAATGAATAATTTACCAAATCAATCCCCACATATTTAATTAGTCTGTTTTGATCACAAAATTAATTCCAAATTAATTCTTGATCAGTACTAATTAAATAATATGATTTCATATTAATATATTAGAACTTATAATATAGTAACAAATCATAAATAACCTCTTCTCAAAAGTCCATCCTATGAAATTTTCCTGGTAATATGCAACCCAAATGGACCATACTACTCTCGGGTCAAGTACATGCCAATTATAGTTATAGGCTTAGACACCTAATCCAACAGTATCCCACTTGGATAAGTCTAATAACTATTAATCATTGTCTCTGTCCATCTATTATATCCTAGTTTCCAATTTATGATGACCGACTAATTCGACAAATCAAATCAGTCCAGGCTTGGCCAAATACTTCGGGTGTCATCACTAAATCATCGAGGGGCCCACAAATATTGATTTTATCCACATGGGGTAAAAGGAATGGATAAACTTCGACCCAAATTTTTGCTTGTACTTACTCATCAAATTACACACAACAATATGTTTTATAACATCCAAGTTACTAGTGCGTTTACATATGTTAATGTGCAACCAACTCGGAACTACAACTTACATGTCTCCGTTTCAATAATATAAGATATTATCATCTCACAATCACTCGTGACAAAATCCATGAAGTGATTCAGATGAGCGTGGGTTGAATCCAATACTCGAATCTTATTCCAGGAATACTCATGAACATTGCAGCCTCCTTGCCCTAGACAAACTACAGACCCATTCATGACAGTCTTGCCATAATACCTACTTCCAAATTATGATCGACTGTGGATGGCTTGAATAACCTAGTTATTCAGGAAGTCAAAACATGCAAAGTGAAACACAAGAATAATACTAATCCTATATGGTCCCAAAACTTTTGAGTGTCATAATGATTACTTATTATTCATTGTATAATGTTTTGAATAATCAACTTAATACTTGAATTAAAAACAATAGCCATGCTATGCTCCAAGCATGCACACTATGTTTGTCTATGGTCTTGGCTTTCTAAAACATTTCAATGATGCCCATTTCACAATCCCAAATCTCTATTGCAAGCATAAGAATTCCAAATTCTTGCCAGTATTAGAATGTGTTAGTATCTAAACTATCATGCAATGATTGTTTTGTAATGTCTAGGTACCAAAAGTCACAGAGACTTGACCAACGATATTACAAAATATTCATTTGGAGATTCTTACAAGGCAATTCCATGGAAATGAAGTCTCAAATTTAAAGTACATTCCTTTGAACATCCTTCTTGCATAAGAGTTTCTAACTTCCTCATCTATTCTTCAACTCCCAATATGGAAACATTCCATATTTTTCATACGACAACTCATTATTAATAGACTCCTGTCTTTTCACAATAATGTCAATATGTTCCATCTATTATTATACTTCCAACTATCCTTAAGCGATCAATCCTTGGCGAACCTTAGATTGTTCTTAACAATTTTTTAACCACTTTAGTCATATCCGGTTGTATTCCATTTTCCCTCTTAATTCCCTAAGCATTTGAAAAATTAGAACATGAGAATATTATAGCATATGCAATCGAGCCTATACCCGAAGCATATGGAACACGATTTATAATGTCTAATATAAATACATGATACTTGATTAGTTTTTTTGCTATAATATGTCTATTTGTCATGTTCTCACAATTCGAAGTATGAAGAGGGATGTCGTAATCATAATCGAATTTGAGAACACAATTATCATTTCCATATATAGAATTTCCTTATGTTGAACCATTCCAAGATAACATTCATATATATATTTTTGACTAAATTTGATTAAAATCTCAATCTAAGCTCTTTTATTTTGAAATGAAGTATGAATTCCTCTCCCTTAATTATAGAAAAACAATTGTTCAAACCCTGCATCTTTGCAAAATGAAACTTTTGTTTTCTATAATTAACATTGCTAACTTGCAACACTTACCATAATAATTTTGCTCCCAATAGCATAATAATTATTATCTTTATTAGCATAATACTTATGCTCCCACTAGCTTTGACATGTACTCAGAAATCAGTTGGACTTCTAGAAATCAATACATATTGACTTTCATCACCAAAGTTCAGATTTTTGATACGAGATGCTTCGATAAGACTTTATCTAGGCTTCTCAAAATCATACACCTTTCCTTAGACAGTTCAAATGTGTGTCTAAACAGTTTTAGAACCTACAACCATAAGTCTAAAATGTTTAGACCTTTGCCATTTCTCATAACAAACAGAGTCAAAGAAATTCATTGCCAACTTTGAGCAACAACCGAGTGAGTCACTCTATGAGGCGTGGGTGAGATACAAAGGCTTGTTGAGGAACTGCCCCCACAATGATTTAAACATTCAACAAGAAGTCTCCATTTTCTATGATGGAGTGAACGTGACAACTAGGCAGCTCCTTTACTCCCAAGGACCACCCATGAAGAAAAACCCCGCAATCATAATCAGCTAATTGAAGAATTCTCTAAGAACTCTAGAGAATATCATAATTCAAGGAACGACTTGACTAGTGGGATGATGAACTCAGTTTCTGATAATTTGGCGGCGGTGATGGCTAAATTAGATAGTTTGGATCGAAGAATGACAAAGAGGGATCAATCCATCCATGCCATCCGGGTAGGATGTGAGAATTGTAGCAGGACTCACCTTACTAAAGATTGAGATCTAGACGAGCATGGGAATCCAAAAGTGCAAGTGTGTTACTCTAGTGGCAATAGATATGATGAAGATTTGTGAAAACCGAAAAAGAGTGGCTACCATACGATGAGTACAAGAAGGCAAAGGAGGAGAAATATAAGTTGAAGACAAGAGGGTTCTATCAAAAGGAGGAGCCGGTGCAAGAAAAGAAATTGGACTTTGAAGATATGCTCACAAGATTTGCAGTTGCATCCGAGAAAAGGCACAATGAAACTGATGTTGCAATAAGAGAACAACAAGCTATGATGAAAGAGCAAAAAGATTTGATAAGGAATCCGCAAGATTCTAATCTTAACATTGAAAAACAGTTGGGCCAACTTGCACTACAAATCAATCAAAGAGCACCGGGTGAACTTCCAAGCAATACTGAGAAAAATCCAAGAGGCGTTCAAATTAACATCATGACGAAAAGAAGTGGAAAGATAATTACCCCTATGATATCCATTATGAATGAAGATCCAAAAGAGATGCATGAGGAATAGAAAGAGGACCCAAAATTGCAAACTGTCGACTTGACTCGATGTGTCGTGGAGAAGGATTCGATGAGTCCACAGTCAGAACAGATAATAGACCCCCTTTGAATCCTTATCAACCTCCATTGACATTTACAGGTCGGGCTAGACAAGAGAAGCATAATGAAGATTATAGAAAGTTCTTGAAATCAACATGCCTTTCATAGAAGCGATTGCACAAATGCCTAGGTACGCAAAATTCTTAAAAGAGCTACTTAAAAATCGAAAGAATTTGGAAGAGGTGTCCAAGGTAGTACTTATTGAAAATTTTTTAGCTGCAATGCTGAACAAGTTGCCAAAGAAAATGGGTGACCCCGGGATGTCGACTTTCCAATGCCAATTCGGGAACCTAGCCACTAGTTATGCATTTGCGGATTCGGGGCGAGTATTAATCTTATGCCCTACTCTTTCTTTAAAAAGCTGAACCTTCCGAAGCCGAAACCGATTTGTATGGCAATTCATTTATCAAACAAGATGGTGACAATTCCAAGGGGAATATGCAAGGACCTATTGGTCAATGTTGTTAAATTTGTATTCCTTGCGGACTTTATAGTGCTAGACATGGAAGAGGACCACCAAGTGCCAATCATCCTTGGAAGACCTTTCTTAAACACCACGAGCACCATAGTAGACATGATAGAATCGAAACTTACCCTTTGAGTGAGACTCGAAGGGATGAGTCAGTCACTTTTAGATTTAATAAGGCCATGGAGCATTCTAGTTATAGTGACACAGCCTTTTCGGTGGACACTTTGGATGAGCTAATGGAAGAATGGAAGGAGGACAATTCAACCGAGCCCGTGATTTCCCTTGAAGATGACTTGATGCTGAAAAAGACTTAAAAGACATAAGGAGAATGCTTGAAGAATCTGATTATGATGAAATAATTAGAGGTTATGAAAAATCGACTCGCCGGGTTGGAGACACTGACTCGACGAGTCCATCTGGGAAATCACAATCAGACGAGAATTTTGGCCTGGACTCGACGATTCCCCTCTCTGGACTCGACGTGTTTAGTGTACAAAACACAAAATAAGAACTAAAAACTCTGCTTGAACATTTGGAATACGCATTTCTCGAAGAAGGTGATCAAAAACCTGTTATCATTGCTTCCTACCTCACCAAAGCTGAAAAAGAATAGTTAGTCAAAGTTTTAAGGGAAAGGAAGAATGCCATCGCATTGAAAATTACCGATATAAAAGGAATAAGTCCTCCATATTGTTCCCATAAGATAATTCTTAAAGTAAGTGCAAAGCCGGTAGTACAACACCAAAGGCGTTTAAACCTAAACATGCAAGAGGTGGTCAAGAAAGAAGTTGTCAAGCTCTTAGATGCATGGATAATATACTCTATTTCTGATAGCCCATGGGTTAGTCCCATTCAAGTGGTGCCAAATAAATGATGGATGACGGTCATCACAAACGAGAAGAAAGAGCTTATACCTACACGAATGGTAATCGGTTGGTGGGTGTGCATCGATTATCGAAAGCTAAACGATGCTACTTGCAATGACCACTTTCCTCTCCCTTTTATTGATCAAATGCTTGAGTGTTTATTGGGTCATAGATATTATTGTTTTTTAGTTGGGTTTTTGGGTTATTTCCAAATCCCTATAGGCCCAGTTGATCAAGAGAAGACCACTTTTACTTATCCAAGTGGAACATTTGCTTATCGACGCATGCCCTTTGGGTTATGCAATGCATCGACGATTTTCCAAAGATGCATGAAGGCGATATTCCATGACATGGTGGAAAAATTTATGGAAGTATTCATGGATGATTTTTCTATTTTTGGATCTTATTTTCATGATTGTCTTACTAACCTCGACTTGATGCTTGCTAGGTGTGATAAGACCAATCTAGTATTGAACTGGCAGAAATGTCACTTTATGGTGAAAAAAGGCATTTTTTTAGGCCATAAAGTATCCAAGGCGGGGTTTGAGGTGGATCAGGCGAAAATTGACACTTGTGCTAAATTACCCCCACCAACTAATGAAAAGGGTGTTAGGAGTTTTGTAGGTCACACAGGTTTTTACCACCGCTTTATTAAATATTTTTCAAAAATTACTAGAACTTTAACTCAACTACTTTTGAAAGACGCACCTTTTAATTTTTCTAAAGAATGTTTATTCTCTTTTGAAATCTTGAAAGAAAAATTGAATAACGCCCCGATCATTATCGTCCCGAATTGAAACTTATCGTTTGAAATAATGTGTGATGCAAGCGACTTTGCCTTAGGAGTTGTACTTGGCCAAAGGGTTGACAAACACTTTCAACCCATTTACTATGCTTGCTAGACCCTAAATCCTATCCAAGAAAACTACACCACAACCGAAAAAGAGTTATTAGTCGTGGTGTATGCCTTTGACAAATTTCTTCCCTATTTAATTTTGTCTAAAACTACTGTGTTTACTGACCATTCTGTTATTAAGTACTTGTTCGCCAAGTAGGATGCTAAGCCAAGGATGATCCGATGGGTGCTGCTACTTCAAGAATTTGACATTGAGATCAAGGACAAGAAAGGGATGGAAAATGTAGTTGTTGATCATCTTTCCAGATTAGGAAATCTAGAAAGGGAAGAGAAAGATGATAAGGATATTGACGATAGCTTCCCGGAAGAGTATTTGATGGTTATAATGGGGGAAAAACCATGGTATGCTGATATTGCAAAATTCTTGGTAAGAAATTTTCTTCCAAAAGGGCTCACTCATCAACAGAAAAAGAATCTCTTTTCAGAAATTAAATATTATTTATGGGATGAGCCTTATCTTTTTAGGAGTTGTGTGGATGGGATTATTAGAAGATGTGTGTTTGGCAAGGCAATCTGTGACATTCTAGAGCATTACCACAATGGGCCAGCAGGTGGCCATCATGGTGTACAATTCACTGCTAATAAAGTTTTAGATGCGGGGTTCTATTGGCCTACTATCTTCAAGGATGTTGCTACTTATGTAAGGGAATGTGATGCTTGCCAAAGAATGCGTAATATTTCGGCAAGGAATGAAATGCCTCAAAGGAATATTCAAGTTTGTGAAATCTTTGATGTTTGGGGTGTGGATTTCATGGGACCATTTCCTTCATCTAAAGGCAACAAATACATACTTGTGGCGGTGGATTATGTGTCAAAATGGGAAGAAGCGCAAGCTTTACCAACCAATGATGCTAGGTTGGTGGCAAATTTTCTAATTTCTTTTTCTAGATTTGGAGTGCAAAAATCTTTGATTAGTGATAGAGGAACCCACTTTGCTAATGATCAATTAGCGAAAGTGTTGCAAAAACGTGGTGTACGCCATTGATTTTCGACACCATATCATCCACAAACAAATGGGCAAACCAAAATTACTAATTGAGAACTTAAAAGAATTTTGGAGAGATCAGTGGGTAGCAATATAAAAGATTGGGTTGATAAATTGGATGATGCACTTTGGGCCTTCTGAACTGCATTCAAGACACCCATTGGAACCACACCCTATAGGCTAGTATATGGTAAAAATTGTCATTTACCTATGGAGCTTGAACATAAAGCCTATTGGGCTTTAAAAACATGTAATTTTGAGTCGAATGAGTTGCATGCCAATCGATTATTGCAAATGAATGCTTTAAAGGAATTGAGGAATGAGTCTTACACTAACTCATTAATTTATAAAGACAAGACCAAAAGATGGCATGATGCAAGGTTGAAGGGTAATAAGGAGTTTGAAAAGGGGAAAAAAGTTCTTTTGTACAATTCAAGACTAAAGCTCTTTCTCGGAAAATTGCGCACTCGTTGGTCCGGGCATTTTACAATTAAGCATGTATATCCATACAAGGTGATTAAAATATGGAGCAAGGATGGGTCGAACTTTAAAGTCAATGGGCATAGGATTAAGAAATGCGAAGAGGGAATGCTAAAGGATGAAGGACAAGAAGAAGGGTTGGACTTGGAGAAAGTCGCTGCAACGTAGAGCAAGAAGGAGTCCATCTAAAGACTCCTAAAAAATAAGCGCTTACGGGAGGCAACCCGATGCTTGAGTTTTCTTTCTTTTGCCCTTTTATTATTCGTTTTATTTTTAGTCTTTTATTTTGTTTTGTGTGTTTTCTATGGATTTTCAGTCTAAATCTTCTTCCGAGCTTTAAATAATTTCTTGAGGACAAACAAAGTTTGAGTGTGGGGTGTGGTGCAATTTATTTAAAGATGGTACAATAATTTCAAAAAAAAAAAAAAAAATTCACATAGAGTAAAATACTCGCCGAGTCGGGATACCTACTCGACGAGTCCATTTGAAAATAAGTCCATTCAACCATGATGGTACTCGTCAAGTTAGCGCACCTACTTGTCGAGTCGACTTTTTAACCGAAAAAAAAATATAATTTTAAACTCTGTAAATTAGGGTTTTTACCCTAAAAGGTAATCTTGTTCATTCTAGCAGCCACCACACAAACACTCGACGAGCGGATATTCTCTCAAGCAACCATGCTCCAAATTTCGTGATTTCTTCCAATTTCTTGCTAAAAGGTTAGTACTTTCACCCATAATTATGTTAAAATTTTGATCTTTAGTAGTGTAATGGCCATAATTTGTTAGAATCCCGATTTTTTAACTTGACATGAATTTTAGGGTTTCGATTTCAGTCAATTTAGAGTGTTATAGCTCAATTTTTTTTGTGATTTAACACTTGGTGTACAACCCTAAACAATCCCCGGAAACAAATTTGGGTATACATGGCTGATTTGTCTTGAATCAAAGCATATTTCCACAAGCAGTTCATCGGACTCACCGAGTCTATTCATGGACTCGACAAGTCCATGTTGTTACTTTCCAGATTTTTGATTTTTAATGTTTCTGTGGTTTGGTGGTTTTTCTTTGTGTTTGATTCTAGAGAAAATGTTCAGAACGGGACAGAGCTCAAGAGGTAGACAAAGGTATTTCCCTTGGTTAAACTTTCCACAAACAGATTCAAAATCAACTATGGCGAGGTAGAAGAAGAAACTGGAAGTACTCAAGGCCAAGGACATCTATGTACCAAATGAGATAGAGTGGGAATGGCTAGGACAAGTAGGCTAAGAGAAGGCATTAAACCCATACATGACTAAAGTGTTTGTATAAGATGGGATCTCGGTTACGTGTGATGGATTTTATTACTTGTTACTTATTACTAGTTGATAAGAACAATTACGTATTCTATAACTGATTAACTGGAATGATAAAACCCTAGCTAGGTGATCAGACTCACAAGAATCAAAATTAAACATTTATTAAGAAAAAAAATGAAGAATCTAGATATAAACACAAATAAAAAACCAGATCTAATGATCAGTCACAAGAAAAGTACTTGTCTTTACACAACGAAAAACTAAGTTTTTAGCTATACATGGCTAAAATCTGATGAAAACAAATGAAGGGAGACATCAAACAACTAATCTTACTAATCTACTTGAAGGAGATGATCCACAATCTTCAGATCTTCAGAAATCGTTGAAATCGGAGAAGAAACGAGAAGATACCAGAGTTAAATCCCAATAGGGAACCAATCTGATACTTGCTACTTTTACCAGTTGACAATAACAATTACAGATTCTATTAACTGATTAACCGGAATGATAAAACACTAATTAGGTGATCAGACTAACAAGAATTCAAATCAAACATTCAGTAAGAACAAAATTGAACAATCTAGATAGAAACACAAATAAAAAATCAGATCTAATTATCAATCACATGAAAAGTCCTTGTCTTTGCAAAACTAAAAACTATGGTTTTAGCCGGACATAGCTAAAATCTAATAAAAAAAATGAAAAGAGATATCAAACAACTAATCTTACTAATCTACTTGAAGGAGATGACCTGCGGTCTTCAGATCTTCATAAATCATTAAAATCGGAGAAGAAACTCCTCCAAAATCATATTTTCATTTTCAGTAAGACTAGTTGTTTGATGTGTTTTTTCAATTTTTTTATCAGATTTTAGCCATGTCTGGCTAAACCTTAGTTTTTAGTTCTACAAAGACAAGTACTTTCATGTGATTGATCATTAGATCAGGTTTTTGATTTGTGTTTCTATCTAGATTCTTCAGTTTTGTTCTTAATGAATGTTTGATTTTAATTCTTGTTAGCCTGATCAACTAGATGGGGTTTTATCATTCTAGTTAATAAATTCACAGAATCCGTAATTGTTCTAATTAATTGGTAATAAGTAACATGTAATAAATCGATTCCGTGTTTGGGACTTGACTTTATTATAAACTATAAAAATCATAGCAAAGGGAAGCAGGGTCAAATCCTCAGGGACACAACCTAATGGTTAATGTCTTTTTGCATCAAGCACAATCTAGTCAAGAAACAGAAAATATAAAAGGGGGTTTTAACTAAAAACTAAAAATTAAAAATGCAGTGATATTAAACTAAACAAAAATCAATATAAAAAACGATTTCAGTTATGTTGAGACTTTTCTAATCATGTAACTGATCCAGGTCTGATAATTTAAGATGCGTTCTATCTGATCTGGTACTGAGAAAAACTAACAAGCTCTAGTATAATCTCTTTTACCTGACGAGTTAACCAAAACAAGCTCTTTGATTTAACCCTAACATTTTACTGTCTAATAAAAAAAACTCTTAATTAAGATCAAAAAAGTTGCATCAAGTTCTTTGTAAAAATCTCAGCAATATCCAATACTTCTCACGGGCTCAAAAGCGTAAAGATATGGTTTTTCAGTGTAACACCCCGAGATTCAAGTACATTTCTTTCATCCTTGTTCTTTGTGGATTGGTCATTTTTAGTCCTTGAGTGGAGTTTTTCATTAGCAAGTGAGTACGCTGGGCATACCAGAGGGGTACGATGCGCGTACTCATGTGCTTAAATTGGACGCGGTGTCGCCAAGGTACGCTGGGCGTACCCAGAGTTACGTCGGGCGTACCCGGCCCAAGTGCAAAACCCTAATTGATTACCGGGAGTTAAACAAAGGATGGTTCACACCGGATGGGAAGACAAAGGATGGTTCGGCCGACTAGTTCACCGTAGGGAGCTCTTATCCTTTTTTCCAAGAAAACGGATGGTTCACACCGGATGTGCATTGATTACCGGGAGTTGAACAAATTGACGGTCAAGAACCGTTACCCGTTGTCGAGGATTGACGATTTGTTCGATCAGTTGCAGGGAGCATCTTGGTTTTCCAAGATCGACTTGAGGTCTGGATATCATCAGGTGAGGGTGCGAGATGAGGATATCCAGAAGACAGCATTTAGGACTCGTTACGGGAATTACGAGTTCGTGGTGATGCCTTCCGGGCTCACCAACGCACCAGCGGTGTTCATTGATCTCATGAACAGGGTGTGTAGACTGATGTTGGATCGCTCGGCAATTGTATTCATCGACGACATTTTGGTGTATTCGAGATCTAGAGAGCAGCAAGAGGAGCATCTGAGGGAGATCCTAGGGATCTTGAGATCGGAGAGGCTTTATGCCAAGTTCTCCAACTGTGATTTCTGGTTACGAGAGGTCTAGTTCCAGGGATATCTCGTTAACCAAAAAGGGATATTGGTCGACCAGGCCAAAATTGAGGCGTTGATGAGTTGGGTGGTGCCGAGGTCACCCACGAAGATCAGGAGTTTTCTAGGACTGGCAGGCTATTATCGGAGATTCATCACGGATTTCTCCAAGATCACCGTGCCATTCACTAAGTTGACCCGGAAGGGTGTAGTTTCTTCTTGGGGTCCAGAGCAGCAGGCCTCCATCGAGACACTTCGCCAGAGATTATGCGAAGCCCCGGTGTTAGCCCTTCCGGAGGGAATGGAGGATTTTGTGGTATATTGTGACGTGTCGATATCAGGGTTGGGAAAAAGGCTTATGCAGAGAGGCCATGTGATACCGTATGCATTGAGGTAGCTGAAGCCTCATGAGGCGAGGTATCCTACTCATGATTTAGAGTTGGGAGCAGTAGTGTTCGCCCTCAAGATCTGGCATCACTATCTATAAGGGGTCCGGTGTACCATATACACGGATCACAAGAGCCTGAAGTACTTGATGGATCAGCCCAAACTGAATAGGCGACAGAGGAGATGGCTGGATGTGGTAAACGATTATGATTGCGAGGTGTTGTACCACCCGAGGAAAGCCAACATGGTGGCCGATGCCTTAAGTCGTAGGGCGGAGAGTGTTCCGATGCGTGACATTTGTATGAGATTGACAGTGATGACTCCGCTGTTGGACACCATTCGAGGAGCTCAAACCGAGGCTGTTAGACCACAAAACCAGAAGAGTGAGCGGGTTATCGGGCAAGTATCGGAGTTCGTTGCCGATGGTTGGGGGCTTATGACATTTCAGGGTCGGATTTGGGTGCCGCATATGGGCGGAATGTGTACCATTTTGATGGAAGTGGCTCATCGATCGAAGTTCTCGATCCATCCCGGGGCCACTAAGATGTATTTGGACCTAAAAAAGGAGTATTGGTGGCCCTGTATGACGTGGGACGTTACATGGTTCGTGGAGACGTGCCTAACCTGTCGCAGGGTTAAGGCCGAGCACCAGAGACCGCACGGCAAGTTGCAGCCGTTAGAGATTCCCGAGTGGAAGTGGGAACACATTGCCATGGACTTTATCACCAAATTATCGAGGAATGCGAGGGGCGTTGATGCAATTTGGGTGATTGTAGACCGGTTGACAAAGAGCACTAATTTCCTCGCTATTAGCGAGAGCTCTTCCGCAGAGAGGTTGGCAGAGATGTATATGAGGGAAGTAGTAGCACGGCATGGAGTGCAGATCTCGATTGTGTCAGACCGAGATGCGCGCTTCACCTCTAGATTCTGGAAGAAATTCCATGAGGAATTGGGTACTAGACTGCATCTCAGTACCGCGTATCACCCCCCAGACTGACGGACAGAGTGAGCGGATGATTCAGACGCTCGAGGATATGCTCCGGGTATGTGTGTTGGACTTCGGTGGGAGTTGGGCCACGTGCTTACCCTTGGCGGAGTTTTCCTACAACAACAGCCATCATTCGATAACTGGTATGCCACCCTTTGAGCTGTTGTATGGGAGAAGGTGTCGGATCCCCACTTGTTGGGGAGAGGTCGGGCAGTGTGTTATGGGTAGTACCGAGATCGTGCTTTAGACAACTGAGCAGATACAATAGGTCAAGCAGAGGTTGTTGACCGCTCAGAGTCGTCAGAAGAGTGATGCGGACAGGCACCGGTCCGAGCTCGAGTTCTAGGTCGGCGACCTTGTGCTCCTTAAGGTCTCTCCTTGGAAAGGAGTGATCCGATTCAGGAAGAGGGGAAACTTGGGGGCTCGATATATTGGTCCTTTTCGATTGATCGCGATGGTAGGCAGGGTAGCCTACCGGTTGGAGCTACCTGCAGAGTTAAGTCAGATCCATGACACTTTCTACGTGTCGCAGTTACAAAAATGTATAGTCGATGAGCCGGTAGTGGTACCATTTAAGGATATTCAAGTGGATGCGAGCCTGAATTATGCTGAGAAACCGGTGGCAATCAGGGATCAGAAGATCAAGGTTTTGAGGAACAAGGAAGTACCTTTGGTTTTGGTTCAGTGGATTGGTCATGTTTAGTCCTTGAGTGGAGTTTTTCTTTAGCAAGTGAGTACACTGGGCGTACCAGAGGGATAGGCTGCGCGTACTCATGCGGTTAAATTGGATGTGGTGTCGCCAAGGTACGCTGGGCGTACCCAGAGTTACGTCGGGCGTACCCGGCCCAGGTGCAAAACCCTAATCCGTCTTGTGCACTATTTAAAGGGTGCTAAGGCTCATTTCTCAGCCTCCATATCAGTGAGTGAAACCCTAAAAGAGAGCTTCCCACTGTCCTTAGTGTGTGTGAGTGTTATTGGAGCTAATTGTGCTTTGGTGACTTAGTGAAGAAGAAGGAAAGGAGTTCTTGGAAGCTAAAGCTTGACATGCCATTTTGAATCTGAGATCTACAGAGCAAGGGACTACACTTAGAGGTATAAAGCTCAAAAATTTCCTCTTCTTTTGATTTGTTTTTGCATGTGCTATTTCTAGGGCTAAAACCCCCAAAGGTGGAGACTTTATGAGTGTAAAGTGCTCCATGGTCCGAGATCTATCCCCATTCAGTGCTATTAGTGATTTAGAGCCATAAAGTTTCCATCTTTAGTGTTAGTTTGAGGTCATGCTTAAGTAATAAGCCTTCTAGGGTTATAGGATGTAGAATTATGGGAGTTGGTGGCTTGTTCAGCCATGCAAAGGCATAAAGTCATCAACTTTATGGATTAAGAGGCTTAGATGTGGTCAGATCTAGAAATTGGACGTGAATCTTAACTGTTTAAGACCTCAAGAGCTAAGGGGCTGAAGCTGGGGAGTACGTCGGGCGTAATCCCAGTACGCGCCGCGTACTGGGTGGCGTTCTCCGATCCTGAGATGCAGCCGGGTACGGTCAGCGCACACATCTGGTACGCGCAGCGTAACCCAAAAAGTTGACTTTTGGGTTGACTTTTAGGGTACGGTCTATTGTGGGGCCTTTTGAGTTGTGAGAGGGGTAAAATGGTCTTTTACCCTTCTGAGAGTGTCATAAGAGGGCATAGTCTAGCCTTTGAGAGTTATAATAATTAGGGTATTTATTTTATATAATTAGGCGGAGGTTAGACTAGCGTTACCGAGTCAGAGATTACCGAGATACCCGAGGTGAGTCTTGTCACTATACTTTACCTAGTGTGGTAACAGAGTTACGTGATAGAGTAATTTAGAGTTATATGCTAGTGTAGTTGCATGTTATTTATGTGCTATGATTTATTTTGATATGTGCTATGCATGATTCAGAGTTACAGAGTTAGGACTTTCGGGTCCACAGGGTTAGGGCCAGAGGGCCCATAGAAAGTTGGGGCTGGAGGGCCCCACTGAGACACATAGACCTGAGGGTCAACAGAGTTACAGCCTCGAGTGGCTATTATGTGTTAGAGTGGTATTTTGGGAAACTCACTAAGCATTTATGCTTACAATGTTATGTGTTCTGTGTTTTAGGTGCCAGTGATGATCGAGGGAAGGCGCCGACATGATTCGTACACACACACACACCGGAGTTTATGTATTTTGATCTTGGGTTTTGTACTGATACAATGTTGACACAATGTTTTTATTTATGATTACAAATGATATTTTATGGTTTTCAAAAGTGAAAATGTTCAAATTTTTACGGTGTTACAATTTCGTATCAGAGCCTTGGTTTGAGGGATTCGGGTGCACCTTCGGGCGAATCTGAACTCAAACCGAGGATTTGAGGAAATTTTGATAATACAAAAAGTTTTCAAAAGAAGAACTTACGAGACAAACAGAGCAGAGTCGTGTGTACGAGCAGCTAGCACCCGAACGGTGATTTCCCAAAATACCATTACTATAAGTGTTATAAGATATGATGTGATATGTTATATAATGAGCTATGCATGCTAGAGTAGACTTGGTATTCTTATTAGGACTAGAGTGGCCTGATATGTGATGCCTGAGTCTAGGAGTCTTGCTGCTACGAATAATTTAGAGTGTTTAGGTAGCAGCGAGGAGGTTATGAGAGATCTTCTTGCTAGTATCATATGATTAGAGAGAGTAGAGTGCTTGGGACTTGGGACTCTGGGAGGAGGACTTGGGGTGAATGTTGAAGCGGTGTGGATGGTAGTATTGGGCCTATACTACTGAAGACACCGGGTCAGTGCACAGTCCAAGTAAGAATCTTCGGAGTACCAAGGGACAAATAGGGTGGAGTAATCGAGTGTGAGCATAGTTGAGTGAGTCCTTGATATTTATTCTTATGCTATATTTCAGAGAGAGGGAGATCATGGTTGGGATGCGCCACACGCCAGGGACCAGCAGTTCGAGTGATGAAGAGATCCGTAGGATCATCCAGGAGGAGGTGGTTACGGCCATCAGGGCAGAGATACTAGAGATATTCGGGTCTATCAAGACCACGCTGATAGAGACATTTGATGAGAAGTATGTTGCTCTTTCTGAGGTTGCTGTTGCTGCGGCCATTGCAGCTATAGATGCGACTAGGCCGCAGGGTGGTGATGCGTTGTTGTTCCGAGAGTTCAGCAACACAAAACCACCGGAGTTTGATGGGACCCAGGACTCGATCGTGGCGATGAGATGGATTTTAGACATAGAGGGGTGTTTCTTTACTTGCTCATCTCCAGAGCATTTGAGAGTCTGGTTCGCGCTGAACCAGCTTCGCTTGGGAGCGAAGGACTGGTGGAAGTTTTTGACTGCGCACTTTACGTCTGCTGAGGTTGCTATGGTGACCTGGAAGAGGTTCACCGCTATGTTCCGAGATGAGTACGTTCCCTAGGTGGAGAGGGAGCGTTTGGCCCAAGAGTTTCTGACCCTCACGCAGGGCACTAAGTCTGTTATGGTGATTACGAGGATGTTCCATGAGCAGGCGATGTTCTGCCCAGAGCATGTGTCCTCCGAGCAGGCACGTATGAGCCGATATTTGAGCATTCTGAGGAGGGATATACGTGAGTTCGTGGCGAAATCGATGTACCAGACATTTTCCGAGCTTCATAAAAATGCCCGGAACAGGGAGATAGAGCTAGAGACCCAAGCCAGGGAGGAGGTTGAGTCTCATGGGAAGCATCTGTGGCTGGCTCAGTCTCAGCCGGCAGCCAAGCAGGCCAAACCTACTGATTCAAGATCTGGGAACCAGAAGGGCTGCACTTGTGGAAAGTGCGGCTAGAGCCATGATGGGATATGCAGAGCAGGGTCTTGCTACAAGTGTGGCAAGGAGGGGCACATGGCCAAGGATTGCCCCAAGAGTTTTTCAGTCTGTTTTCATTGCAACCAGACTGGACACCAGAAGGTAGAGTGTCCACAGTTGCGGGGGTCAGCATAGGGATCATTTCCGGGATCAGCCCCTGCTGCGATGAGAGCTGCGAATGTTCAGCCTGCAAAGGTCGAGGCACCGAAGGCACGAGGGAGAGCCTTCCAGTTGACTACGGAGGAGGTCCGTGCAGCGCCCGATGTCGTGGCCGGTATGTACTCTTTCATGTATTCTTTTGTATTTTGTGATTTTGTTCTTATATTATGTTATGGGTAGGTACTTTCCTTGTGAATTCTAAACCTGCTCTAGTGTTATTTGACTCGGGTGCGAGTCGATCTTTTGTATCGTTGGCCTTTAGCCGACACATCAGTATTAGTCGAGAGGCATTGAATCGACCTCTGAGAGTTTCCATAGCAGATGAGAGAGCGGAGTATGCCACCGAGGTGATTCGTGGTTGTGTACTTGAGATTTTCGGGGATGAGTTTCCAATAGATTTGGTCCATATTGCGATGGGGGATATCTGTGTCATCATGGACATGGACTAGTTGAGCAGATTTGGAGCGATCATCGACTGCGAGCGACAGCTGGTGACCATGCGAGACACTACTGGGGGAGTTCTTACGGTGTACGGCGAGGGTACACGTTCCGGTTCAGCATTTTGCTCAGCTGCAAGGGCGAGGCAGAGTCTTCAGCAGGGATGTAAGGGATTCATAGTGTATGTGATGGACGCGAGGATTGAGACGAAGAGACCGAGGTCTGTGGGATAGGTTCCGATAGTGTGTGAGTTCCCGGATGTATTTCCGGAGGAGTTGCCTGGCGTACCTCTTGTGAGGAAAGTGGAGTTCAGTATCGATTTGGTTCCGGGGGCCGCGCCTATCGCCAAGGCGCCCTATCGCCTTGCACCTCCAGAGATGCAGGAGTTATCCTTACAGCTTCAGGAGCTACTGGGAAAGGGGTTTATTCGGCCGAGTAGTTCGCCGTAGGGAGCTCCTATCCTTTTTGTCAAGAAAAAAGATGGTTCACACCAGATGTACATTGATTACCGGGAGTTGAAGAAATTGACAGTCAAGAACCGTTACCCGTTGCCGAGGATTGACGATTTGTTTGATCAGTTGCAGGGAGCATCTTGGTTTTCCAAGATCGACTTGAGGTCTGGATATCAATAGGTGAGGGTGCGAGTTGAGGATATCCAGAAGACAGCGTTTAAGACTCGTTACAGGAATTACGAGTTCGTGGTGATGCCTTTCGGGCTCACCAACGCACCAGCGGTGTTCATGGATCTCATGAACAGGGTGTGTAGACCGATGTTGGATCGCTCGGTGATCGTATTCATCGACGATATTTTGGTGTATTCAAGATCTAGAGAGCAGCATGACGAGCATCTGAAGGAGATCCTAGGGGTCTTGATATCGGAGAGGCTTTATGCCAAGTTCTCCAAGTGTCATTTCTGGTTACGAGAGGTACAGTTCCTGGGACATCTCGTTAACCAGAAAGGGATATTGGTCGACCAGGCTAAAATTGAGGCGGTGATGAGTTGGGAGGTGCCAAGGTCACCCAGGGAGATCAGGAGTTTTCTAGGACTGGCAGGCTATTATCGGAGATTCATCAGGTATTTCTCCAAGATCGCCGTGCCACTCACTAAATTGACCTGGAAGGGTGTAGTTTTTGCTTGGGGTCTAGAGCAGCAGGCCTCCTTCGAGACACTTCGCCAGAGATTATGCGAAGCCCCGGTGTTAGCCCTTCCGGAGGGAATGAAGAATTTTGTGGTATATTGTGACGCATCGATATCAGGGTTGGGAGCAGTGCTTATGAAGAGAGGCCATGTGATAGTGTATGCATCAAGGAAGCTGAAGCCTCATGAGGCGAGGTATCCTACCCATGATTTAGAGTTGGGAGCAGCAGTGTTCGCCTTCAAGATCTGGCGACACTATCTATATGGGGTCCGGTGTACCATATACACGGATCACAAGAGCCTGAAGTACTTTATGGATCAGCCCAACCTGACTATGCGACGGAGAAGATGGCTGGATGTGGTAAAGGATTATGATTGCGAGATCTTGTACCACCCGGGGAAAGCCAACATGGTCGCCGATGCCTTGAGTCGTAGGGCGGAGAGTGTTCTGATGCGTGACATTTGCATGAGATTGAAAGTGATGACTCTGGTGTTGGACACCATTCGAGGACCTCAGACCGAGGCTGTTAGACCACAGAAACAGAAGAGAGAGCGGGTTATCAGGCAAGTATCGGAGTTCGTTACCGATGGTCGGGGCCTTATGACATTTCAAGGTCGGATTTGGGTGCCGTATGTGGGCGGAACGCGTACCATTTTGATGGAAGTGGCTCATCAATCGAAGTTCTCAATCCATCCCGAGGCTACTAAGATGTATTTGGACCTAAAAAGGGAGTATTGGTGGCCTTGTATGAAGATGGACATTGCATGGTTCGTGGAGAGGTGCCTAACTTGTCGCAGGGTTAAGGCCGAGCACTAGAGACCGCACGGCAAGTTGCAGCCGTCAGAGATTCCCGAGTGGAAGTGGGAACAGATTGCCATTGACTTTATCACCAAATTGTCGAGGAATGCGAGGGGCGTCGATGCAATTTGGGTGATTGTGGACCGGTTGATGAAGAGCGCTCATTTCCTCGCTATTAGCAAGAGTTCTTACGCAGAGAGGTTGGCAGAGATGTATGTGAGGAAAGTGGTAGCACGGCATGGAGTGCCAATCTCGATTGTCTCAGACCAAGATGTGCGTTTTACCTCTAGATTATGGAAGAAATTCCATGAGGAATTGGGTAGTAGACTGCATTTCAGTACCGCATATCACCCCCAGACTGACGGACAAAGTGAGCGGACAATTCAGACGCTCGAGGATATGCTCCGGGCATGTGTGTTGGACTTCGGTGGGAGTTGTGGGAGTTGGGACACATACTTACCCTTGGCGGAGTTTTCCTACAACAACAGCCATCATTCGAGCATTGGTATGCCACCCTTTGAGCTATTGTATGGGAGAAGGTGTCGGATCCCCACTTGTTGGGGAGAGGTCGGGCAGTGTGTTATGGGTAGTACCGAGATCGTGCTTTAGACAACTGAGCAGATACAATAGGTCAAGCAGAGGTTGTTGACCGCTCAGAGTCGTCAAAAGAGTTATGCGGACAGGCGCCGGTCCGAGCTCGAGTTCCAGGTCGGCGACCTTGTGCTCCTAAAGGTCTCTCCTTGGAAAAGAGTGATCCGATTCAGGAAGAGGGGCAAGTTGGGGCCCCGATATACCGGTCCTTTTCGAGTGATCGCGAGGGTAGGCAGGGTAGCCTACCGGTTGGAGCTACCTGCAAAGTTAGGTAAGATCCATGACACTTTCCACGTTTCGCAGTTACGAAAATGTATAGCCGATGAGTCGGCAGTGGTACCATTAAAGGATATTCAGGTGGATGCGAGCCTGAATTATGCTGAGAGACCGGTGGCAATCAGGGATCAGAAGATCAAGGTTTTGAGGAACAAGGAAGTACCTTTGGTTTTGGTTCAGTGGATTGGTCATGTTTAGTCCTTGAGTGGAGTTTTTCTTTAGCAAGTGAGTACACTGGGCGTACCAGAGGGATAGGCTGCGCATACTCATGCGGTTAAATTGGATGCGGTGTCGCCAAGGTACGTTGGGCGTACCCAGAGTTACTTCGAGCGTACTCGGCACAGGTGCAAAACCCTAATCCGTCTTGTGCACTATTTAAAGGGTGTAAGGCTCCTTTCTCAGCCTCCATATCAGTGAGTGAAACCCTAAAAGAGAGCTTCCCACTGTCCTTAGTGTGTGTGAGTGTTATTGGAGCTAATTGTGCTTTGGTGACTTAGTGAAGAAAAAGGAAAGGAGTTCTTGGAAGCTAAAGCTTGAGGTGCCATTTTGGATCTGAGATCTACAGAGCAAGGGACTACACTTAGAGGTATAAAGTTCAAAACTTTCCTTTTCTTTTGATTTGTTGTTGCATGTGCTATTTCTATGGCTAAAACCCCCAAAGGTGGAGACTTTATGAGTGTAAAGTGCTCCATGGTCCGAGATCTATCCCCATTCAGTGCTATTAGTGATTTAGAGCCATAAAGTTTCCATCTTTAGTGTTAGTTTGAGGTCATGCTTGAGTAATAAGCCTTCTAGGGTTAGAGGATGGAGTATTATGGGAGTTGGTGGCTTGTTCAGCCATGCAAAGGAAAAAAGTCATCAACTTTATGGATTAAGAGGCTTAGATGTGGTCAGATCTAGAAATTGGACGTGAATCTTAATTGTTTAAGACCTCAAGAGCTAAGAGGCAGAAGCTGGGGAGTACGCCGGGCGTAATCCTAGTACGCGCCGCATACTGGGTGGCGTTCCCCGATCCTGAGATGCAGCCGGGTACGTTCAGCGTACACATCTGGTACACGCAGCGTAACCCGGAAAGTTGACTTTTGGGTTGACTTTTAGGGTATGGTCTATTGTGGGGACTTTTGAGTTATGAGAGGGGT
Source organism: Lactuca saligna (assembly GCF_052625555.1). Classification (NCBI taxonomy): domain Eukaryota; kingdom Viridiplantae; phylum Streptophyta; class Magnoliopsida; order Asterales; family Asteraceae; genus Lactuca; species Lactuca saligna. The sequence goes on along the minus strand of NC_136423.1, from coordinate 78,197,298 downwards.
AAAATGGTCTTTTACCCTTCTGAGAGTGTCATAAGAGGACATAGTCTAGCCTTTGAGAGTTATAATAATTAGGGTATTTATTTTATATGATTAGGCGGAGGTTAGACCAGCGTTACCGAGTCAGAGATTACCGAGATACCCGAGGTGAGTCTTGTCACTATACTTTACCTAGTGTGGTAACAGAGTTATGTGATAGAGTAATTTAGAGTTATATGCCAGTGTAATTGCATGTTATTTATGTGCTATGATTTATTGTGATATGTGCTATGCATGATTCAGACTTACAGAGTTTGGACTTTCAGGTCCATAGAGTTAGGGCCAGAGGGCCCATAGAGAGTTGGGGCTGGAGGGCCCCACTGAGACACATAGACCTGAGGGTCAACAGAGTTACAGCCTTGAGTGGCTATTATGTGTTAGAGTGGTATTTTGGGGAACTCACTAAGCATTTATGCTTACAGTGTTATGTGTTATGTGTTTCAGGTACCAGTGATGATCGCGGGAACGCTTTGGCATGATTCGTACCACCGGAGTTTATGTATTTTGATCTTGGGTTTTGTACTGATACAATGTTGACACAATGTTTTTATTTATGATTACAAATGATATTTTATGGTTTTCAAAAGTGAAAAAAATTGTTCAAATTTTTACGGTGTTACATTCAGTTTATACCAGAGTTAAATCCCAACACGGAACCAATCTGATACTTGTTACTTTTACAAATTGACAAGAACAATTACAGATTTTATTAACTGATTAACTGGAATGATAAAATCCTAATTAGGTGATCATACTAACAAGAATTCAAATCAAACATTCATTAAGAACAAAATTGAAGAATCTAGATAGAAACACAAATAAAAAATCAGATCTAATGATGACTCACATGAAAAGTACTTGTCTTTCCAGAACTGAAAACTAAGGTATTAGCTAGACATTGCTAAAATATGATGAAATCAAATTAAAAGAGACATTAAACAACTAATATTACTAATCTACTTGAAGAAGACGATCCACAATCTTCAGATCTTTAGAAATCGTTGAAATCAGAGAAGAAACACCTCCAAAATTGTATTTTCGTCGTCTTCTGGAGAGAAAAAAATTTAGAAAATTGGTGGAATACAATTGCAAATAAAGTCTATATTCCTTCTGTAGCTCAAGAAGGTAGCATACGCTCCCCCATTCACCGCTTGATTCACCGCCTAATTTCTAGCACCATTAACATGCGGAAAGATGATGACAAGGTCCAGAGCCTTGATGTGTTTTACTTATGGTGCATCATAATGTCCAACACCTTTTGCAATATTCCATATTGCTTGGTGAGGTATTTGGGAGAGCTAGTGTTGAAGAATAAGACGACTTCAAAAATAAATGGGGGTATGTTTGTTACTCTATTGGCAAGATCATATGGTATCATGGAAAAGAGTGCCATGAGCATGTTCACTATCTTATCAACACCTCCGTTTAGTATCATGATTTATAGGCGGGCAATAATTGTGGAAGACTATGGTAATGGTCACTTTGCAATCTCGGATGATGATGCGGTCGTGGCGCCCGAGGAACCATGTAGACGAGTTATATCGATGGATTGGTATAATTTGGAAGCCAGGAGATATCAAGATGATTTCGGGAGGAGTATGAATTATAACCATCAAACACTCACCCATTTGTTTAATCACTTCAACATACCACCTATGGATGGGCCCGGGTATCCTTATGTTAGTAGTTGGGAAGAGAGGGTAAATGCGAGAAGGAGTGGAGCCATGGGGAGCGGAATTGGAGATGAAGATGAGGAAGGAGATGAAGACTAGTTATCCTTTTAATTTTATTTGTGTGGTTTGTTTTTAGACAATTTTTATTTTGTTTTTGTTTTATTTATTTTATGTTTGAACTCCTAGTTATTAGGATTTTTAGTTTGTTTTCCTTGTTTATTACGTAGGTTTGTTTTTGATCTTTTTTAGTTTAAGGGTGAGGAAATAAGTTCCAGAGTAGAGAGTAAAGAAAAATTTGAGAGAAGTCGAGTTTAGGCAAGAGAAATAGGAGTTTTGAGTCCGAGTATGAGTCCAATTATGAAAGGGGTTGAAGAGTGCTTATTTACTGAAGAAAAATGAAGGTGACTATCATCTTGAAGCAGAAGAGATTTTTTTTTTACATACAACGCCTAGTCTCCATATGGACTCAACATCTAGAAAAATGAAGGTGACTGTCATCGTTGAGTCCACATCTAGAACTCGATGAGTCCAAGCAAAAAAACGCAATTTTTCTGCTTTTATAACTATAACTCGCCGAGTCTCCATATGGACTCAACGAGTTTCTCAACTTCTTATCCTCCGCTTGATGATTTGATGCCCTTTGACGCTGGTTTCGATTATATTTTTTGAAAATCATTTTCCATGCATTTCCAAGAGCTTATTCTTTTATATTTGGAGCTGTACACACGACATTAGACGCCCGAGGTATGGATGAGTTGTTCCCATGCCTAAAGTCAATTGAATATGGAGCTTTAAATGAAGAGGGTCAACCTCACCACTACTATCCCAGGGGAGTTTGTTCCAATTCTCTCTTTACTTTTATGTTTTTATCATGCATATTATGCAATGGGGACATTGCATAAATTAAGTGTGGGGTAGGGGATTGGTTATATTAGTTAATTTTAAAAAAATTATTTTGCATAAAAAATTGCTAAGGTTAATTTTGGAAATTTTGGTAAAGCAATTAGGATTCATGCTAGTATTATGTTTAATGATTTTATGAGGATCCAAATGTTTAGTTGAGCCAATACACGTTATAATTCATTCATGGCCCCCTTTGTTCTAGTGAAATCATGGGACAAAAACATAACCTTGCTTAGTTTGTGGAATGCAATATGTTTAGCATCGTGTACCAAAAATATATTCAAGAAAACTTAAGTAGTCATTGCACATAATACTAATACCTTAACCAATAAAGGATGAACTTAAGCACCTTGCTTATGCATGTAGGGTTTGAGTGAAAAAAAAAAGTGAGGAACATCTAAAAAAAGAGAGAGAAATTACCGAAAACTTAAAGAATTATGGAGCAGTCAAAGTATAAAGAATGAAGATCAAAATTGAAAAGTTGAAGATACCAAAAAAAACAAACAAACAAGCTGGTTAATTCAAAGAGATCAAAAATAAAATAAGTGAAGAATTCAAAGAGCTCCATTGTGGTATCAAATTTGTAATTTTTATAGAATTTATGTATGTTTGGTAGTTTAACCGAAAATGACTTGAGGTTAAGAAATTTTTTTGTGAATGGGTTTGTAGGGATGCATAAAATGAGCATTATTCAAAAGAAGTGGGCGAGTGTTTATGAAGATTGTGAGTATTTAGGATTAGGGGGTCTTTAGGAAAAAATTTAGACACAAATGCATGCGTTGCGGTCTTGGCATGATGGCTGGGTTTGATTAGGATTGTCTTATGGGGTACTAGTGTGTTAAAATACAATTTTGATTGGGGGCAAGCAAAAGTCAAGTGTGGGGTATTTTGATATGTGCATATTTAGTCATATATTTTGGTTAATATCTTAAAACGTTTTGGCTATTTTGTCTTAATTATTGGACAAAAGGTACTTAATTATGTTTAAATTGTATTTTCAACCTAAAAGACATGCTCAAGTTAAAACGGAAGTGAGATTAGCAATCAGAAGCTCGAGAAATGATGAAAGAAGAAATTAAGCCAAAAAGTAGAAGGACTCGGTGAGTTGGTCCTTAGCTCGTCGAGTGGATAAGAATATTCGTGAACCATCAGGTGCCTTACCGTACTCGGTATTTAAGTGATGGACTCGGCAAGTCAGTCTATGGACTCGATGAGTTGCCCCTGTTTTCAGAAAACTATATAAAGGGCACTAGTTTCCAAGACAAGGACTTTTCTATGGATCTTTTCGCGACTTATCTGCGATTGGAAGGTTATTGAATCTCTGGAATTCGAAGATCAACTCTAGAGATTGATTTGGAAGAGATCAAAGGCAACATATATTCATTTTTTCTTAATCTATTTCACAAAACTATGTTTTTACTTATGGATTTCGTTTTGGAGATATTACTTGTTGTAGATATGAGCTAAAACTCAATACTTCTATTTAGGGGAGACTAGCTTGTTAATATGGAATGAATTTATGGCATGGATTATTTGATTTGGTGAAATTTGTTTTGTTAAGCTTGTAAACGATATGTATGTGTTGACAATAACTATTTTCTGTTAATTATCAAGTCTATTAAGTTCCATGGACATCCTCTTAATTGCTTGCTTCATATGATTTATGTGAAAACAATATTATATGCATAGTATTAGTGAATATGAACCTAGGATTAATTAGAAAATAGGTATGTTAATGTGTAAGCTTGTGTAATGAACAACCATACAAGATGCTAATTGAATTAGTAATTTAATTAGCTACAACTATAAGTCTTACTTAACCCGAATCAAAATACTAGGAAATTCATTAGTTTAACCAATTGGCCACTAGTTAAATTAATTTTTTCCCTAAGGATTAGTAATAGTAAACATGAATCCAATCACATTAATCGGTAGCCAATGATAAAATAATCCATTGCACTTGCCATAAAATCAACTATAGAAACAAGTGAGTCGAACGTGAACATAAGTCTCTTTTATTATTGAATTTAATTACCTTCTATTTGCTTTAGTTGTTAATTGTTTTGTTTAAGTGTTATTAGCTTGTTTAAGTTTCTAGTCTTGCAAAACTAGAGAAACCCCCTCTTTTTATTATTAGTTGTAATTAGATAGTTCTAGTAGTTAGTTTAATTATTACCATTTCCTGTGCTCGATACCCTGCTTGCTTAAACTATATTACTAAATGATAGGTACACTGCCTTTCATGTGTTAAATTTTGTTTAAATTAGTAGGATTGAAAACTAGTTCGTTTCATGCGTGTCACTATACCAAGAAAACTTTGAATCTCAGAAGGAGACCTCGGTACCTCCTACTGCATCACGGCCTCGACCTTGGCTAGATCGACCAAATTACTCTTCTGATTGACAAGGTGCCCTAAGAACTACACCTCGTGTAACTATAACTCGCACTTGTAGAACTTTACGAAAAGTCCCTCCCTCCTCAATGTATCCAGCACCTCCCTCAAGTGATCCCCGTGATGCTTCTGCATCTTGGAATACACCAAGATATCATTAATAAAGACTATCACAAAGCGATCTAACATCAGTCTGCACATGCGGTTCATGAGATGCATGAATACGGTAGGAGCATTGGTGAGCCTAAATGACATCACAACGAACTCATAATGGCCATAGCAAGTCCGGAAAGCTGTCTTCTACATATCCTCGTCCATGACTCACATATGATAATAACTCGATCGCAGATCAATCTTGAAGAACCAAGATGCACCCTGAAGCTGGTCCAAAAGATCATCAATCCTCGGGTGGGGATAACGGTTCTTCACCGTTACCTTATTCAACTCCCGATAGTCGATACACATCCGATAAGACCCATCCTTCTTCCTAACAAACAAAATCGGGGCTCCCTAAGGCGAACTACTTGGCCTGATAATCCCTTGTCTAATAGCTTATGCAGCTGTGTAGGCAACTCCGGTATCTCAGGAGGAGCCAACCGATATTGTGCTTTGGCTATTGGAGCTGCACCTAGAATCAAATCGATCCTGAACTCTACCTGCCTTTCTGGAGGTACCCAAAGAAAATCCTCCGGGAAGAAATCCGAATACTCAAGCACAATCGACATATCATCCACAGTCGCCTTACCCTTATCCCGGGTATCCATCACATAGGCGACGAAACCTGTACATCCCTAATGAAGGTAGTGTCTGGCCCTCACTGCAAAACACATAACCAGTCACAGTTGTAGTCTCTCACCCTAAATCACCAACTCTCCCCTACTTAGGGTCCGAATCCGAACCAACGGTTGCTCATAGTGGATCACTACCCCATTAGGGATCAACCAATCCATGCCCACGATTACCTTGTTCCCATGCAAAGGAATGGGAACCAAATCCATTGGATACTGCTCACTGAACAACTAAAGGGTAAAATCCCAATGAACCCTCACAACCCTGACCGTCCTATCATCATGAATCTCTACATCAAGTGGGCAATCTAGCTCCCCTGGAGCTCCATCAAATCTCTTTCTAAGCACACGAGATACAAAAGATCGGGTAGCCCCCGAATCAAACAATACCAATGCAGAGATGCCATTCGCGAGGAACGATCCAAAAATAAAACACATAACACAAGCAACAGTTGAATATAAATAAAGAGATAAGGAGAAGAGGCATAGTCGTCACAACTTCAGGAGCTGCACGCACCTCCTCTGTCGTCAGCTGAAATGCTCTACTCTTTGCCGCTGGCATATCTGCCCGACTCTGCTGGCCGTCAGTAATCCTTAATGTCGTAGGAGCAGGTGCTGACACCGATCCTGTTGCAGCCAAAATCAGACATTGGGCCCTCTTGTAGCCCCTCTGATTGCATTGAAAGCAAGTCAGATCAGATACCGGGGTGATGGTGGTGGTAGCATCACAATCTCTGCTAACATTACCAGTCCGTCTACACTTTAAGCAGACCGAAGCACCCACCCTGCACAACCCCTTGTGTGACCTGCTGCAGTGGCCTCGCCCCTACTGGTCCTTCCCTCTCGAATCCACCACCTTGGGCCTCTTTCCCGAAGTTTCAACACTGGACACATAATCTGTCTTCCTCTTTCTCTCATTCTCCAGGTTAATATTCCTCTCCCTAACACTCGTTATCCGTCTTCCAGCATCTTGCAGCTGGATCGGCTCACAAACTGTCAGATATCGCTCATCAACATTTCATGGTATCGGGCCTTCTTTATCTCCTCGTCCAACACATACTGCGGAACAAGGAGAACCCTCTCCCTGATCATAGCGGTGATCTCAGTCACTGACTTAGTAGTCTGACGGAGATCCTGAAACTCTCGTGCCAACTGTTGCACCTCGATCACTGGTGCAAACTCGGCTCAAAACTGTTTGCTTTTAAGTACTATAACACTCCTATGGTGCACATACAACCCTAATGCTTTAGATCTAAGTTTTCTTTAGTTATACATGAAACAAAAAATGATCCAAAGCATGAAACCTATCTAGCATACAAATTTCGTACATGAATCATAAAAGTAGTTAGAAGAATACCTCTTATTTGTATCTTGTAGTTGTTGGCCTTTCAAGAGCTTAGCACCTCATGTGTGATGCCTTAAACAAGTCACAAACCCAATGAAAAAATGGAGGACTTTGAGAGAGAGGCTAGAACCACCAAAATCGACTAGGTTTCTCTTAGAACCCTTGGGGTCATAAATTTGGAGCTAATGGGTTACTTTTATAGTGTGGAATTCTTAGGGTTTCAACTTGTAAACCTTAATCCAATAATCCATATGATAAGCCTTATGGACTAAAACTTCATGGACTCTCACCTAAACTTAGTCCATCACTAATCAATCATGGATCATTGGACCAAACTATATGTATTAATGATTTACTTAATCAATCCCCTTAATTTAATTAATCTCTTTTGATCACTAACTTAATTCCAAATTAATTCTTGACCAATATTAATTAAATAATATGACTTCTCAATTAAACTATTACACTTATAATATATTAATAAATCACAAATAACCTCTTTCTCAAATATCCATCAAGTCAAATTGTTATGGTGAAGGCAACCTGAAATGGAACATGCTAATCTTGGGTCAAGTACATACCAATTATACTTATGGGCTTAGACACCTAATCCAACAGTCTCCCACTTAGATAAGTCTAATAACTATAACTACAAGTACGAATTCAAAACCTGACTAGCAATTGTAGCTCTCAAAAGCCATTTTCGAACTTTGACCTAGTCAATGACTCATCCATTAGATAAGGGATTATATATTCCTCCATTCTAGATATTGTATGGACATGAGACATCGATTATAATCATTCTCTCTGTCCATGTGTTGTTTCCCGATTTCCGATTTATGATGACCGACTAATTAACAAATCAAATCACTCCAGGCTTGGCCAAGCGCTTAGGGTGTCATCACTAAATCATCGAGCGACCCACAGATATCGCTTTTATCCCTCTCAAGGTAAAAGGAATGGATAAACTTCGACTCATATGCTTGCTCTATTTACTCATCAAATCATACACAACGATACGTTTTATAACACAAAGTTACTGGTGCGTTTACCCATCATCAATGTGCATCCGACTTGTAAACTACAACTCATATATCTATGTTTCAAGAATATAAGATATTATCGTCTCTTAATCACTCATGATAAAATCCATGAAGTGATTAATATGAGTGTGTGTTTAATCCAATACTCAAATCTTATTACAGGGGTACTCATGAATACTGCAACAAACTTGTGTTATGTCTAACACTTAGACAATCTACAGACAGATTCATGACAGTCTTGCCTCAATACCTACTTCCAAATTATGATCGACTGTGGATGGTTTGAATAATCTTATCATTTGGGAAGTCAAAACATGCGAAATGAAACACAAGAATAATCGAATCCAATATGGTCTCAAAACTTTTGAATATAAATAAAACACCTTTTATTTAATCGCCATATTGATTACACATTATTCATTGTATAATGTTCCGATTAATAAACTTAATACTTGAATTAAAAAAATAACTATCCCATGCTCCAAGCATGCACACTATGTTTACCTATGGTCCTTTGTGAAATAGATTAGTTGAAAACACTTCAATGATGCTCATTTCACAATTTCAAATCCTTTGTGTAAGAACACCTAATTCTTACCAATATTATGCAATGATCCTTTTGTTAAATTTCGAGGTACAAAAGTCATAGAGACTTTGCCAACGATATTACAAAGTATTCCTTTGGAGTTTGATAACAAAACAATTCCAAGGAAGCGAAGCGTCAAATTCAAAGTACATTTCTTTGAACATCCTTCTTGCATAAATATATTCTTAATATTCATCTCCCATTATGGAAATATTTCCATATTTTCCATATGACAACTCATTATTAATAGAATCTTGTTTATACATAATAATGTCAATATGATCCATCCATTACTATACTTTCAACTGCCCTTAAGCAACCAATCCTTAGAGAACTTCAGATCGTCCTTGATAGTTGTTTAATAACTTTAGTCATATCCAGTTCTAGTATTTTTTTTCCTTCTTAATACCCTACGCATTTGGAAAATTAGAACACGTGAATATTATATCATATGCAATCGATCCTATATCTAAAGTATATGAGACATGATTCATAATGTCTTACTTAAAGACATGATACCTGACCAATCTTCTGTTATAATATTTCCAAATATAGAATTTCCAATGTTGAAATATTTCAACATGGTACTCATATAACCATGATTAATACTTCAATCTAAACTTTTAGATTCGAAATAAAGTATAAGTGTGCTCTCCCTTATTATAGCAAAACAACTTTTCAAGCTTTTACAACTTTGCAAATTCTTAACCTTTATTTCCTATAACAAATATTGCTAACTTGCAACACTTCACATAATAATCATGCTCCCACTATCATGGTAATTATATTCTTACTAGCATAACACTTATTCTCCCACTAGCTTTGACATGTATCCAGAAATCAGCTGGACTTCTAGAAATCAACAATTATTGACTCTCTTACCAAAGTTCAGATTTCTTATACGAGATGCTTCGATAAGCATTTATCTAAGCTCATACACCTTTTATTAGAAAGCTCATATGTGTGTCTAAACTATTTAGAACTTACAACAATAAGTTCCGAATGTTCAAACTATTTTCCATTTCTCACAATTCGAACTATGAAGAGGGATGACTTAATCATAATCGAATTTGAGAATGCAATTAACACAACCGATATCTCCTTAAAATCTACTTAGTGAAACATTTTAATGAATTGGAGAGAAACCTTATGAAACTTAGATTTTATGGTGTATGTGTTCCTATCCATGTGAAACTGTCATTTCCAACCATTGTCATTAAATAAGGTTTATGGTAGATTCAAACTCATATGGACATAACTTATTCAATCTTAATTTCTTGACACTTGACAGTACATGGGCCTACCATGTCTTCCAAGTTGTTAAGTAGCTCACCCTTACTGATTAATGAACTTTCATTGATCAAGGTGCTTTGCCTTATGTAAGCAATTGAGAACTCATAGAACTCACATGTATAGTCAACTTTAACTGGAATGGGCACAGAAACAAGAATGTGTCAACACGATAGGTTACAAACCTCAAGTCGTGTGATAGTGATTAACAATAGGTTTACTCTTGATTAGTTTTTGAAGCTTTTCAAGGCCTTTAAGACTCCCACTGACCTCTTGACATATAAGATTCTCTTGTCAAGAAACATTCCTTGAAAAACAAATGTTCAAGAGTTAGTGCGGTTTCTTATCAATATTACACTTCACTCAATTGGTCTTAGTTAGTCTTTGTCTTATCTAAACATCACAACCACCAATATTAAATGTGAAAGAGCAAGAAAACTATTCTACTCCACTTTTCATGATGTGTTTTAAACCTACTTAAGACATGTCACTCAAGACACAATCTTGGAGAATGACTTTAGGACTCGATTTTGGAACGAAGTATGACTCACCTTAACTGATTTAACCATTTCAAAAATTCCTAATTCATCTTCTTAGTCATACAAATGCACTAAGGTTTCCTTATAGGATCAATTGTGATATGGTTTTCATAATCATTAATATGATCATAAAACACGATACTAAAGTACTCTCTTTTCCTTTCAGATTATAGAAATTTTTATCTTTCTATCTAATTGATTCTTCTTATTTGTTCTGCTATACATTGAAAATTTTTCAATGATTTAGAATTATACTTAATCTTGTAAGCATAATCATATTCTCTAAGCTTTTAGTAATTCATGACGAATAGTCTTATCGTTCTTTGTGTTTGACCTGATTAGTGCCCAACAGTTTGTACTAGAACCCCTAGTACTTTACTTGACTCACATATATATATATATATGTGAACAAGGAATTAGTCTTAATTTCCCAAAGATGAAGATTCTCATTCATCATAAAATACAAGTTGCATGATTCCAAGCTTCTGTCCAATTGAAACTTGGTGATGAGAATCTTTCCTTATTTGGTAAATTTAGACAGTACCACAAACGAAAGAATCAAATCCATATTTCTAAAAATAGAAACATACAAACATCAATTTTCACAAATGCCACTGTAAGGAAATATAAAATAAGATAAAATAAAAAAATTTCTATGTTTATAAAATGCGGAAAACTTTCCTTTACGATGCAAATACATATGAAAACTATGTTTCTAAATATTCCTGAGCAATCTATCAAAACTCCTAAGTAGCAGCTCAAAATTATGATCATCGAATCATGCGATCGGAATCCATCTCTTCACGATCATACCTAGCCTGCTCTTTCTTTAAACTTCCTTTCTCTTCTTCGACCTTTCAAAACATCTATGTAATCTTATCACATCATGTATTAAGAACCTAAAAATAGGAACTTAATAGAGTTAGATAATGGACTTACCTGAAGCAGAGTCAAATACTTTGACTCTACCATCCTTGTGGTCTCTCAGGTAAATATGGAAGTTTCACATCTAATGCCCTTTCTCCTAGCAATAGAAACAAACAAATTCTTTTGGAATGGCACACGGGACAATCTCAGACTTAATCTTTCCCTTTCCATTGGGATGACTTTTTGAACTTCCAATATTTCCATTGTCAATGTCCATGGAATTTTGGGAAGTAGATCTTCCAATCAAATCTTCTTTACCAGTGCGCCAAATCATTTCAAATTTAGCAACAGTTAGCAAATAGGTAAGATCGATAAGGATCACGTCGCGGTCTGTCATATGGTAATCTTTAATGAACTCACTATATAACTTAGGTAGTGATTGATGAACCTAGTCAACAACAAACTTCCTTGACACAATGACTCTTAACATTCCCAACCTGTCAATGTGTGACTTCATCTACAAGACATGTGCACACACAGACCTTCCATCTTCATGTTTCCTTGTCAATAGGACTTGAGTGACCTTGAACTTTTCAAGTCGACGAACATGTGGGTCAGGGAGAATTATTGGAGGAGGTGGAGGAAGTGAAGTATCATATTGTGGAATATCATCTTCATGTGGAAAGCTTTTTCCAACAAGATAAGGCCGACCATAGTTGATTTAAGTCATTAATATAACACCAAAAATGAAATATTTAGGCTAGGACCCAACACAAGATTATACAATTCGGAAGAGGGATGTCGTAATCCAATTGTAAAATATTTGAAGTTAGGTAAATTACGATTTACCAATTTCCACCATGAAAAACGAAAAAGAGCATTAGGTTTTAAATGAATTGAAATACCTAGATTCTTTCAGATTCATTGAAATTTTTCAATGACATGTTTATTCTCGATTATGCCCTTCAAGTTTGTGACTGGGATGCCGAGGATTACAAACAAGGTGTGAATAACCATGCAAATTAGCTTGGTACTCTCAAAGTCATTTATCACCTAACCAATGTGTCGGTTAACCACACACGCTCCATTGATCTACGAAAAACTATGAGCTACCCATTTTCATCCTTCATTAGTCCCATATTAGTGTGCCGGTTAACCACACACGCTCCACTAACGACTAATAAGGTGTAATGTGCAATTTCAAGGGTTAGCGTCAAATTCACATTTTTATTAACCAAGATTGGGAATTTATAAAAGGTTTAGTTACTTAATATTTCATCATACTTTTGATGAGGATTTAAATGTCCTATTCAAACCCGTTTGGCTAACGACCCCCCATTAGTCAAGAGTGTGGTGGGTAAGAATGGATACCCAATGGCGGTCATTTTACAGGAAAGTTCCTTAAACATCCCTTATAGACCAGCTTCGTGAATGAGGCCTACTAACGGTAAGACTGACTTTTTTACTTATACATATATAATATATTAAGCTTTTATTTTTATATAGTATAAGGGTGTATTTTTACACTTTTAAAATGTTAGGTGGTTTAATCTATTAATAAATTATACTCTTGATTTAATTAACTTTAAACCGTATGATTATGGATTTATTACTTCTCTTTTAAATAAACACTTTAATCAATCTAATAATATCCATAAGGTGTAATTGAACTATTCGGAGCATCAAGGTTAAAAAAATCAAAATTAAAAACTATTTAATTAATTTTTAAGTTATGAACCCTTTTCAAACCTTTCAGTTACTAGATGTTTTAGAATTCAATATTTCAAATTAAAACCTTTTAATTAAACTTTTCAAATTCAAAAACTCTTGAATTCCAAACTTGATGGAAAATTTTGAAACTCCTTAAAAAACTTTTGAGTTCCAAAACTTGATGGCAAGTTTTTATAACTCTCTTTAGACATAAACGAAGACTTTCCAAGTTCCATAATGCGAGAGCAATTTATGAACCTCTTCAAAGTCATTTAGTTCAAATTTTAAACTAATAAAATAATCATATAATTTTATCTTTACAAATTTGAACTAATTTAATTCATATGGCAAGATAATTTCAAATTCTACAAATCATTAGTTTATTACAAAATCAAGTAATTGTCTCAGAATTTAACAATCATATAGGATGGGGAAAATCATTACCATATCAGTAAAATCGAATTTTATGAGCTTAAACATTTGGTGGTAATGATCCTAATCCAAAACAGTCCAAAAACTCAAAAAATCTACCATCTAATGATCCAAATCGTCGAGCCAGGCTATGGACTCGGCGAGTTCATGGTCATGTGAGCCAACTAGTCGAGTCCACTCATGGGACTCATCGAGTCCAATAGCCAGACATCAATTTTTTCAGATATTTTCAACTTTGAACAATTAAACAATGCATCTATATAACAGAAAACTACCCATGTCTTTGATACCACTGTTGGGTTTTAAGTACTATAACACTTCTATGGTGCACATACAACCCGAATGCATTGGATCTAAGTTTTCTCTAGTTATACATGCAACAAAAAATTATCCAAAGCATGAAACCTATCTAGAATAAAAATTTGGTACATGAATCATAAAACTAGTTAGAAGAGTACTTCTTATTTGTAGCTTGTAGTTGTTGGCCTTTCAAGAGCTTAGCACCTCAAGTGTGATGCCTCAAACAAGTCACGAACACCATGAACAAATGGAGGACTTTAAGAGAGAGAGGCTAGAACCACCAAAATCGGCTAGGGTTCTCTTAGAACCCTTGGGGTCACAAAGTTGGAGCTAAGGGGTTACTTTTAGAGTGTGGAATTCCTAGGGTTTCAACTTGTACGCTCTAATTCATTCATTGTGCATTTAATCCAATAATCCATATGATAACCCTTATGGAATAACACTTCATGGACTCTCACATAAACTTAGTCCATCACTAATGAATCATGGATCATTGGCCCAAACTATATGTATTACTGATTTACTTAATCAGTCCCCTTAATTTAATTAATCTCTTTTGATCACTAAATTAATTCTAAATTAATTCTTGACTAATATTCATTAAATAATATGATTTCTCAATTAATATATTATACTTATAATATATTAATAAATTACAAATAACCACTTTCTCAAATATACATCCTGTCAAATTGTTCTGGTGAAGGCAACCCAAAATGGACCACGCTACTCTCGGGTCATGTACATACCAATTATAGTTATGGGCTTAGACACCTAATCCAACAGAAACTTGGTCAAGAAATTACTCCAGGTCATCGAATCAATGGCATCACCCCCTATAACATGCCCTACCTCCTCCCACCAATCGTGTGTCCTATCCTTCAGGAGGCAGGATGCTAGTCTGACCTTGTCCCCCTCAGGACAATGGCTGGTACGAAAGGCATTAGCAACATCTACCAACCACCTGCTTCTCGCAAATGGGTCCCTAGCCTCATGATAGTTTGGCGCTCCACATGCTCGAAACTCTCTAAAGGTCATAGAGCGTGTCCCGCTCAATGCCATAATCTCAGCGTGAAAGGTGCTCAATCTCTCATCAAGAATCTCCAGAATACCCTCACAGGCCGTGCCAAATATCACAGAAGTCTAATCAAGGATACTACAGATAATCTCATACGATATGAACTCCCTCGTCTAGTCATCAAGTTGTCCAGCTCCAGAAACCGAACCTAAACCCTCCCCGATACCGGAACTACCCACTTGCCTGCCTTGTAGTACTACAATACTAAAAATAAACCATCAAACTATCAGAATAACACCAATGCGCATATCGGGGCAATCATAACTACACAAGCTTTCTGGCTTCATTGCAGTCATCCTTGAATCGAGTATGGATCCTCAACTTCAAGTAGTATGGGCCCATACTACCTTCCACATCTATTCGTATTTTCCTCAAGAAGTGCCTTAACACAGCCAAATTCCTCTAAAGACCACTCATGTCCAGGGCTCACAACACTAAATCTTGTCCTAGGTTTTCCTAGGGCAACTCCACACCACTATCTGCCATTAGCTATAGAAGGAACTCACGGTAACCTCCTCTAACTTGCTCACAGATACAATTACATATTACAAAAACCAGATAATTCTTCGAATGAGAGGTCTCTCCCTACAAGGGTTAGACTCAAAAAAGAGCTATGCAATAGAGTTAAACCTAACCTTCTGAAATTATTTAGTTTCCATAATATGTAACTTATCATACTCGCTTACTAACTAGCTGAGATTCGAAAGAACTCCTAAAAGCACAAAGCAAGCAACATTCGAGCATCAAGTAATCAGAACAGAGAATAACCTAATCAAGCCACACATAACTGACTGATCAGTACATGCATGCAAATCTATAAGCTCATATAACATGAATACAAAGGCATCTTTCGTAGATCCTTAGCCCTAATCTAGCATGCGATTCACAATTTCACATTTCATATCATAAATGTTTGTATGAGTATTTTGGGATAACTTACTTGAGCTCGGCTGATTGCACGCACCACACCCTTTCCTCTTTTAGAAATCCTTTTTATAAAATGTTTTTCTTTTGAAAATTTCCACCAAGTCCTTAGTTTGAGTTCAAACACACCCAAGATTGTGCCCGAATCCCTCAAACCAAGGCTTTGATACCAACTTGAAACATCCAAAAATATGGTCCCAAAAATTTCAATTTAATAATAGATAAACAAGAATTTTCCCATAACATCCAAACATTTGAAATAAACCAATGTATCAATTTTTCATAAATCAGAGTAAAAAATCATAACAGAATCCCAATGGTGTGTGTGATGCAGTCATCCCAAGCTCTTCCCCTTAGAACCAGAAGTACCTGAAACATAAACTGAAAGCCGTAAGCACAAAGCTTAATGAGTTCTCCCAAAATACCACATACCATACATATAACTCAATAATGAGATACAGGCCCCGCCCAAACTCAGATAATAGAGAGGTACAGGCCCCACCTACACTCGGAAAATGGGCCCCACCCACACTCGGATATAGTGAGATACGGGCCCTGACCACACTCGAATAGAAATGAGATACATGCCCCGCCCAAACTCATGTAACGGGACCTACCCAAATGACATACATATACAAGCACATACAAGTATCATACAAACAGTAAGTATAATAACATAACCAAACAAGGATCGACCTTGGTGCCTTAGACCTGGTGAGGAAAACTCACCTCGAATACAGAAAGTTAGCTGAACAGATCGCGACTCCGAATATCGACTCTACTCAACCCGTAAACATAAAAGATTTACTTAATTTTAGCACAAAATGCCCAAAAGCCCCTTATAGGTCAAACTTTTTCAAATACTAAAGTCAAAGTCAAAGTCAACAATTCGAGTTGACCTAACTCGCCGTGTTCAGCCATAAACTCGTCGAGTTTATCCAGCAGCCTGCAAAGCCGAGAGAAGCCGATCCAACTCACTGAGTTCCTCCATAAACTCATTGAGTTCGACAAAAATTCATCATCTTAATCCATTAATCCGCCCTTAACGAAACTAAGAGCTTCATGACTCAGATTTTAACTGAAATGTCCTCAAGAAGGGTAAAGTTTCCTACTTTACCCCTAAGAACCACCAAAATGGGTTCAAAACCAAAACCCTAAGCTTAAAAGGGTAAGGGCTTAACTATTAAGCACTAAATCACCAAAGGCATAACCCCAAACTGTAGATCTGACCCTAAAAGCTTAAATACCACGTAAAGTTTCCAACTTTACCTTCGAGCATGCTTATAAGAAGCTCATATGCTCCAAAAGAATCCATAAGATGGATTTAATGAATGTATGGAGCCCTTAAGACCATAAAGTTGGCACCTTTATGCCAAAAGAGCTCATGAGGATCCTAGATTTGAAAGAATAGCACTTGGGACGTCCTATACCCCGATTAACCACCCAAACATGGCCAAAAGAAAAAAAAATTAACCCAAAAATAGATCTAAGCCAATATAAACCAAGGTTAGAACTTTATACCCGAAATATGTTGGAAATGGAGCAGATAATCATGTTCTAAAAGATCCTTCTTGAACCACCACCTTGCACCAACCTTTTCTGCCTACAAAGAGCTTCAAACACATCAAACCACACTCACAAATGACTCACAACACTCAAAGGCGGCTCTAAGGTTTCGAGATTGGATTTAAGGGCTACGGAGGATGGAAATGAGGCCAACACCTGGGCCTTAAGGTGTTTAAATATGGTACAAAACACTAAATTTAGGGTTTCCTTCCCAACTGCCAACTCGCCGAGTTGAGGCACTTTAACTCGTCGAGTTGACTCATTAAACTCTGCGGCCAAACAAACTTCAACACATCGAGTTTAGGCTTCCAACATTGATGAGTCCTCCAAGGAAGATGCACAAAAATAAAATGAAATTCGTACCACAAACTAGGCATTACAATTAAAGGTGGGTTACACATGATCCTACATCGGCTTAGAATGAGAACGAAACCTTTCCTTATAATGGGTGTGGATACCTTCCTTGTCACAACGCGTTTTAAAGGCATGAGGGTAGAAGATCCCATAAGAACTTTGTAGTTAAGCATGCTCGGGCGAGAGTAGTACCGGGATGGGTGACCCCCTGGGAAGTCCTCATGCCGAGTGGCCCAAAGCAGACAATATTGTGATACGTGTCAGATGGGGATGTTACAAATGGTATTAGAACTGGGGCACAGGTCGATGTGTTCAATTGGGAAGTCGAACCCTATAATGTAGGGTGCAGGTGGGTTGCACCTGATTTTACATCGGCTTGGAAGGAGAACGGAAAATTTCCTTATAAGGGGTGTGGATACCTTCCTTGTCACAACGCGCACATTTTAAAGCAATGAGGGCAGTAGGTCCCATCAGAACTTTACAGTTAAGCGTGCTCAGGCGAGAGTAGTACCGGGATGGGAGACCCCCCTGGGAAGTCCTCATGCTAAGTGGCCCAAAGCCAACAATATTGTGATACGTGCCAGATGAGGATGCTATAGTACTACTTTATATTTTATTGTTACTAGGATCTTGTACTTGTGCACGAATTTTGGGATATATCTTACTTCCCATTTTTTCTCATTGTGTATTGGTGTTGCCTTGTGGGTCGATTACTTTGGACAGCTGCATTTTGTTGTTTATAAACTAATCAGTCATGGTCGGTTCGGTGTTGGTATGGTGGGCCAAACATCTATGCTTTGACATTTATAAATCGGTATATTGTGGTTGGTTCAACATTAGTCTGGTGTGCCAACTCAAGTACACCATTACGATGCTTGTTTAAGTCCATAGACGGATCTCTCAAGCTTACACACTTTATATGGATACTTGACATGTTTAAAACCTTCAGGTTGTGTCATATACATATCCATTGAAAATTTCCCATTAAGTAAAGTTGTTTTAACATCCATTTGCCATACCTCATAATCATAAAATGCGACTATGGAAAGAAGTATTCTAATAGACATTATCTTAGCTACTGGTGAAAATGTTTCCTTATATTCAATTCCTTGAGTCTGAGTGTAACCTCTTGCCACCAACCTAGCTTTAAATGTATGTACATACCCATACAAGTCAGTATTCCACTTAAAGATCCATTTACAACCTATGGTCTTAAGACTAGGTGTAGGATCAACCAAATTCCAAACATAGTTATCTATCATGGACTGAATTTCGATGTCCATTACCTCTTTACATTAGGCAGCCTCGAGACCTACCATTGTTTCCTTATAGTTAGCTGGCTCATCCAGATTGACCACTATTTTATCACTAATCAACGTGTTTCCTTCCACTTTTATATGAAGTGGTAAGGATATGTCATTAGGCATAATAGGTTTCTCAACCTCTTATTTAGTGTTAGTGTCAACTAAAGGTTCACTCTCTCTAATTTCTTGAAGTTCAATTTGACTCCCACTGACTTCTTGAGATATAAGTTCTCTCTCAAGAATACTCATTTTTGAGCTACAAACACCACATTTTCACTTGGTCTATAAAACAAATATCCAAAAGCCTTTTATGGATAACCGACAAAATGAAATCTCTCATATTTGGATTCAAGTTTATCTTGGTTTTCGCATCGAACAAAAACCTCACAACACCATACCTTAATTGTATTAAGAGAATGAACTTTTACATTCCACATTTCATGAAGTGTCTTTGAAACATTCTTAGTTGGTAAAAGGTTTAAGATGTAGCATCTCAAAAACCACAACAAATTTAAAGTTTTCAAAACCAATTTACTAAAAAGAAGTGTTTACATAACCATTGTTTCCAAAAACATTATTCAAATCAGAGTCTCCTCGGATCAGCAACATAAAACCAAGGATGTGTATGGCCACGCCTTCACCTTGCCACGGTCCTCAGAAGTACCTAAAACAAAACTAAAATTGTAAGCCAAACTTAGTGAGTTCCCCTAAAGTACCACCACATAAACATAATAAACAACATGCATGCAGAGCCTTCAGCATGACTAGACTACCTTATTGGGCCTTCAGCCTATCTGGACCCCTCTCTGGGCCTTTGGCCTTACTGTTCTGCCTCGTAGGCCTTCATTCTATCCGGACCACCTTGGGTGTCTTGGCCTTCAGTCCTAAATGGCCCGCCTCAACCCAGAATACCAACACATATCAACATATACCACAACAATCAATAGCTAGAAGACACAGATAGTAATACAAATCTAACATAACACTACAGCATAACAACATCCTATATGCCTGGACACGTATCTAGTAGATCACTACAGCATAACTGTTGGATTAATGTCTAAGTCCATAAATATAATTGGTAAGACTTAACCCGACCCAGCATGGTCCATTTGGGTTGCATGGCATCATGCATTTGGATAGACTATGATGAGAGAAATAACACTTAAGGTTGGTTAATATATTATAAGTTCTCATATATTAATAAGATTATTTAATTAGTATTGATCAAGAATTAATCTAGGATTAATTAAGTGATCAAAAGAAGACTAATTAAATATATGGGTTAATTGTGTAAATCATCCATACTTGTATAATGGGCTAATGCTCCATGGATTATCAAGTTGGGCTAAAACCATAAGATGATCCATGGATGATCCATGGTGTATTTGAACCCATGAATCCAAGGAAATGGAAAGTCATGCCAATTAGGGTTTACCCTAATTGTAACCCTATATAAAGATCATACTCTTGGGAAAATCAACCATTATGAGTGATAGAAAGGGCTAGTCGATTTTATGAAGTGTTCCAATTTTCTCTCAAGTCATTCCATGTGTATTTGGTGTTGTGTGAACCATTTGAGGTGTCACACTTGGGGCACTAGGCACTCAAGCTTCATGAAGACTTTCTACATAAAAGAGGTATGTAATTCTAACTTGATATATTCATATGAATCATGTTACTATGCTAGTTAGGATGAATACCTCGGAAAGTTCATATTTGCATGTATAATAGAGAAAACATAGATCCAAGATATATAGGGTTGCATGTACACTTAGGAGTGTTAGAATGCTCAAAACCCAATAGTGGTATCAGAGCCTAGGCTTGTTTTCTTGTTATACTTGCAAATTGGCTGAAAAATAAAAGTTTGGAGCTATCTGCACAACAGACTCGCCAAGTCCATGAAGGGATTCGATGATTCCTAGGCAAAAAGCATCCAACTCGCCAAGTTGGTTCATGCACTCGACGAGTTGGACCCCTTAACAGCATATATTCGATTGTTTTGGCTAGAAATGGACTAGGAACATTATGATGGGTTTTGAGCATTCTAACACTTCCTAAGTGTACATGCAACCCTAATAACCTTGGATCTATGTTTGTCTAATTTGTCATGCAAAGTTGAATTCCAAGGTTATATTCCTATCTAGCATACATGGGGAACAATTTTAACATAAAGTATAGATAGAATAACTTACCTTGTTGTTGCTTGTGTTCCTTGAAACCTTGTGAGCCTAGCACCCCAAGTGTGATGCCTCAAATGCTTCACACAACACCAAATGCTCTTGGAAGAACTTATGAGAGAATACACACTCTTCAAAATCGGCCAAGCCCTCTTTTTCCTTAGTGTAGCCGATTTTGGGTGGAGTATATGTTACTTATATAGTGTCGACACACCTAGGGTTAAACCCTAATGTGTCATGACTCTTCATTTCCATGACCCATGGGTTTGTAACTCCCATGGAGCATCCATGGAGCATCCTATGGGTGGAACCCAACTTGATAGTCCATGGAGCCTTTTAGCCCACTATACAAGATATGGATGATTTACTTAATCAACCCATATATTTAATTAGTTATCTTTTGATCACTTAATTAATTCTAAATTAATTCTTGATCAAACTAATCAAATAATATTATTAATATATTAGAACTTATAATATATTAATAATCTCCAAGTGTTATTTCTCTCATTTAGTCTATCCAATTGCATGGTGCCATGCAACCCAAATGGACCATGCCGGGTCGGGTCAAGTACATACCAGAAATAGTTATGGACTTAGACACCTTATCCAACAGTCTCCCACTTGGATAAGTCTAATAACTATAACTGCAAGTATGACTTCAGGAACCGATCGGCAATCGTAGCTCTTTACAAGGTTTCTCGAAACTTGAGAAGATGATGGTACGCCATTTAAGATAAGTGATCATATAATCCTATGTTCTAGATATCAGTCGGACAAATACATGGAACAATGTCTTACTTATTGTCCAAAATTTGTTTCCCGATTTCCGATTTGTTTGACAAAGAACTTTATTGAACACATCAATTTAGTTCTGACCAGGCCCGGTACATTGGTCAAAACAAAATCATCGAGGGGCCCAGATATCAGCTTCTAATCCAAGAAGGAACAGATAAACTTCGACTCATATGTTTGTTCTACTACTCATTGAATTACACATAAGAGCGCGATTTTATAACATCGAGTTACCAATGCGTTTTTCGTACAATCAATGCATAACCAACTTGTAAGTAACAAATCATATCTCTAGGTTTAAAGATTTATATGATATTACCGTCTCACGATCACTCGAGATAGAATTCCATGAAATGATTCTAGTGAGCGTGGGTTGAGTCCAATGCTCAGATCTTATGAGCACTCATGATTGTTGTAGCCTTGTCCCAGACCTCTACAATCAAACATGACAGTCTTGATTCATACCTACTTCCGACATATGACCGACTGTGGAGGTTTGAATAATATGTTATACCAAACAAAATTATTCTGGAAGTCAAAACATGCAAAAGAAATATAGTAAACGATCGACAAGAGATAGCAACACTTTACTCATAAATAAAACACTTTTATTCATCATCAAATGTCAATTACACTTTACAAATTTCGAGATTATCTAACTACTAAATCTAATATCATCCTTCAGCCCTATGCTCCGAGCATGCTGGAGATGCTTAACCCGAGTCAGTCCCTTCGTGAGGGGATCTGCCGGATTCTCATCTGATGATACCCTCTTTTCCACGAGGAGTCCTTCTTCGATCCGATGTCTGATGAAATGGTATTTTCTGTCAATGTGTCTGGATCTCCCGTGATCCCTTGGTTCCTTGGCTAAGGCAACAGCACTTTCACTATCACAGAAAATTTCCATCGGCTCTTTAATAGCTGGTACAACTCCAAGGTCTCCAATGATGTTCCTCAGCCATAACGCCTCCTTTGCCGCTTCGCTAGCTGCAATATACTCTGATTCACAAGTAGAATCTGCCACTGTCTCTTGCTTGGAACTCTTCCAAGAAATTGCTCCTCCATTTAGGGTAAAGACCCAGCCCGACTGAGAGCGGAAGTTATCCCTATCAGTCTGGAAGCTAGCATCACTATACCCTACAACTCTCAAGTCATCACTCCCACTGAGGGTAAGGACCCAGTCCTTAGTCCTTCGTAGGTACTTGAGAATAGTCTTTACCGCAGTCCAGTGTGCCTTGCCAGGGTTCCCCTGAAACCTGCTAACCATGCTCAAGGCAAAGGCTACATCAGGTCAAGTACACGTCATAGCATACATGATCGAACCTACAACCGAAGCATAAGGTATTCGACTCATTTCTGCTATCTCAGCCTCAGTGCTAGGGCTTTGTGTCTTACTCAACTTGGCGCTACTCTGGATGGGCAACTCTCCTTTCTTGGAGTCTTGCATTCTGAATCTCTTCAGAACCTTCTCCAAGTAGGTACTTTGACTAAGTCCAATTAGTCTTTTACTCCGATCTCTCAAAATCCTTATTCCCAAAATATAGGCAGCTTCACTAAGGTCCTTCATAGCAAAACACTTTCCAAGCCAGGACTTTACTTCCTGCAGGGTTGGAATGTCGTTTCCTATGAGTAGTATGTCATCCACATACAATACCAAAAAGCTAACTATACTCCCACTAGCCTTGACATATACACAAGATTCATCTTCACTCCTAGAAAAGCCAAATTCCTTGACCTTTTCATCAAAGCAAAGATTCCATCTGCGAGGAGCTTGCTTTAATCCATAAATGGATTTCTCAAGCTTACACACTCTATTAGGGTACTCGTTACTGACAAAACCCTCTGGCTGACTCATGTAAACATCTTCAGCCAACTTTCCATTAAGGAAAGCGGTTTTGACATCCATTTGCCAAATTTCATAGTCATGAAATGCGGCTATGGCTAACAGAACCCGAATAGACTTAATCTTGGCTACCGGAGAAAAGGTCTCATCATAGTCCACTCCAGGAATTTGAGAGAAGCCCTTTGCAACCAGTCTAGCCTTATAAGTGTGTACTTTACCATCCATGTCGGTCTTCTTTTTGAAGACCCATTTGCACCCTACAGTCTTTCGACCTAGTACATTCTCAACCAAGTTCCAAACTTGATTGTCATACATGGATTGTATCTCGCTATCCATAGCCTCTTTCCATTTGGCAGACTCGGGGCCCGCCATGGCTTCCTCGTAGCTGTTAGGGTCATCTTGACTTACTAGTGTCTCATCACTAATAAGTGTCTCACCTTCTGCAGTAATATGGAATCCATAGTAATGCTCAGGTGCACTCCTAACTCTCGTGGAACGCCTCAGAGGTACAGATTCGTCAATTGGCTCAACAGGAGTTTCCTCCTCAAGTTGAGGGCTAGAGTTTGAAGTTCCTTCACCACTTGACTCTTGAATTTCTTCAAGATCAACTTGCCTCCCACTGTCTCCTTGGCTTATAAACTCTCTTTCTCGAAAGACTCCTCTTCTTGCTACAAAGACCACATTGTCACTAGGTCTGTAGAAGAGGTAACCAAAGGATTGTTGTGGGTAGCCAATGAAAATACACCTCTCGCTTCGGGGTTCGAGCTTATCATGAGTCTCGCGTCTCACGAAAGCCTCGCAGCCCCAAATCTTGATGTGGTCTAGTTTAGGTACTTTACCAGTCCACATCTCGTGAGGAGTTTTGGCAACTTTCTTTGTAGGGACTAGATTAAGGATATGGGCGGCAGTCTCTAAGGCATACCCCCAGAATGAGATTGGTAGCGAAGCTCGACTCATCATGGAATGAACCATGTCCAACAAGGTTCGATTACGCCTCTCAGCCACACCATTCAACTGTGGTGTCCTGGGAGGTGTCAATTGTGAGACAATCCCACATTCCTTTAGATAGTCAAGGAACTCTGAACTAAGATACTCACCACCTCGATCAGATCGAAGCATCTTAATGTTCCTGCCCAATTGATTCTCGACTTCCTGTTTAAATTCCTTAAACTTCTCGAAAGTCTCTGACTTATGCTTGATTAAGTAGACATATCCATATCTACTATAATCATCAGTAAAAGTCAAATAATAACGATTAGCATCTCTTGTGGCATGTTTGAATGGTCCACACACATCCGTGTGTATAAGGTCCAACAAACCTTCACCCCTTTCACACGAGCCTGTGAAGGGTGACTTTGTCATTTTTCCAAGTAAGCATGATTCGCAACTATCATTTGACTTTAGGTCAAACGACTCCAAGACTCCATCCTTTTGGAGTTGGCCTATGCGTTTCTTGCTTATATGTCCAAGACGACAATGCCATAATGATGCTTTATCCAAGTTATTATTATTAGTAGAATCAATACACAAAACATTATTTCCTAAGTTATCTACAATAGATATAGCTTCATACACACCATCACAAGGTAATGCTTTAAAATAAAGTACATTATTAAAGAAAGCATTAATCGAACCAACTTCATTATCAAACGAAAAGGTGAAACCTTGTTTGTACAATGCATGAAAGGAAATAATATTTCTTGCCATTTCTGGCGAATAACAACATTTATTCAAATCTAAATTTAACCCACTACTTAGCGATAAAGTATAAACTCCAATCTTGGTGACAGGTGTAACTTTCCTATTCCCCATGATTAAGTTTATTCTTCCTTGCTCCACATTCTCACTTCTTCCTAGTCCCTGCAAGTCACAACAAATATGAATACCGCAACCTGTATCAAGGACCCAAGATTTCGAATGGGGTGAGTTATTAGAAATGATAGTGTAAATACCTGCATGGTTGGGTTTGACTTTCCCATCCTTCACATCTTGCTGGTACTTTGGGCAGTTCCGCTTCCAATGAGCTTTTTCATGGCAATAGAAGCATTCAGCCTCTTTTGGGTCAGAAGAAGGAGTAATGAAACCTTTCTTGGTTCCACTTGAAGAAGAGCCATCAAGGGTCCGAGCCTTGGTACCCTTCGAAGATCTCTTTCTCTTCCTCCCTCGACTTTGCCCGATTGCCAAGACCGGAGTTGAGTCTGGAGTAGGAGTGATAGCAATCGACTTCCCCTTAAGACCTGTTTCTGCGGTCTTGAGAAGTCCCTGAAGTTTGTTGAGGGTGACCTCTTCCTTGTTCATGTGATATGTCATGCGGAATTGATCATAACACGATGGTAAAGAGTGCAAAATGATATCTATTGCAAGCTCCTCAGGGAAGTTCACATTGAGCTTCAGCAAACGATCCACATACCTTTGCATTTTCTGCATGTGGCTCGTGACGGACTCTCCGTCCTTCATCATGGTTGTTATCATGGAGCAGATGACTTCGTACCTCTCTTGTCGTGCACTTTGATGGTATCTTTCCATCAGATCTTGGTGCATTTCATAAGGGTAGAAGTCTTCATAAGACTTTTGGAGTTCAGCTGTCATGGTGGCTAACATGATGCAAGCCACCTTGGTTGCATCTCTTTCATGAGTATGAAAGTCAGCGATCTCCTGGGGAGTTGCAGTGGACTCGTCAATTTCCTTAAGCTCCTTGTCAAGGACATATTCTTTGTCCTCGTAGCGGGTAATCATCCTGATGTTTCTGATCCACTTATTGAAGTTGGATCCATCAAAGGTGACTTTCCCACACAGACTCATAAGAGTAAAGGAGCCATTAGGATTCGAGCCAGAAGCATTATTTGAAGACATCTGAAAAGAAGAACAAGTTTAGTTTAGATTTAAGAGAGTCCTTAATAAAACACCCAAATGTAATATTAAGGCTAGGATCCAATCACAATATAATATAACTTAGAAGAGGTATGCCGTAATCTAAGCTATACCATATTTGAAAGGTAGGTGAATGACGATTCACCAATTTCCACCACGAAAACCGAAATATTAAATATTTAGTTTTTATTGGTTTTAGAAATTCCTAGATTCTTTGAGATCCAATGAACTTTTCAAAGGCATGTTTCAATCTCGGGAGTGCCCTCCAGGTTTTGTGACTGGGATGCCGAGGATCACAAAACGAGGTGTGAAGTAACCATGCAAATCACTTGGTACCTTTAAAGTTTATCACTCAATCGATGTGCCGGTAAACCACACACGCTCCACCGATACTATAATAAACCTTAAGTCACCCTTTACCTACCTTGTTAAGTCCAAGTTAGTGTGCCGGTTAACCACACACGCTCCACCAACGACTTTGACAAAAAGTAAAGTGTAATTTCATGGATTAGCACCTTATTCACATTTTTCCTAAAGTAACTAAGATTGGGAATTTAATAAACATTTAGTTACTTTATTATATTCATCATACTTTGAATGAGAATTTATAAGTCCTTGTCTTACCCGTTCGGCTAACGACCCTCCACCAGTCAAGCAAGCGGTGGGTGAGAATATTCACCCATTAAGTCACCATTTTATAGGCAACAACCTTATACCCACCTTATAGACCGGCTTCGTGAATGAGGCGTACTAGCGGTAAGACGACTTTATTCTTATACATATATATATAATTATTAAATTATCATAATATAAGTATAAGGGTTGAATTTTAACTTTTAAAATTCTAGGGGTTGGAACTAAAGTTTTAACTTAACTTTACTTGTTCCAAAACTTGAGGGCAAGTTTTGTAACTTTCAAAACTTTTCATTTCTTGTAACTTATGAGTTTAATAGAGTCATAAAATGAAGACTCTTCATTTTTTATAACTCTTGTGTTTTCTTAATGGTTTTAACTCAAGTGTGACTCTTGGTTTTCCATAACTTAAGGATAAGTTATGGACTCCATTAAAACACATTATGATCAAGAATTAAACTACCAAATAGGTTACAAATAATTCCTATGATCATCTAAAACATCATAAGAACAAGAACATGAATATGAACACAATCAAAAATTACATAAAACTTTGTAACTTTGATAACTAGTTGTTGTAAATGAATTAGCAAAGTTTTACATGCAACCCTAATAACCTTGGATCTATGTTTGTCTAATTTGTCATGCAAATTTGAATTCCAAGGTTATATTCCTATCTAGCATACATGGGGAACAATTTTAACATAAAGTATAGATAGAATAACTTACCTTGTTGTTGCTTGTGTTCCTTGAAACCTTGTGAGCCTAGCACCCCAAGTGTGATGCCTCAAATGCTTCACACAACACCAAATGCTCTTGGAAGAACTTATGAGAGAATACACACTCTTCAAAATCGGCCAAGCCCTCTTTTTCCTTAGTGTAGTCGATTTTGGGTGGAGTATATGTTACTTATATAGTGTTGACACACCTAGGGTTAAACCCTAATGTGTCATGACTCTTCATTTCCATGACCCATGGGTTTGTAACTCCCATGGAGCATCCATGGAGCATCCTATGGGTGGAACCCAACTTGATAGTCCATGGAGCCTTTTAGCCCACTATACAAGATATGGATGATTTACTTAATCAACCCATATATTTAATTAGTTATCTTTTGATCACTTAATTAATTCTAAATTAATTCTTGATCAAACTAATCAAATAATATTATTAATATATTAGAACTTATAATATATTAATAATCTCCAAGTGTTATTTCTCTCATTTAGTCTATCCAATTGCATGGTGCCATGCAACCCAAATGGACCATGCCGGGTCGGGTCAAGTACATACCAGAAATAGTTATGGACTTAGACACCTTATCCAACACATTAACCTAAGCTGTTTTTGGACTTATAAACTTGTTTTTGATGTGGTAATGTTCATGCTAATCCAATTTCAAAGATAATTATCAATAGATTCATGTTTTGTAATAGTTTAGTGATTAGGCTAATTACATGAAAAAGTTTGATGTGAATTATCTTTGTTCATATGAGTTGCTTAGATTAATAGAAAAGTTAATTGATTATGTGTTTTCAGTCTATTTTAATCTAAGAGTTGACTCTAAAATGTGTTTTTGTAACTTGTCCTCAAGTTATATGAAAAGTCACATTTGAGTTTCATAAAACTCATAAAAGTTGGAAATGGTTACAAAAATGAAGAGTCTTGTCCTCAAGTTATGGAGGTTCAAGAGTCACTTCATTAAGTAATAAAATATGTAACCTTAATTAATTCCATAAGTTACAAAATAAAGAAAAGTTACATTCTTTTATTAGTTTAAAGTTTTCCATAATTTGTCCTCAAGTTATGGAACGTGAAGAGTCTTTTAATTAAAACTACTTTAAACACATAAGTTATGGAATTAACTAGTTTTGAATAGTTTCAAAAACTTGCCCTCAAGTTTTGGAATTTGAAAAGTTTTCTCTTATGAATACTTTAATTCCAAGTTGGCCCTTAGAAATTTAAAAGTTAAAATTCAACCCATACACTTTATAATATTATAAGTTAATAATATTTATATTTATGTATAAGAGTAAAGTCAGTCTTACCGTTACTAGGCCTCATTTACGAAGTCGGTCTATAAGGGGGGTATAAGGTTACTGCCTTTAAAATGGCAATTTAATGGGTGTCCACTCTAACCCACCGCTTCCTTGACTGGTGGAGGGTCGTTAGCCAAACTGGTAGGACAAGGACTATAATTCTCCCTTCATTAAAAGTATTAATGATAAATACTAAGTAAGTAAACCTTTTATAAATACTCAATCTTAGTTACTTAGTAAAAAGTGAATAAGGTGCTAATCCATGAAATTACACTTTGCACTTTCTTTAAGTCGGTTAGTGGAGCGTGTGTGGTTAACCGGCGCACTAACTCGTATTTAACAAGGTAGGAAAAGGGTAACTTAATATTTATCATAGTATCGGTGAAGCATGTGTGGTTAACCGGCACATCAATTAAGCGGTAAATATTAAGGGTACCCAGTATATTTGCATGGTTACTTCACACCTTGTTTTGTGATCCTCGACATCCCAGTCACAAAACCTGAAGGGCACACTCAAGATTGAAACATTCCATTAAAAAGTTCAATGAATCTCAAAAGATCTAGGAGTTTCAAATCCAATTAAACCTAATAATACATTTCGTTTATCTTGGTGGAAATTGGTGAATCGTAATTCGCCTACCTTCAAATATTTTATAGCTTGGATTACGGCATCCCTCTTCGAAGTTATAAAAGTATTATGTTGGGTCCTAGCCTTAATATTTCAGATTGGGTGTTATATTAAGGACTTTAAATCAACTATATTGAATATCTCCCAAAAAGATGACATTTATGATCTTCCCAAATCTCTTGAAACAAGCTTTCCTAAATGAAGATGATGTCCCATGGAAATCATACTTCTTTCACCTCCTCCAATTATTCTACCTAACCCACAAGTTCTTGAAAAGTTTAAGGTCACTCAAGCACTATTGGAAAGGAAAGGTCTAGGTGTGATCACATTGTGGAGATGAAGTCACATATTGACAAGCCGGGAGAGTTAGGTCTCAAAGTCTTGAGAAAGTTGGTGGCTCAACTACTTTCTAAGTCACATAGTGAGTTCCTTTGGGACTCCAATGAAACAGACTATGACAAGACCCTTAATGATCTTATCTATTTGCTAAGATCAATTTCGTAAAACTTGTGGACATTGACAATAATAACATTGGACATCCAGTAAAGCTCTCTGTTGGGTATTTGATGTTGCATCTTGGGCTCGCCTCTTAGCCCATTTTGTATACGGTATGGGCCTGTCCATCCATAACTTGTTTTATTAGGGTTTGTGTATTAATAGATGCTTGCATGCATCTTTTTGGGAACTGATAGATCGTTTTTTTTACGTGTAATTAAGAAGATTTCTTTTGTAACCCTAAAATCCTCTACAGCGGAAGTTCTTTATCGAGCTCTGCTGAGGATTGAACGTTCTAATCATTCGACTCATTCAGATCCATTCTTGAGTATTGTTTCATTGTTTTACTTTCATTATCTACCTGTTGCAAAGATCTGATCGATCAAAGAGTTTTTATATCTCATCAATTGGTATCAGAGTAGGAGGCTGTGTAATTCATACACATCTCTTCTGTGAAAGAAGCTATTAGGGTTTATTCCACATTAACTAATATTTATTGAGCCGTCACTCCATAATTGACGTATCTCATTACTTATTCGTTTTGCCCTAATATTATATATTACAAGTCTGATCTTTCAAACAGGTTAAACGATCAAGTTTGGACGATTCTCAATCAAATCCTATCAACATCTCAAACAGTATTGGGTCAACAACAAAGATTCCTATCCTTTACACCCAGGATTACGAAGTCTGGGCACATCACTTTGAAGATTATATCATTGGATCTGAAGACAATGGATATCTTATTTGGGAAGCAATCGTGTCTGGACCATTCGCTCATTCAGAAACGTCAAGAATCATTAAAACTCAGAAAGAGTATAATGATCTGTTGAAAGACATAAAAGATGTTGCCCAAGACGAAAAGGATAAATTTCAGTGCAATATTAAAGCATTGAGACTAATCAGATTTGCTCTTCAATCTGACACTTTCAGGCTGGTGAGTTCGTGCAGCACTGCTAAAGAAATATGGGATAGGCTGCGAGAGCTATATTCCACAGATGAAGATCTCGAGCATTCAATTCAAACCTTACTTTTGTCTGAATTTGGTGAATTTAAACAGAATCCTGAAGAAACTGTCACTCAGAAGTTTGATCGCTTCAATCATCTTCTTAGTAAGATGATTAAACACGATGTTGAAAGGAAGTTGATTGAACAAAAGGTTACATTTTTAAACGGTCTTAGATCTGAGTGGAGAGAAGTTGTGTCCACTGTTAAAGCACATGAGCAATTCAAATCTTACTCATTAGCAAAGCTGGTAGGGATTTTGAAATCCCAAGAAAAGATTGTCTTGCAGGAGAAAAATGTGGTTTCGAGCTTGGGGTCATTGGCACTTCTGTCCAAAAGCAAAGTCGTGATGGAAGATGAAAAGTCACACCCGAAAAGGTTCATCAAGAAAAGGTTCCCTACCAATAAGAACCGAAATTGGCAGGGAAGTTATAGTTCTGAAAAGGTCAGGGAAGAACCAAAGACAGAAGAACCAAAGAAAGAACCGAAAGCTGAAGGAGATTCGGGAGTGAACTGCTACTATTGTGGAGGAAAGAACCACTATGCCAAAGACTGTGTCCTAAAGAAAATGGCAGAAAAGGATGAGGAGAAAGATGAAGAAGCTATGTTAATGAAAAAGCTGGAAGAGATAAAGAGAAAGAAAACTATCACTAACCCTTCAATGAATGCTTTAATTGTACAGGGTTCTGTAGCGGATGATGAGTTCGGTGGCGTGGAGGTCTGGTCAACCGACTTTGAGGATGATGAAGTCAGGAAGCCATCTCATGGAAAGGCTTATGTTGCGAAAGATGAAGGAAGCGGTGGAAAGTGCTTGATGGTGTCGGATGTATCCCAAATGAGGGGATACAACACAGACAGTGGGAATAGAGACATGAAGAAGCGAGAGGACTTGTGTTTCACAGCAAAACCTCTCAGCGTGCAGTTTAATGAGCTTGATGAATTAATCAAGAAGGTACAATCTATTTTGGTTTCGTTCAAAGTCCCACAAAACTCATATGAAAAAGAATTAAAAAATGTAAATTCAAGAATCTCTCATCTAGATAGCAGTTTAACTCAAACACGGGTCACCAATTCTAACCTAACTGACCAAATAAGCAAGGTATCTTCAAAGAGTGAAGAACGGAGGATTTGGATAGAGCTGAAGGAGTCGGAGCTGATCAAATCCAAAGACGAAAACATTTATTTGCAAAGAGACAATTTAAACTTTTGAAACAAAGAAATGTGTTTTGTTTGATTGCTAAGCGTCTTTATTCTAACATTACTCAACTTCATCTTAACTGCGAAATAGGACAGAAAATTCATCGCATGATTTTGCCCTTCCTTGAGTTTCAGGAAGATGAAATCGACGCTGAAGCATACAATTGCGAAAGTGTAGTTTCGTCTGAGGATGTAAATCCGACTTATATGTATGGCCTAGACAAAATCGAATCTTTCATAAAGTCCAAGGACCATAAGGACATGCTAAAAAACCTTTTGGATGAAAATGATAAACTGAATCTAAGGACCGAAACCATACAAAAGTTTTACTCATTGAATGCCAATTTGAGCTCAGAAAATAAAATTAATGTTGAAAATGCATCTGAACTTAATGAGGATGATGATATGAGTGAAATTTCTGTAGAGGATGAAGTTGACTGTTCTGAGTTTTTTAAGAGCGAACCCGAAAACCACAAAAATCTTATCTCAGAAAATTTTGTGGAGTTTGCTCGCTTGTCCCAACAAAAGTCCCCGATCCTTGGAGAAAAGGTTGTTGTATACCAAAAGGTAAGGACAAGTCCAAATCAGGTGTATAAGGTCACAGGTGTAACCGAACATCAGACAGCCGAACTCACAGCCATTGTAAACGAAGATAATGCTGATGGTTGTGATGAGTTTTTCTGGTCCGCCCCTATCGACAATGTTGATGAAACAGTTGGTCTATCAGAGCGAACATCCTGGAAAACAAAAGGAAGATATATTCCAGAGCCGCTGAACAAGCCTGATAACTTTGACGTGCCAAGTACTAGTGGCACTAAAGAAATCCCATTAGATGAAGTCACCCCTTCTACCGAAAGCTCATCTACAACAAACGAACCTATTGTTCAAAAGCCAAAACAAAAGGCGAATATTCACAGGCAACCCAAACAGGTGAAAAACCAAAAGCAACATAGGAATTTGAGATACAAGAAGAATCTCTCAGAGCGAAAACAGTTCTGGCAATCTCAAAACGATCATTTTTCTGATCATAATAGGAAGTCAGAGAAAAGGGAAGTTAGACCGCAAGAAGGTATTCACAACCGAAAGCATAGGTTCGACTCAGAACACACAAACAACCGAAAGCATAGGTTCGGCTCAGATCACTCAAGCAACCGAAAGCACAGGTTCGGTCCCGAGAGCACAGGTTATCAAGGCTCAAGGTTCAGTCTCTCCCATGACCACCAACAAAAGAGTCACCTAGAATATCAAGTCAAGCAAAATTCTCAATCTAAATTCTCTCTTTCTAATTCTTCTCAACCCCATTCTAAATCCAATTCTATTCAAACTCAGAATCCAAAATCTTCAACAGATTTGAAAGGAAAATCGAAGGTTTCCTCGGTCAAGAGTGATCAAAAGAATCCCAAAGTTCAAACACCTGAACCTGAAATCAAACCAACTGCAACAAATCCCAATAAAATTAAAGTTTACACCATTCAAAAGAAAAATGAAACAACGTTAATAAAAACAACATATTTCATTGATATCTCTCTCACTATTCCTTTTCCTGTGAAAGGCTCACGTGGACCCAAGAAACTTTGGGTTCCTAAATCTGCTTAATTTTTGCAGGTTATCAGTGACGAGCAGTTCGACGAAGAATAGTATATTGACAGTGGATGCTCGCGTCACATGACAGGAGGGAAAGAAGAGCTGAGGGAATTTCGATCTCTTTCAAATGGTGGAAATGTCAAGTTTTGGAACAACTCGTATGGCACGATTAAAGGTTATGGTATGATAACGAATGGAGACTTCACAATAAGAAAGGTTGCATATGTTGAAAGACTGTAGCACAATCTCATCAGTGTGTCTCAGCTTGTTGGAGGTACCGGTCTTAAAGTTTTATTTGATGATGAGGGTTCGGAAATGATAGAGAAGAAGACAAAAAGGGTAATTCTCAAATCAGAGCACAAAGGCGAAATGTTTCCTCTCAATCTCAAACCTATCAAAGGAAACCCAACTATTTGTCTGTTATCCAAAGCACATTTTGATGAAAGCTGGCTGTGGCACCGAAGGCTCTCCTATCTCAATTTCAAGGATATTAATAAACTCATCATAGGAGGTCATGTTAGGGGTCTTCCATTGCTTAAGTTTAATCGAGAACATTTGTGTGCTGCATGTGAAATGGAGAAGCAAAGTCGTCAAAGTCACCCATCCATCATAAACACAAAGGTTGTTGAACCACTTGAGTTAATTCACATTAACTTGTGTGGTCCATCTTCTATTGAAAGCATAGGCGGTAGCAAGTATATTCTTGTTATTGTCAATGACTTTTCACATTTTACATGGGTGTTCTTTCTGAAGCACAAATCTGAGGCAACTCACAAGCTGAAGCTGTTTATCAAGCAAGTTGAAGTGCAGCTGAAGAAAGTTGTACGGAACATTAGAAGCGACAATGGGCTGGAGTTCAAAAATAAAGAATTTGAAGACTTTCTAGAGGAAAAAGGAAGCAGTCACAACTTCTCCGCTCCCTACACCCCTCAACAAAACGGAATTATCGAAAGACGAAACCGATCTTTGTGTGAGGCGGCCAGAACCATGTTAAGTTTCGCTTCCTTACCATTATATTTCTGGGCTGATGCTATTTCTGTAGCTTGTTTTACACAGAACAGGTCCTATCTCAATAAGCGTTTCACTCTCACCCCTTATGAGATCATCAACAACAGAAAACCGAATGTCAAGTTCTTCCACATGTTCGGCTCACGATGCTTTATCTTCAATTCTAAAGAACATCGTAACAAGTTCTACGTAAAAGCCGATGAAGGAATTTTTTTTGGATACTCTCTAACTTCAAAAGCATATCGGGTCTTAAACAAGCGTTCAAGGAAGATTGAAGAGACATATTATGTGACTTTCGATGATAGCTTCGTCAAAAGGACAAAAGCTACTGAAGAAGCAATTGGAGAAATTTTCACTCAGACAAGTCATGTTATGGCCTCGATTGCTAATTTGTTTGAGCAGTTTGTGGAGTTATTCGATGAACTTGAGAAAGCTACTCTCTCGGAAGCCAAGGTAGCAGACAACAAAATCAACCATCTGAAGCAAATCGTCGATGAAGCTGCCAAACGACTGGGTGACGGAGAATTAGCTCCAAATAAAACTTCTCAGCATAATGCATCAGTTGAGGGGGAGGATCCATCCTCTTCAAAACAGTTAAGCTTGCCAGTTGAGGGGGAGCACTCTAGTCCTGTAGCACCCGAAGGTACTGTAGCACCCGAAGGTACTGTAGCACCCGAACGCTCCACAGAACCTGAAGGCACTGTAGCACCCGAACGCTCCGCGGCACCTGAAGGCAGTGTAGCACCTGAACGCTCCACAACACCTGAAGGCACTGTAGCACCCGAAGGTACTGTAGCAACCAAAAGTTCAAAACCGTCAGAGAGTACAACTACACCCAAAACTCCTACTGCTCCAGAAAGCTCATCATTCGAGGGGGAGAATGCCAATACGTTTTATGACGAAGATAGTCAATCAGAATTGGAAGAATTGGTGAATGTTGAATTGGATCCTTCCTATGATCCAAATTACCCTCCTCTTGTCAAATGGACTAGAGATCATCCTGTTTCACAGGTTGTGGGTGATGTCTCTAAAAAGGTGTTGACCAGATCTCACTTGAAGGCAAAACAAACTTCTTTATTTTCCAAAGTTCAGTTCTGCATGTTTAATTCTTTCGTCTCAAAGGTTGAACCAAAGACAGTAAACACCGCTCTTGATCACTCTGATTGGGCTCAAGCTATGCAAGACGAACTTAATGAGTTCGAAAGAAATAAAGTTTGGTATCTCATTCCAACTCCTCAAGATGCCTCCGTTGTTGGTCTCAAATGGGTCTTTAGAAATAAAATGGACAAGGAAGGTAACGTAATAAGGAACAAAGCTCGTTTAGTGGTGAAAGGATATTGCCAGGAAGAAGGAATTGATTATGAAGAGACTTTCGCTCCAGTTGCAAGGCTGGGATTTGTTCGAATATTTCTTGCCTATGCAGTGCACAAAAACTTCGAGGTCTACCAAATGGACGTCAAATGCGCTTTTCTGAATGGAGAACTTGAAGAAACGGTCTACGTGGAGCAACCTCCTGGTTTTGTCAATGAGAAGTTCCCAAATCACTGGTATATTCTAGACAAGGCAGTTTACGGTCTGAAACAAGCACCTAGGGCCTGGTATGAAACGCTAACTAAGTTTTTAAAGATGTCCAAATTCAAACAAGTTTCGATTGACCCAACCTTCTTTCGTAAGAAGGAAGGTAACCACCTTATGATTGTACAAATCTATGTCGATGATATCATCTTTGGCTCAACGAATCCCAGCTTAACAGCTGAATTCAGAAAGCTGATGGAGACTAAATTTGAAATGAGCTCCATGGGTCCGATTAATTTTTTCCTTGGTTTAAATATTAGACAGGGACCCGAAGGCATCTTTATCAACCAGGAAGCATACACCAAAACTCTTCTTGCCAAATTTGGTATGATGGGAGACTCAAAGGTCAAAGTTTCAATGGCATTCGGCACCAAACTCACACCTTTGCTGGAGAAACCGGCAGTTGACATTACGCTATACCGCCAGATGATTGGGTCCTTAATGTATCTTACTGCTAGCAGGCCTGATATCATGTTTTCTGTATGTTATTGTGCTAGGTTTCAGGCGAATCCTCGAGAACCACATATGCTTGCAGTAAAAAATATACTCAGGTATCTGAAGTGAACTACCTATCTCGGTCTATGGTATCCATCAAACTCAGGCTTCTTCGTTCAAGCCTTCTCTAATGCAAACCTTGGAGGATGCGGTTTAGATAGGAAAAGCACCACAGGTGGTTGCCAATTCCTTGATGGGAAGTTGGTTAGCTGGCAGTCAAAGAAGCAAACCTGTGTTTCCCTTTCTACAGCCGAAGCAGAGTACATCGCAGCCGCTTCTTGCACATCTCAAGTTATTTGGATCCAAATCCAGCTCAGAGATTATGGACTCAACATGAAAAAGATCCAACTATATTGCGATTCAGAAAGTGCAATTAGGATCTGTCATAACCCGGTGCAACACTCTAAGACCAAGCATATAGCACTGAGGAATCACTTCATTAAGGATCATGTGGAGGATGGAAATGTCGAAATTCACTTTGTTCGAACCACTGATCAACTAGCTGATATTTTCACCAAAGCCCTACCTGAAGCAAGTTTCAATAAGATCCTTCAAGGACTAGGAATGATGGAATCAGAATCGGTACCAAAAACACCATCTCAAAGTTAAAAGTTAGAAGCGAAATGAACCGAACGCTCGGTGTATTTCGGATTCGGTTCACATGGGAATCAAAATGAACCGAACGCTCAGTCTATTTCTGGTTCGATTTTCTATGGTTGTATCCTTTTGTAAAAAGTTGTTTTCCAAAAAAAATCCAATTTTTTTTTTTTGAACCGAAATGAACCGAGCGTTCGGTCCATTTCGGGTTCGGTTCTAATTTTTTTTTATTTATTTTATTCTGTTTGGTTTTTCTCTTTTCAAAAACTTAAAATCTCCAAAAATATTTTTTCTTTTACTTTCATTCTTGTTTAAATATCAATGGGACAAGTTTCGTTCTCACACTTTATAATAGTTAAGCATCCCTAGAAGCATGCTGATGCATGTTGTCCAAAGCCTCAACTGATTTTGAATAAAAGCCTTAATGACTAGGTATATACAAACCTTGTCTTCCCAATAAGGCTGCTCCATTTATTCTAATCCTGAGCTACCTTACTCTTTTCTCATATGGGTTAAGAGTTTACTACTTGGTCACTATTTTCAGTAGAGGTACTATAGTTTCTCTTCACAACCTCAATATTTTTCTCCATCATATTTCGATCCCATATCGTAACCCTTGAGACTCTCAGAATTAACCAATGAGGTTTATGGTTACACAATCTCTGTGTTTATGATCTGAGCCTCGTGTCACTACGTGCTTAGTGAAACCCAAAATTCAATACCTAACATGAATTGACGGTAAACATGAAATCTCTTTTTGTTGTGAGATTCTTATGAAATTGTTACTTACCATAACATTTCTTCCCTTAGAATCCAGTTTTAAATTTTTTTTTGAGACTTCATCATCACACATCTTCAATAAGTTACTATATACAAATCCCAACCTACTTGTTCAACAGACCACATCGGTCTCACAGGTACTTCATTTACTCTCGGTCTTATGTCAAGATCTGGGATTCTTAACTGAAGCAAAAGCCACCCTTTTAAGCCTTATAAAAAGATGCCTTTCAACATTTCTTAATAAGTGATTGATCGTAATTCAACGGGAATCCATACAGACACTTTAAGGTCTCTCTTGACCTTGAAGAAAGTGATTCGTGCCTGGGATCAACTGTTTTGTGTCTATATTGACATCACAAAGTCCCACATACATATTGCTTTATTTCCTTTTCTTTGACACTCTATGCACGAAAATCTTTGATTTTCCAAAAATCTCGTTCGGTTCCATCATAATCCTGTGTTTGGATGACAGCTATTTAACAGATAAGATGCTGACTCAGCCGACAGAGTAACGGATTCAATAGTGAGTTGACGGGCACGCGTGCAAAACGGAACAATTTTTCTCTCTCATGCGTAATCATCGGGGGTACCAATCGTCGCGCTTCTGTCACATCCGAAACCGTTACGTGTATCAAGAAGATTTGGGGGATGATTCTTCTCTTTCCTCTACCCACAGTATAAAAGGAACACCTCGGCTTCATTCCATACTTACAACAATCAAAAATCAAACAAGCAAAATCAGGCTATTTATACTCTATACTGTTCATCATCTTCCACATTCAACAATGGCGGACTCTTCCTCTGTTCAGGAAACCTCTTCCAGCACCAATATTCTTCCCATCCGCGCTCAACATAGTCTGGTGATCGATTTAAACCCTAAAGCTTACGAGAATTATATGTATCCCATGGTGGAGTGTCTCAAATACTCTCCATTGGTGCTAGCTCTTTCCAAGGTCGAGATTGTGCCCATGGTATGCCTTTCCCAGGTCTTCTCCACTGCCCATTATGATATATCAGTGGATCGAATCTACTTCGACCTTCTTTCTCACAAGACCTCCATCTCCAAGCAACGATTCTGCTGGCTCCTAGGTTTTGAAGCTGATGAATCTAGGGTTAATCCCGATTCCATCACAGTAGGACAGTTATTTTCGATGTTCTACAACATGGGCTACACGGAAATTCTCACGACGGTCACTAAGTTCAAGAAGTCGTGTCTTCCTCCTCCATGGAATGGTTTCTTCACCATTCTGTTCAAAGGGATCTCTGAGCCCAGTTCTGGTTCTGATGGGGCCAGCAAGTTGTTCATGACCATTCTCTATGGTCTATACCATGGCATCAACCTCGACTACGGCTTGGTTCTCTGGCAACAACTCATTCAGAGCCTAGCCTCCTCCTCTCGCCACACTGAAGTGTCCTACACCAGATTTTGGACGTTGATCACCAAGTGGGCCATGGATAAACTTCATGTTCCAACAGTTGCAAATTCCCTTCTCTCCTCCATCAGTGTCTTCCACACCACCAAGATCATCGTTACTGATCCGACCAAGTTCTCCTTCGTCGGATCCATTCCGAATTCTATGTCCGCTGGTGTGTCCAATGAAAGCGTTATAATGAAGGCCTACAAGGACTTTCGTCCTTCGGGTCCACGGGAACTTTCTGCAGAAATGGTTCAGTCCATTAATGACGCAGATAAACCAGCTGCTAGAGGGAAGAAACCCGAGAAAGGGAAGATCAAGAAAGCAGCAAAGGGGGCAAAGGGTCCTTCTCCTAAGAAGCGAAAACCCTCAAAGACAGATCTTCCCCCCCCCCCCCCAGCGAAGAAGAAGAAAGCACAGCCGAAGAGGAAACTTATTCTCTCTTCTTCATCCAGCGATTCAGAAGATAACCACTCTGACTCAGATGAGTCGGCTAGAGGCGAAACTCCTCCTCACTCGCCTGCTCATGAGGTACCTGTTTCATCAAAACCTCCTTCCCTTTCTCCTATCTCCACCTCCTCCATTCCCACCATAACCTCTTCCATTCCCATCATAACCTCCTCCATTTCCATTCCCTCCATATCTGACCCTATTTCTATTCCCCCATAACTACCTCTACTACCATTTCACCCACAACTACTTCCATACCCCCACCAATCTTCACAGAAGCCACCAAAACCACCACCAGTGAGGTTCCAACCAACGTATCTGATACGGGGGTTCAAACTTCACAACCCAAACCCACTTTCGTTCCCGAACCCACTACCACTACCGAACCATCCGCCGCACCCTTATCTCCCACTCCATCTGCTAAAACTGAAACCTTTTTGGGAAGGGAGGATATGGTTTTTGATTCCATCTACTACAGCCCCTACCAACTTCAAAGTGATGATGATGATGATGCTCCAGTTACTAAAAAGTACATCAAGGAACTCCACGAGAAGATTGATAATCTTGTGGCTTCTTCCTCTTCCTCAACATCTCACTTTTCGGAGGCTGCCATTCAGGGAATGGTGAAATCTCTCTCCAAAGCACATGAAGCCTCCATCAGCTCAGCTGTTGTTGCCATTGATAAATCGACAAAGGCTAGTGCTGCTACGACCAAAAAAGTCGAAAAACTATTTCAAGATGCCCAGATCTGGCTGGAGTCTTTGCAGGCGGCATCAGAAACAAACACCAAGAAGATTCGCATCGTTGTGGAGAAGCTGGTCCATTCTTTCGAAACCGAAAAAGACCAATTTGCCAGCTTCCGCCAGAACCTCAAAGAAGACAATCAATCTTTTCAATCTTCGGTTGCGGATCATATTCTTACCTTTCAAGCCACTCTTGTCGCCGAGTCCACTACAAAGGACGAGCTTGCTCAAAAATCTTCCGAGCTTACTCTTGCAACTCATCAGCTCTCCCAAGCCGAGAAGGAGATCGATTCTCTTCGGTCTGAGAAAGCTGTGGTCAGGAGTTGTGTTTCAGATGTCCATGGAGCTCTGTCTAACATTATCGAAGCCCATGATCCGATTCTTAACTATTCGGTGAGGCGCACTCTTGCAGAGAAGCTCGCTCATGCTCTTACCCTGCTTAGCCGCCTTGAAGGCATTCCTGAGCAGGAGGACCATCCGAAACAAGGGGGAGAAGGGAAGCCCACAACTCAATCAAAACCCCCCTCCGATTTCCAAAGCTCAATCACTTCCATTTTCATCACTTGTCCCTCCGAAAGCACCCAAACCAACAACTGTTCCTGCATCAGGTTTGAGTGCTCAAAGCAAAGACAAACAAATCATTGATGACAGTGATGAAAGTGATGATCAAGAACCAATTGTCAGCTTAGTGAGGAAACAGACTAGAGAGAAGGAGCTGGATGAAAACGCTCGCATTGTCAGAGAGGCTGAAGCCAAGGAGAGGAAGATAAAGGAGGCTCATGATCTCCTTGAAAGCAGAAAAACTTTATTTCCTCCTTGGACTCTCGAAGTGCTTATCAAAGAATCCATTGAGTCCCCCTGCACTCTTTGGCTAGAACCGGTGATCTCCTTGGACCGGGTCAATTTGGTCGATTCCCAGTTTGACATGCCCCTGACCAGAAAAGCTTTTATCTTCCATGCATTCGCCAACATAGCTAAAGTTCCTCATCCTCACCCGAAGGTTGATAGGGAGCTTGTAGACTATTATCTGAGGACCGCTCAACCTCAGTATCAGACGTGGAGCGCACAGAAGATCATCAACGTTCGGGTTCTCAAACCTGTTCGGGAGGGCAACTTCATCAATGTCAGATTCAAGGTCTTAAGGGGATCTGACAAATCCGAGCATTCCATCTCTCTGGCTGATCTTCCCAACTTAAACCCTCATGATTGGATTGTCTTGCACAACATTCTTCTTGTCAATGAAGTGGAATATGGTCCGATCATAGACCATTTCAAGAGAATGTTGGTTTGTTATATTTTGGAGGTTGCTAAGCTGGATCAAGAGGTTGCTAATGTTCTCACGAAGAAGCCCATCATCACTCCATTCGGTTTTGCAAGCGATATAAACCGAATGAAGATGGGAAAGATTGATCCGAAACAAAACTCAGTCATGTTCACCAGGGCAGAAGGTCAGAAATGCTTATTTGCTTTGGCTGACAAACATCTTTACACCACTTCCTGCTTGGAGCATGTTCTGGGTATCATCAATCGGTGCAAACAGAACTCGAAAAGTGATAAAAAGTACTTCAACGATATGATCAATTGGTACATTCACTTCCGACAAACACTTATTGCTATCATTCCCTGCCTATTCAAGACTGTAAAGAAAGCCAGTGCCGCAGGAGTAAGCAAGCTGGAGTGAGGTCTCGCCCCAATTGACGCATAGGGGGAGATTTTTGGGTATTTGATGTTGCGTCTTGGGCTCGCCTCTTAGCCCATTTTGTATACGGTATGGGCCTATCCATCCGTAACTTGTTTTATTAGGGTTTGTGTATTAATAGATGCTTGCATGCATCTTTTTGGGAACTGATAGATCGTTTTTTTTACGTGTAGTTAAGAAGATCTCTTTTGTAACCCTAAAATCCTCTATAGCGCAAGTTCTTTATCGAGCTCTGCTGAGGATTGAAAGTTCTAATTATTCGACTCATTCAGATCCATTCTTGAGTATTGTTTCATTGTTTTACTTTCATTATCTACCTGTTGCAAAGATCTAATCGATCAAAGAGTTTTTATATCTCATCACTCTCTTTTCCCAATAAAAAGGTATCAGCCATAGTCAACTCAGTTGACCAAATGGTAAAGAGAAAGGCTAAGTCTGTGATAGTCCCATGTTCCATTACCAAAGCATCCATATGTTAAATTTCCAAAGGAAGGGGCATTGGTTGCGAAGCTGCCAATTTACCTAAGTGTGTTAAAGTTAATAAGTTTGACTCTACTTCAGGTAAAGTCCACTATCTAACCCTGCTAAGTTTCTATTCTGAGATTCTTGATACATGATGTGACTGGGTCACATGGTGATGTTTTAAGAATCAAATAAAAGTGAAGGAACTTAAAGAAAGAATATGTTAAATCTTATCGCGTAGATGCATTTCTATCGCATAGTTTGAAGATCGGATTCTTGAGCTACTTCTTAGGAGTTATGAGATATTGCTTAGGAATAGATAACAACAACTTTTCATATGGATTATAAGGATAAGTTTTTCCGCAAAGTTTTAAAACAAAAGGAAATTTTTTA
This sequence comes from Lactuca saligna, assembly GCF_052625555.1. NCBI lineage: Eukaryota > Viridiplantae > Streptophyta > Magnoliopsida > Asterales > Asteraceae > Lactuca > Lactuca saligna. The sequence continues at coordinate 78,153,281 of NC_136423.1, read as the reverse complement.
TTTTATTTATTTTATGTATCCTTACAATGGCGTTTGTGGAAAATTGTTGCTTATAAGATTCCACTGATATCAATATTGGAAAGTGAATTTGATTCTCTCATTTGTGGTAATGTCTAAAATTACCAAATAAGGAAATATTCTTGTCACCCAAGTTTTAGTTGGATGGAAACTTGGAATCATGCAAGTTGTATAGCATGATGAATGAGAACTTTTGAGCATTGGAAAATTTAAGACTAACTACTTGTTCACATGGATGTGTGAGTCAAGTGAAGGACTAAGGGATCGAGTACACATTCTTGTGCACTGGCTAAGTCCACCATAAAATATACATAAGACTATTCGTCATAATTTACTATATCTCGGTAATTATGGTTATACGTACAAGCTTAAGTGTAATTTTGAGACATTGGAAAAGGTTCCAATGTATAACAGAGAGAATAAGAAGAATCAAATTAGGCAGAAGGATAAAAGTTTCTCAAATCTGAAAAGATGCGAGAGTACTTTTGTATCATGTTATATGATCATCTTAATGATTAAGAGACTTTATCATAATTCATCCTCTAAGTGGATTCTGATAGTTAAGAAGAGGAGTTATGAATTTTTGAAGTGGTTAAATCAAGAAGAAGATTCATACTTTGTTCCAAAACAATTCTTAAAGTTATACTCTAAAATTGTAACTTGAGTGACATCTCTTAAATAAGGTTTAAAACACATGTCAAATGTAAGAGTAAAAGCTTCTACTCTTGTACATTTGAAATTGGTAAGTTGTGATGTTTTGGATAAAACAAAGACCAACTAAGGTTAATTGTGTGGAGTGTTTGTATTGATTAGAATCCACACTATCTCTTGAATATCTGACAAGATAGTCTTATATGTCAAGAGGACAATGGGAGTCTTAAAGATCCCGAAAAGAATTTCAAGATCTAATCAAGAATAAAAACCTGTAGTTTAACACTAGCACACGAAGTGAGGTTTATAACCTATCATGTTGACATATTTTTATTTCTGTGCCCATTCCAATTAGAGTTGGCTTTGCATATGAGTTCTTAGAGTTCTCAATTGGTTGCACAACAACTTGGAAGCAATGGCAGACCCTTGAGCTGCCAGATGGCAAGCAATTAAGATTGAGTTCAGTCCATATGAGTTTGGATTTTTCATTAACCTTGTCTTGTGACTATGGTTTTGACAATTCACATGGATAAGAACACAAACACCATTAAATCTAAGTGTCATAAGGTTTCTCTCTGATTCATGAAAATGATGGTGATGAAACACTTTCACTAAGTAGATTTTAGCTAGATAGAAATTGTGATATTTGCATTCTCAAAGTTGTTAGTGGAGCATGTGTGGTTTACCGACACACTAACATGGACTTGTGAGAAGTGGCAAAGGTCTAAACAATCAAGACTATGATTACAACATCCCTTTTCATAATTCTTAAAATTGTTTAGACACACCTCTGAGTTATCTAAGAAACGGTGTATGATTATGATAAAGTTTTATCAAAGCAATCTAGTATCAGAAATCTGAACTTTGGTAAGAAAATCAATAAAGTATTGATTTCTAGAAGTCCAACTGATTTTTGAGTACATGTCAAAGGTAGTGGGAGCATAAGTGTTATACTAATAATCACCATGTTAGTGGAAGCATGATAATTATGATAAGTATTGCCAGTTATCAATGTTAATTATAGAAAACAAAAGTTTCAATTAAGAAAGAGTTGTTTTGCTATAATTAAGGGAGAGGAAAGTATACTTAATCTCAAATCTAAAATCTTAGATTGAGGTTTTAATCATATTTAGTCAAGGATATATATATATATATATATATATATATATATATATATATATATATATATATGAATTTCATGTTGGAATGGCTCAACATAACATTATTTTATATATGGGTCCATTATTTGCATTCTAAAATTCGAGTATGATTACGGCATCCCTTTTCATAATCTAAATTATGAGAACTTGGCAAATTGAAATGGAAATATTATAGCAAAAGACTGGTTTAGTCTTTATGTGAGAGATCATGAATCGTGTCCCATATGCTTCGGATATAGGATCGATTACATGTGCTATATTCATCCTTTCTAAAATTTTCCAAATGTCTGGGGCATTAAGAAGGGAAAAGGTATAGATTGGATATGACTAAAAGGATTAAACAATTGTCGAGGACAATCTAAGGTTTACCAAAGATTGGTTGCTCAAGGACAGTTGGAAGTATAGTGATAATTTTGGAAGGACCATATTGACATAATTTGTAAGGAGGCAACTCTTGTTCAGAAGTGATAGTCAAAATGGAATCTGAAAATGTTTCAAAGTTAGAAATTATTCAATCTGTGTAAGATTAGGAAACTTAATGCAAGAAGGATGTTTCCAAGGAGCTGATCTCCTTTAGAATGTTGTGTAATGGTTGTTGTCAAGGCTTTCTGACTTTGTGCATAATCATTACAAGAGGATCAATGCATATAAGTTTAGAATCTAACAGATTTCAGTAAATGGCATGAATTTGGAATTCTTGCATTTGCATTAAGGATTTGGAACTGTGAAAAGAGGATCGTTGGAGTTATGTTCAATTGATATATTTCACAAAGTAAAGATCATAGACAAACATAGTATGCATACTTGGTGTATGGCATGACTAGTGTTTAGAAAACATAGTGTACATGCTTGGAGCATGGGACAACTATTGCTTTAAATTCAAGAATAAAGTTGATAGCTAAAACATTATACAATGAATAATGTGTAATCATATGGTGATAAATATAAGGTGATTTATTTATGCTCATAGGTTTTGATACCATATTGGATTCAATTATTATTGTGTTTCACTTTGCATGTTTTAACTTCCAGAATAACTAGGTCATTGTTCTGGATCACTAAGTTATTCAAAACATCCACAGTCGGTCATATGTTGGAAGTAGATATGAATTAAGACTGTCATGGGTTGGCTTGTAGAGGTCTAAGATGTTGGACAAAGGGCTACAACTCTCATGAGTGCTCATAAGTTCTGAGTATTGGATTCAACCCACGCTCGTTGGAATCACTTCATGGATTTTATCACGAGTGATCATGAGACGATAATATCTTATATTCTTCAACCTAGAGATATGAGTTGTTATTATGAGTTGGTTGTATAGATCTATATGTTGGATTAATGTCTAAGTCCACAATTATAATTGGTAAGACTTGATCCGACCTGGCATGGTCCATTTGGGTTGCATGGCATCATGCACTTGGATAGACTATAATGAGAGAAATAACACTCAAGGTTGGTTAATATATTATAAGTTCTACTATATTAATAAGATTGTTTAATTAGTATTGATCAAGAATTAATCTAGGATTAATTAATTGATCAAAAGAAGACTAATTAAATATATGGGTTGATTGTGTAAATTCTCCATACTTGTATAGTTGGCTAATGCTCCATGGATTATCAAGTTGGGCTAAAACCATAAGATGCTCCATGGTGTATTTGAACCCATGGATCCAAGGAAAGGGAAAGTCATGACAATTAGGGTTTACCCTAATCGTAGCACTATATAAAGATCATACTCTTGGGAAAATCGGCCACTATGAGTGATAGAAAGGCCTAGCCGATTTTATGAAGTGTTCCAATTTTCTCTCAAGTCATTCCATGTGTATTTGGTGTTGTGTGAACCATTTGAGATGTTACACTTGGGGCACTAGGAACTCAAGCTTCATGAAGACTTTCTACATAAAAGAGGTATGTAATTCTAACTTGATATATTCGTATGAATCATGTTACTATGCTAGTGAGGATGAATACCTTGGATAGTTCATATTTGCATGTATAATAGAGAAAACATAGATCCAAGGTATTTAGGGTTGAATGTACACTTAGGAGTATTAGAATGCTCAAAACCCAACAATAACAACATCCCATATACCAGGATACAGATCTAACAGATCAATACAGCATATCGACATACAGTAAACTCGAATATCAATCCAATGGGCCAACCTTGGTGCCTTCGACCCATAAGTACAGTGAGAAAAACTCACCTCACAGTCTAAATGCAGTCTGAATAACTCTTCGCTCTGACAACTAGCTCAACCAAAATCTTAAATGTCAAAACATTTCCCATTCTAGATTAATAACATTTTCCCAGAATACCCTTGGTCAAAAATGGTCATAATCCACAAGTCAACCGAGTCACACAGTCGAGTCAACTCAACCGAGTCGACTCGGGTTTCATATGAGAGGTGTAGTCCGGAGGTATGTGGGGCATACTCGAGTTCTGAGGCATCGGAGCCAAATTTGCATATGCGCAGCGTACCATTTGGTATGCCCAGCATACGCAACAACTCCCATCTTAATTTATTAATTAAGATCTTAAAACTTTGACTTATCACGTCTAAAAGCAGATCCAAGTCCCAAATAACATTTTTTACCATAAATTTTCCAACTTCATGGTCTTGCATGGCCAATAAGGTATTAACATCAAAAACCTCAACCACTTAACCCATTAATACCTCAAAGCAAATGTATGGAAGGAAAAACATGTTCAAGACTACATTTTTATGCTTCTAAACACCTCAAAGTGACTGAAAGGACAACTTACATGGATTAGAGTATCTCACTCTCAACATACCCAAATAATGGGACCAACAGGACACAAAATCCATGGCTAACTTAGATCTATGCTTAGAATCTTCAAGTTCATAACTTTATACCTTAAAATGGATCTTGAAGGTAAGGTGTTCCTGGATCTAGAAGGTCCTTATCTTCCAATATGATTCTTCTTTCTTCACCTTGCTTCAAAGGCACCACAATCACACACTTTTGAGCTTAAATGATTACACACAAGGGATTAGGGTTGCTAAGGACAAAATGAAGGTTGGAGGCTACAGATCGAATGAAGAATGAAAATTTAATGATGCTTATATACGGACCAAACCCAAAAATTGGGTTTTGAAGTTTCTCCACGTACGCCCTAAGTACGTGGTGTACGCCCAGCATACTAGGGTCCACCCTAGTATGCTCGGTGTACACAACGTACAACCAACATACTTCCCTTTTGTCCAAAATCACCAAAATGCCACTATGGGCCATTTTGCACTCTTTTTTTACTCAAACGCTAAGATGCAATATTTCTTCATACATAGGGTTAAAATTGAAAATACCTCGACATCGAGATGCTACATAAGATATGACTTGCTATTTCAAGTGCATACCCCCAAAACATTAATTGTAACGAAGCTTGGCTCATCATAGATAATACCATGTCCAACAAAGTTTAGTTTCTCCTTCCAGAAACACCATTAAGTTGTGGTGTTCTTGGATGAGCCAATTTTGAAAAAATTTCACAATCTCTAAGATGATTATTGAACTCGATACTAAGGTACCTCCCCTGTCGGATCATATAACTTTCATCTTCTTGTCTAATTGATTCTCTACTTCATTTTGATACTCTTTAAACTTTTCAAAAGTATCGTACTTATGTTTAATCAAATAAACATATCCATATCTATTGAATTCATCAATAAATGTAACGTAGTAGTGTTTATCGTCCCTTGTGGCAGATCCGAAAGGTCCACACATATATGTGTGTATGAGATCTAACAATCATTCGCCTATTTCACAAGTCTCTATGAATAGTGATTTAGTCATCTTGCCTAACAAACAAGACTCACATAAATCATCTGATTTCAAGACGAATGATTTCAAGATTCCTTCCAATTGGATCTTTGTGATGCTCTTCTTATTAATATAGAAGAATCAATATTTCAGTTAACATTGTTATTATTAGCAATAGACATAGCATTTTCATATATTCCATTGCAAGGGGAAGCTTTAAACATAAAACAACCATCTTTATAAACGAAATATCACCCTTTTCATTAGCAAACAAAAACTAAAAACCATGTTTATACAATGAATGAAATAAAATAAAGTTTCTAGATATCTCCGAAGAGTAACAATAATTAACTAAGCTAATCAAAACTCCACTACTAAGCTTCAACTCAAAATCTCCAACCATCGAGACAGGCAACGTTCATCTATTTACCATGAGTAAATTCAAATATCCATGCTTAATCTTCCTTCTTTCCTTTGGTCCATACAATACGGTACGTATGTGAGTACTATATTATGTATCAACAACCCATGAATTAGAGGCAGTAGTATTATGAACTTCGATCATATATGTACCTGAATTGTACCTGGTTGCTTGAACCTTTCCATCCTTGAGATTTTTCAAGTACTTTGGACAAGTTAATTTCTAATTCCCTTTAACGCCATAATAGAAAAAAAAATATTCTTTTGGATCAACATCACCCCATCCCTCATGAGAAGGGGAAGCCATAACTTTCCCGTTCCACTTTAGATTAGAACGATTCCTTTCTGTCTACCACCATTCTAAATAGAGATAACTTGAGCTTGAGGTGCAAATTGAGTTTTTTTCACACCGGCTTCAGGTATATGGAGGAGGCTATAGAGCTCCATCAATGTCTTGTAGACACTATTCAATTGATAAGTTATGATGAAATTATCATATAAACAAGGGAGAGAACCAAGGACTAGGTCCACAACTATGTTCTTATCAAAGATAACATCGAGATTCTCGAGTCGGTCTATGTAGCTCTTCATTTGTTGAATATGAGCACACACAGAACCACCTTTTTTGAGATTGCATGAAGTTAGGGATATGAAAATCTCAAATTGTTATTGTCTTGCCTTTTTTTTTGAAACATTTCAACCATTTACAAGTTCATTTGATACACCCAAGTGTTCTCAAAAGCCTTTCGGAGGTCTGGGACATGGAGAAAATCTTGATGCAACAAACCTTATTCGATTCACCGATGTCTTTCGCATGGGTAACTTTTATTCATCAGTGGAGGTCTCATTGATTTCTAGAATAGGATCATCGAGCACATATTCACGATTGTCATACATCAATATGATCCAAATATTTTTCATCCAATCGAGATAGTTAGCCCCAACAGTGAGTTTGTCTCTTTAAAGAGCATAAATGAGGGAGAAGATTGAATTGGTGGGTGGAGGAGGTGGGAGAGGAAGACCATTTATATTCGGCATCTAAATAAGAGAGAAAGTTTAGTTAGTTGATTTTAATCATTAAATAATTACTTAATTTATTTCAAGGCTAGGATCCATATTTTAGACTTGATTTATGAAGGCGGATATGGTAATCATTTCACAAATTTATTTTTAAGTAGGTAATGCATTTTACCAATTTCAATCACTATGAAATACCTATATCTTTTGAGATTCAGTGAAACTACTCAATAGGCATGTTAATCTCAAACTTTTCACATCCTCTATTTGTGCTTAGGATACTGAGGTCTTACAAATAAGATAATGAACTAACAATAAAAAAAAGTATGACCCTTGATTATATCATGGTCCTCAATTGACGTGCCGGTTATCACAAATGCTCTGCCAACAAACCACAACCACAAGTGCCACATCATCTTCTTATTACGTCTCAAATTTATGTTCCTGTTAACCACATGCGCTCCATAAATAGACAGTAAGGAATAATATGTGTTTTTCACAGGCTAGAAACTATTCACATTTTCCTAAAATAAATAAGATGAGAATTTTGTTTTAGTAATTTTATATATTTTACTTTCAATGATACATCGTCCTATCAAACCCTTTCGGTTAAGTGAAAATGACACTCATTCAACGATCATTATATAGGTTGTTTCTTTATACCACTCTTATAACATGATTTCATGAATGAGGCCTACTCTTGAGTCGACTAATGATCTTTTTAAATCTATTAGTTTTACATATACTATTTATAAACTATTATAATTATATGTAAGGTGTATTTTAAACAATTTAAGAATACATAATTTAAATATATTATCTTTTATTTAATTTTTTAAATCAATTATATATATAATTTTAAATCACTTGGGCATATTTATCCTCTTAGTTTAATTATTCAATTTTAATAGATTAAAACAATATTTAAAACTAAAGATAAACCCTAAAACTCGAAATAATAGAAAAAAACATGAAACTGTCTAGGGCGAGCCGCGTCTCGTGATTCATAGGTTTCTTCGGTTTTCTCAGGTTGTCAAAGTAGTACTCATAACTAAAATCTAATGAATTTGATACCACCATTGGGTGTTTTATGCATCTATACAAGAATTTTAGGAAACAAAAGCAATAATTAATAAATCTAAGTGTACATGCACCCTAGATCTAGGTTTTAGTATTATGGCAACCTACTTTGGAAACTATGAATATAAACTAACAAAAGGGGTAGAATAACTAACCTTTCAAGAATAATTGTATATACTTGTCATTCCTTTGAAGATCTTGAACTCTTGGTTTCTCTTGGAAGGATCTAGCACCTAAAGTAGGAATGTCTCTAATGGCTCGAAGCCCAAAGACTAAAACCCCAGAAAATTTAGGAGAGAGGACAGAAGCTTAAGAGAACCGAATTCACAACCTTGAAAAGACTAGGATCGGATTTTATGAAGGTCATAGGGGTCGTTATATAGCTGAGGTAACTTGTAGATAAAGTTGATTTGAAATAATTAAATAATAAGATTTAATCCTAATTCAAATATTTACCTTATCTGTTACCTGGATCGATTCCAGAAGGTTTAGAACCTCTCAAAACTGTCCACCCTCATGGAGGAACCATAATGTGCCTCTTGCTCAACTATTAAACAATTAACATTCAGTCCCTGCACCTTTAAATAAATCCTGGTTAATTCAAGTTAACTCCAATTTTCAAATTAATTTCAACTAGTTTTTAATTAATTTATTAGCCGGTAATAAATTAATAAACCACTTATATCACTCTCTTAAATCTATTTCTAGTTATTTTAGCTCTTGAGGGCCAACCTAAAAATACTTTGTTATTATTCCCAAGGTTATACCAATTACTTATGACATTGGACACATATTTTCAACAGCAACATCATCATCATTAAAATTAGCAACAGGACATAAGATGGATTTTTAATTAAACAGAAAAAATCATGGTTATACCTTCTGAGCTTTAACATAGAAATCTAAACCTTTCAAACACTTGATTAAGATTTTCATCTTCCTTTTTTCTTGAAATGTGTGAATTCAGACAAGATATTTGTAGCACTATTCTTTAGTTTCCTAATTCATTCATCCTTAATCCTCAACATATCCATAGCTTCCTTATCAAGATTTGCTTCAAAACACCATTGAAGATGGAAATCACCATGAGTAGAGCTCCCAACAACTCATCATCCGGTTATAACTGAAATGAGGAGAAGGTGATGAATATTATTTGCTATGTTTTGATTTCTACGCTCAAGAAGGCATCTTTTGCCAAAAGAAATGGATGTAACACATTTTTTACACTTACCTTTGAAAGTTTCCAAACCTAATCCTTCCTTATCCTTAATTTTTTTTTCTCGTCCAACTTCATTTAAGTGTGTCAACACTTGCTCAACAATACTTTAACCCTTTTAACAATATTAGTCCCATGTCTCCAAATGTTAAAGTTTCATCATTTAATATGATGGGTTTTATTGCAACTATACACACTAAGTATGGCAGCAGAAACCAAACAAAAACCTATGTATACATGCACTCTAACGTATCTAGGTTTGTTCTATTATAGCAACCAACTTATGAAAACTGTAAATTACGAACCTCTTGATCTTGTTCTTCCTGATTCCTTGCTTGAGATATAGTAAATGCCACTTTGCTTGGATGATGAGGGCCTAAAGTATGAATACTTTTTTTCTTCACACCAAAGACACCAATAATCCTAGGAGAGGGGGTAATTTCAAAAATCACAATTACCCTAGAAAGAGTTATTATTTTCGTAAAAGAAAGAGAGAATGTGTAAGAATTCATTACACATATAACTTGCATGGTTGTGACTAGTATAAAATGTTTGGATTTTTTTTACACACCAATCTATTTATACCACATATCAATCTAATTTTACACATTTCCCATGTAGTCAAATTTAAATTTTCAAGAAGTTTTTATGACCCGTCAAGTTTAAATTTCCAAAAAAAATACAAAAAACCACATAAAAATTAAGTTTATATTACTATAAATTTTACTATTCAATTATATAAAAAATAAAAAGTCATTCACAAAAAATAAACTATACCCTAAATGCATCTCCGGAAAATACTTTGCGAGCCAGAAAATATCGCCGGAGTAATCATTGTAAGTTATTTCTCTTCTCTCATAAAATCAATCTAAATATTTATCATCGGAGTCGATCACTATAACTAACTACGTCGCTGGAACCACCTCCACATCCACCAGTGCCTCACTCCCTATGTCGATGTAACGCCGCCAAGTCAATGTATATATATATATATATATATATATATATATATATATATATATATATATATATATATATATATATATATATATATATATATATATATATATATATATATGCCCGTAAAAGATGGAGATAGAAAGAGGGAAAGATAGTCAGAGACAAATTGGAAGAACGACGATAGTCAGTGACTTGGTGGTTAGCGTGGTCCGACGGCGACGACTTGATGGTGTCTATGGTCCACTGAGGTGGTGACTTGGTACTCACGAGAAAAATGGAGAGACAAAGAGGGAGAGATAGTCGAAGAGAGATCAGAAGAACGAGGCAAGTCAACGACTAGGTGGCTGGGGTGGTCCGACGACGGTGACTAAGTGGTCTGGCGACGACGGTGTTCTTATGGGCGGCTGTTATAATGAACGAGAGAGAGAGAGAGAGAGAGATATGGATTTACTTGAAACTGAAAAATGGGTCTCCAAAAAAAACAGGGGTTTAATAATGAATACATATGGACAAAACGGACTAGACTTTTAATGCGCTCTTGGGCTAAAAAAAATCCAAAATTTAGGCTACTTAAACTCTAAATATTTAATCGAATTTTTTAATGTCGTGTTTTTAATTAAACTTTTTAATCACTTTTAATTATTATTATTTTTCTAATTCAATTTTGTAGGAAAAATTGACGAATATTTCGGAATTTTCTACCGACGAAGTAAGATTTCTAATCTAATATTTATATGTGTATAAATATATGATGTATTTATCGTTTTTTTAACATTAAATATTTCTTTTTTATTTTTATAGATTTTAGATCTTGTAAGGATTTGAAGAATTGGGTGCAAAATGTGGCACGTTCTCAAGGTTTTGTTACCGTCACTAAATGATCAAATGATGTAACTTTTGGATTCACCTCTAAAGTTTTTCTTTGTTATGATCATGGTGGTATACCCACTAGATGTGGAAAAAAAATTTACCCATTCAAATTGGGAGGAAGGTATTTGAAGACGTATGATGGTTAGACGTTAAGGGTCGTACATGATAAGTACAATCACAAACCATCAGTGTGTGTGTGTGTGTATATATATATATATATATATATATATATATATATATATATATATATATATATATATATATATATATATATATATATATATATAACGTGTGATGGTTAGACGTTAAGGGTCGTACATGATAAGTACAATCACAAACCATCAGTATATATATATATATATATACACTAGCCGTTTACCCGCGCCAAGCGACGGGTGTGACAATGGTGGTTGAATGCAGAAAGATGAATTAAACCCTAAAAATGGAAACGTCAGCGATATATATCCAAGATTTGTGAACAGAAATTGCGAGATTTGGGGAAATACGGAGATAAGGAATGAACCGGGTCAAAATAGCCTAAGAATAGGGGATAAGAGATTTAACATTTTCAACTGTTGACCATATGTATTCTACTCTTTTTGTAACGCATAAATTAATTATACAAATGCATTGTATGTTTGTACGACTTAAAATTCAACGTTTGACCAAAAATGATTTATAAGGTAATTAAGATATATATATATATATATATATATATATATATATATATATATATATATATATATATATATATATATATATATATATATATATATATATGGAGAGTCGTCTGTTTGCAATGCGATTATCAGATAAAGAGACTTTTTTGGTGCAAAATTAGACAAAGGTAAATGTGAAACCACTAGATATTTTGTCAAAACTAAAACAACAAAATGAAAATTATGTGCCTTCACTGAGAACTATATACAATTGCTTCCAAGATATCTCAGCGCGAGAAGTTAGAACCCGGATGTAAAATGTTATACAAAGTTTGCATACTAAAGGGTACAATTTTGGGTATCGTTTTAACGAAAGTAATAACGAGTTAGTAGAGTTATTTTTTATGCACCTAATATCGTTACTCATATGACAAGAAATTCCACATGTGGTGTTGATGGATGCTACATACAAAACAAATAAGTATAATCTTCCTTTTTTTGGAGATTGTTGGCGTCACTTCTGCGAGTAAGATGTTTTTAATAGCTTTCGTATTCATGCCTATTGAAAAAACAAGAAAATATAGGCGGGCGTTGACTTGTTTGAAATTGACGATTAACAACTCTTTTTGTCCTCGTGTCAATGTCACCAATAGATATTTTGGCGTTGATGGAAGCGAGCGGAGATGTTTTTCCACAAAGTAATCATTTACTTTGTAGGTGTCATATATTCACAAATATAAAAAACTTTTGTTGGCCATGTATCAAATCACAAAAGACATGGGATTCTCTTCATCTCAAGTGGAAGAAATTAGTCGAGTCTCCTACACCGAATGCATATATGCAAGCCTTGTTCCAAAAAATCCAAATATTATTAATATATATCCTAAACTCTTATGTTCTTTAACAACTACTACTCACTCAGCCATACTAATTTGATTTTCATTCACATTTGAGATATATATGGCTATCTTTACAATGCTTGGTTGGAAAAGTATCCCGACAAATTTCTATCATTGTGTTTTTGAAATTCAACAACAAATGAGAGCCAACACTCTAAGATGAAAAAACGCCTAGCATCTAGAAAATGTGATTTGGAAAAATTCATATATGTTAATGAAACAGTTGTCCAGTTATAAGACACTACTATCAAAGATAGTTTCACAATGAGCATGCATTTGAAAGCCAAATTTAAGGATTAGATATTCAAATCACTATGGCATCATGTTTCAAAGCATGCTTTGGATAACATCTTAGAAGAGCTTCATCGTTCAAAAGGATTTGTACCAACTCCTGAGAATTGTGGTTGTCAATTGAAGATGTATTTTGAAATACCATTCGCTCACGAACATGTGATTTATGTCGATTCGTATACGTTAAATCTATTGTATTAAATTTAAAAGTTTGATATTTTTAATCACTCGATAATATTTTGTCTTTTTTACTACAGGTTCATCTATTCTATTAGATTCAATTTATGTTTTTTAGAGAGCGCTTGATTTTAAGCCTTGTGGATCTGTGAATTATAGCAATCTTAATGTTGATCATCATATGGAAAGGTTTTAAGAAAAATTCAACAATCAACCAGATCATGTCAAATACAATTATATAATAAGGATGGAAGAGAAACATGATCCATCAAAAATTATGATCAGTTAACCTTCGGTTAAGAAAAATAATTGTGGATGCCCAAAAGTGAAGCGTGTTTAGCATCAAAGCCAAGCTCCTCACTGATACAGTTGTTCATACTTGAGTCAGGAATCAGCTAGGCATAGTTCATCATTCATCGACTTGATCGATGAACACGCAAGACTTAGTTAATTCTACATGGGTACAAATGATGAACCAATAAGCCAATGGTTGTAGCAGTTTGACTTGAACGAGGCCGATGGTTGTACCAGTTTAACTTGAAGGCGGAACCATAGATAGAACATAGTTCATTGTTGAAGCAAATTCCATCAATATTTCATCCTTACATCATGCATATACAAAACGTAAAGGGCGATGGAAATTTTGGTTTTTGATCGGTAGCCGTTTGTCTTGGGTATGATGAAAATGAGTGGTTTTTCATTCGTCATTAATTATAGGGAGAATTTCATATATGCCTCTCTTAGACCTCAAAATATCATATTTGCCCACCATAATTTCTTAATATCATATTTACCCTTCATAAACCTTCAAAATATCATATTTGCCCAAATCCTTTTTTATAATGTTTTTTTAATATTTTATAATCATTTTTATACCTTAGAATTATTATAATAATTAAAAAAATTAACCATATTATCCTTACGTCTATGATAATGAAATGTAAACTTTTAAATTGTTGGAGTGTCGCCTCCTTGACAAACAAAAAGATTCATCTTCAACCCCCTTAAGGGAATTTATATTTTGATTGTTTAGTTTTGTTGTTTTGATTATTATCATGTTGTAGATGAAAGATATTTTAGAGATTATCATTGATATTTTAATGTTTAACAAGGACATATACGTTATTTTGATATTTAAGAAGGGCATGTATGATATTTTAATGTTTAAAAATGATATATATGATATTTAGAAATTTTATGAATGGTAATATGATATTTAGAAATTTTATAAAGGGTAGATATGATATTTAAAAATTAAGTTGGGTAAATATGATATTTTGATATTTAAGAATGGCATATATGAAATCCCCCCTTAATTATATAATGAGTTATTGACTTCATATGAAGCCTATTCTAGAGTTTTCACTAGATGTGATGGAGTACATGAGTCATTGTCATTCTTTATGACAGATAGGACAAAACCACCGTAACACTATATGCGTATGCTTGAGATGGGTATCCTGATAGCCAACAAATTTGGTGTGATCGTCTAATTTTTTTTACCACGCTCTGTAACTTTTTCCCTCTATAGAGAAGTCATAGAGAGTTTCAAAATCATCATGTCCTTACATTTGCACATGTATACACAAATCACTATATGATGGTACAATTAGAAGGAGAGTATCTGATGCCTCCCATTTCAATATTATGGATCCGCCACAAAGTCAAATCCGCAACTGAATGACAAACTATGTACAAGACACGTCTAGAATTCTATAAGCAGCTCAAACCTACATAAAGATCTTTTATGACTATAGATGATTAGATATTGTTTATTTTTTTCCTCAGATTTTATGTAATCTTTAAAATTTTAAAAAAAATGATGAAAATTTGTTTGGAATTTAATTTTCTTATAATAATATCTATATTTGTTTTACAATCAATGATATTAAGTTTATGGAATTTTTTTTTAAAAAAAATCTATTCAATTTGTGGGTTTACGACTAAAAGCAAAGATAACAAATGATGAAAATTTATTTGGAATTTTTTTTATAATATTATTTATATTACTAAATTATAAAAACAAAATTATTGTTATCTGTTTTTTTATAAAAAAATAAATTTAAAATTATTAAAACTAATAAACTTAGTAATAAAAATGTAATTATTAAATAATAAAGTTAATAATGATTAGGTTATAATAAAATAAAAATATAAAAATTAGTCAAATGGTTATTATATAATAATAATAAAACAAAACGTGTTTTCTTTATCTCCTGCTTCATGCTCCAAGTTTTTAGAGTATAGTTAGTTGATCCATCTGCCACGTATGCATGGCTGTTACAAATTTGTTAGTTAGTTGTTAGTTAGCAGACATTTATTTCCCGCTCTAAGTAGTAGCTTGAGTTTATTTGTAACTTAAGAAATTCATTCTCAATGAAAGTGGGATCCGGTGCATTCTCAATGAAAGATTCCTACAATCTCTCTTTAATCTCTTCAAACACAAACATGGTATCGGAGCTCGTTTAATCAATCATCATTTCATCATTTTTTACATATCATTATTACTTTGTTTCTTATTGTTCACTTATTCATTTTATTGGTTCACAATCATCTCAACCGAATCAAAATTCTGTTCAAAATCCTTCCTAGTGGTCATCAAACTAAGGCTTATGAGGCTGGAAGTATCAATTTGATTAATAATGTGATTCTTCATAATGTCTTACATGTTCCTTTGTTCGGATTCAATCTATTATCCATAGGAAAGTCATGCACATAGTTAAAATCTCTAGTTTTGTTCTCGAAAAATATTTGCTTCCTATTCTAGGGCCCTTCTTATAAGAGACCAGTGGTTCTTGGTAAACACTATCTTTTTCATTCTAATCAAAGAACACACAAAGGAGTTAAGTTGTTCTTTATGTCACTTCAGACATATCTATTAATGATTTTCCGTTTCTATTACTTTCTCAGTTGTAAATCATTTTCTATTCCAATTTCTGTATGGCATAATAGACTTGGGCATATTCTTATGTACAAGTTGAAAATTGGCTTATGTGATAAAGACAATGATGACTTAATAAATCTTGTGATGTGTGTTCTAAAGCTAGAAAACATAAGCTTCCTTTTTGACATAGTTCTATTCAAACCTCATCTCCTGTCACTTCAATTCACATTGATAAATTGGGTCCTTATCAAACCAAAATATATAACAATCAATCTTATTTTATAACAATTGTTGATGATTATAAACTTTACAATATGGAAACTAAAAGCATTATGATCTCAAGTGATGAAAATGTTTTTCATATCAAATCCAAGCTTCAATTTCAACACCTTTATTTCCAAATGACAAAAATACCCTTTCTGATGAAGAACCTTCAAGATCAAACGCACAATCCGATATTCCATTTGACAACCCTTCTCAACAACATATATCTCCTCAATAGTCTCCTCTACAACCACCATTAAGAAGAAGCACCAGAATTCATTCAACTCCTTCTTACTTACAAGATTATATTTGCACAAACGCTTCTTGTGAATAGACACCAGATTCATGCCTTTCATTCGCATCATGTATGCACACTATGACTAAAACTATCTTCCCCAAAATCAAGGATCTTTTGGTCTTTCCTTTCACCTTCATCGGCATCTTCACGCTTCTAATTCTAATCGACGTCAAAAGAACTGTCCTTTTTAATACTATCTTCATTTCCCTGAAGATTCTTCCTACTTTAATCGCAATTATACTACAAGAACCTTGGCATCAGTGGAAGGCAATTAATTGTACATACAGTCATAAGGCTTCTAGACATCATCATCAACATGAACAACATGAGATTTTAACTTGGAATCCATTTCTGGGTTTAGTTAATTCTTGTTGCTTCCTAATGTGGGTAACAGAATCAAAAGACTATTTATAAAATTGAACCATCGATCTACCATTACAATACTTAGAAAACAAACTAACACAAAACGACCTAAGAAATTGAAATGAAAAACCAAGAACAGGTTGATTAAAGCAAACAGAGCAAAACAAACAAACCATTACAGATATGGAATAACCGGTTCTTCAAGATCAAACCCAAATTACCCATACGATTACACTAGGATCCTACCTATTGACAGAATCCAGATTATTTATAGAATTTCACCATTTACCGACATACCAGCAATCCGATTCGGTTCTTCAAGCAACGTTAACCTGGATCGTCTTCGGCTTTTTCGGCTCCGGCGGCGGTAGTTTCTCCACCGTGACGGTAAGCACCCCATCTTGACAAATCGCAGATATCTTATCCGTATTAGCATTTTCCGGCAACGCAAACTTCCTCATAAACTTACCGATCCTCCTCTCCATTCTGACGTACTTAACTCCTTCCTTTTCTTCCTGATCATGTTCCCTTTTCCTCTCTCCACTTATCACCAGCACGTTGTCTTCCTCCACCTGGACCTTGATATCTCCGGACTTCAAACCCGGCATGTCGACGATGAAGACGTAAGAGTTGGGATACTCCTTCACATCCGCCGGAGTTGCAGCCATTGCTCTGGCGTCACGTACGTAAGCGCGAGTAGGGCCGGCATTGCTTGATTTGCTGTTGGTGTTGTTGTCTTCGTTGGCGTCGAGGATGTGATGGAGGTGGCGAAAAAACGGCGTGTCGAAACCCATCAGGCTGATATCCATTTTGATCTCTGTTGATGATCTGATTCGAATATCCTAGCGCGATTGAACAATACAAGTATGAATCGAGAACTTCTGTTACTGAGGAATGACGAAGAGAGCATTTCGATAGAGGATTTATACGGTAGAGAAGAACGTGGAGAGGTGGAAGAGGAAGATAGGTCTGGAAAGAACGGGGAAGAGAAAAGGAAACTAGGAGCATCTAGTAGCTTCTTTTCGCATCCGGAAGACATGGGCCATCTCTTAAAGGGAAAATGACTTAGAAGGTAAGTAACTATTTCGATTGTCCACATATAGGTAATATTCTTTTTTTTGTTCTTATTAATGGAACAAACTTGTTAGTTTTGTTCATATTAAGGTAATATAACCGGCTATTACCTGTTTTTGCTTATGTGGCAGCCATCTGGCACATGAGTTGAATACGTTGCACCTACATGGCTTTGTGCTTATATCATCTTCGTTTACAGTATTAGAAGTCATTCAATTACACCCGATTTTGAACCCTAGATCTACGATGGCTTCTTCTTCCTCATCTTATTCTTCAAAACGACCAGATGATTTTCAAGCTGATCATCCATGTGATTGCAACTTACCATCTCGTGTGAAGACTTCAAGAACCCCTGACAATCCTGGAAGAAAATTTAGAGTTTGTCAAAACTCGATGGTAAGCTGAATACGTTCCAACTTTCTTCTTCTCCATCTTGTTGAATACCCTTTCTTCTTTTTCATCCTTTAACCTAACATTTTTTTAATTTTTCTTCAAGAATGGAAAAAGTCCAAGCTGTAAATTCTGGCAATGGCTGGATGAGGATGAAGGGAGGATAGATGGAAGAAAGCCTTACTGGAGGAAACCAGAAGAAAGCTGTAATTTAACCTTGAAAATTTGCACTTTGGAGAATGAAATCAGCATATGTAGAATGAAGATCGAAGAAGAAAAGAACACCAATTTTGTTAATAGACAGGAATTGGACAAAGTCAAGTGGGAGTTGTTTACTCACAAATTGGCACTGATTTTGTTATTTGTATTGTATGTGAAAATGTGGATTTCATTGTAGTTCATGATGTATTAGGGTTAATGATGTAGTTTATGATTAAAACATGACTGGTATTAAAATGATGTACTTTATGTATGTTATGAATGGATGTTTTTGTTACATGTTTTTGCTTCTGAAGTTTTTGTTACATGTTTAGAATGAAAAGTAATTAAACACTGGAATGGAATGAAAAGTAATTAAACACTGGAATGGTATACATTGAAACATTGGAATGTAATATAATATAATCTAACATGGGAATGTAACATTGGATTCCAGGAAACATTGTTTACAAAACAGTGGAATTAAACACAGTTACAGATGCATTACTGCCAAAAGGTACACATATTACTAGACAAAAGATTCCCAGTCAATGATGCCAAAAAAACAACAAATTATCAAATTCTAATCCAATTCCATTGGTTTATCACAACTACTCCCCTCTTTTCCCTCCCACTTCTTTCTTATTTGGATTTTTGTGATTCTTTCTGAAGGTTTCCTTCTTTTCTTTCCCTGTAGAACCTGAAATGCTGGTACTTCCATCATATGCTCCTCTTCCACTGGATCTTGGACTGCAGCCTGTCCTTGGTCATCTTGTCCAACTGGATCTTGAATTACTTCAACTTCAACCTGTTCAACTTGATCTACATCTCCAGCCTGGTATTCACCTTCTTCAACTTCAACTTCAACAAGTGCTTCAACATGTTCTTCAAGTTCAACCTGTTCTTCAACCCCTCCAACTTCAACCTGTTCTTCAGCTTCAACCTCAAGTTGGTCTACATCTTCATATGTATGATTACCCTCTTCATAATCAACTTCATAAGACTCCACCTCACTATCAGGCTCCCTTTGAACTTCACTGTCACTATCACTTTCCAAATCAACTTCATAAGACTCCACCTCACTATCAGGCTCCCTTTGAACTTTACTATCACTATCACTTTCCAAATCAACTTCTTGATGCAATTCAACCTTCACTTTACCTGTTATGAAATAACTCAAATGTTAGAATTAGAAGTTGTTTTATTGTAATCAAAAGGTAAATGAGGAGAAATACCTTTTTTGTTGGCTTTTTTATTTTTTAACTTTGACTTTGGATTTGAGGATTCCCCAATTGGTTTTTGAGGACATTTTGCTTTATTATGCCCTGATTCTCTGCATATGCTGCATCTCATAACAATTCCCCTTTTTGAGACTGTATGCTTATTGCCCTTTAGTTCATTCTCAATCTGATCCCTTTTCCTTTTTGTTGATGGTCTTCCTGGCATTCTTCTCATTTTGGGAGGCAATGGCTTGATGTAATCCACATCAGGCCACATATCACTACCATTTAGTGGCTTAATGGTGTACAAGTAGGCATTACAAAACATTCTTGTGGTCAACCATGGTGATACATAGTCCTCTGGATCCCTATTGAGGTTTGAAATTGCAGCATATGCATGTACACAAGGGTAACCAGTTAATTGCCACCCTCTACATCCACATGTTTTCTTACCAAGGTCTACAGCATATGCATCTTGTAAAAGTCTCACTTCAAATTGTTGATAACCAGATGGTACAACTCTCCAAAATCTGTCCACATACACTTAAATGTAAGTATACACAATTGAATGTCAAACATACACTTAAAAGTCTCACTTCAAATTGTTGTAAGTATACACAATTGAATATTCAATCACTAACCTTTGAAGTGTCTGAATCTTGGACAATTTCAGTCTGATGGTAGGACATATGTTTAAGTCTCCCCAATAACTTCCCTTACTTTTTTGTATACACAGTCTCTCCATCACATAAATTCTAATTTCCTCTAACATAGTGATTAGAGGTCTCTTCCTGGCAGCTGCAATGATTGAGTTAAAACTCTCAGAAACACCATTTTCATATGCATCACATGCCCTATCAGTTTGAAAGAATGCTTTACTCCAAGTTTTAGGGTCCTTCTCCATTAGATGATCATATGCTAGTGGTTCTATCTTCTTGATTTCATTCATGTGTTGCTCAAATTTAGCCTGGGTAGTAGAAGCAGCAGCTCTCCAAAAAAGTGTACTGAACTGTTGACCCTTGAATTTTTTCATGAAATTAGCACATATGTGTCTTGCACATTGTCTATGCTCTGCTGCAGGTACCCTTTCCTTGACAGCCTCAAGTAATCCCTGTCAGCATTACAAACAAAACATAAACTTCATATAAATTAAGTATTAAATAAAGAGACCATATAAAATCATTACTTTATGCTGGTCTGATATTAATGTCAACCCATGTCCATTTCCCATTCCAATGTCATCAAGGAGAAGGTCAACAAACCACTTCCATGTTTCCTTACTCTCAACTGCAACCACAGCCCAAGCAAGAGGGTAGATATGGTTGTTTGCATCCCTGCCTACTGCAGCAAGCAACTGACCTCTGCAAACACCTTTTAAGAAGCAGCCATCTAGTCCAATTACCCTTCTACAACCTTTAATCCATCCATCCTTCACACCTTTTAAACATACATAGAACTTTGAGAAGTAAGTGGCTCCATCAGGCATGGCATCTACATCCATCTTCACTGTTGATCCAGGGTTAGTCCTCCTTAGCTCTTCTCCATAGCTCCAAGTTTTAGCATAGTGTTCCTTTAAAGTACCCTCTATCTCCTTAAATGCATACCTCCTTGCATTTCTGCACTGTCCCACACTTGCAATCAAATTAAATGTCTTGCTAACTTTAGCCTTCAATTTCCTCACACTCATTTTTGGTTTCTGGAGAATCTGATTCATGAAATGATTACCTATCCATTTATAGGTAACAATGGACCCAAACTTGAAGACTCTTGAGCAATTGTGGTTATCAATTAAAGATTTAATCTGGAATGACCTTTCATTGCTCATCCAGGTTGCCCACAACCTAAAGGGACAACCTTTATTATTCTTGTTCTTCTTACCTTTACAACACTTCACCAGTAACCTGTTATGATCACTTTTTTCATACCACAAGTCATACCCATTCTTCACTGCATAATTGGTTAGACATAGCTTCAATTGCATTGGGGTTGCAAACTTCATACCTAGAATTGGCATCATCTTATCCCATGCTTGGTTCTCATCATGGACAGGGAATACAACCTTCTCATCTTTTCCATCATTAGGTTCATCATCATCACTAAGCTTACCTGAAAGTTTGTTTAAAAAATCGTCACCAACAGTTTTGTTAAAGGTATGGACTTCTTCATCCTCTTCATGCTCATATGCCATAATACCATCCAAGTTATCATCTTCTTCACTATCATCCTCTTCTACATTCTCATCCTCTTCTTCACTATCATACCCATTACCATCTGATAACACCTCATTTTCAGCCCAATCAAGGATTGGATCATTTTGTTGGTCAATGTAGACATCCAACTCAGCTTCAGGAGTATAAGTAGCTTCAACAAACTCCCAATAATCAGCATCACTGTCGATTCTTATAATACCCTCACCTAAGGTTTCCTTTCTACTACAGTAGTACACATTATCACAACGTCCATTTGTTAAATTCCTAAGCCACAAAAGAAACTCTTTGTAGGAAAACCCTCCAAAATCGACATCACGCACTGTTATCTTTTCGAGGTCTAAGTATTTCAACGGATTTCGGGCAAATACTCCACTGTAATGAACATCTATAGTTAAATACATACCTGTAGGTGATTGGGACGCCATCTTACAGTCGACTTCAACACGTGATTATGATGAATTTGGTGAATCGAATCTAGGTGGATCGAATCTACAATCGGTGATTATGTTGAAATTGAACGTATAGAGCCCTAATTAAATGAGAGAGGGGAGTAATGGCCACGTAAGAATCCACGTAATTGAACGTATAGAACGTATAGGTGCAACGTTTTCAACTCATGTGCCAGATGGCTGCCACATAAGCAAAAACAGGTAATAGCCGGTTATATTACCTTAATATGAACAAAACTAACAAGTTTGTTCCATTAATAAGAACAAAAAAAAGAATATTACCTATATGTGGACAATCGAAATAGTTACTTACCTTCATAAGTCATTTTCCCTCTCTTAAAATACCCGATCTTATTTCGAAAGATTTATTATAACACAGGAGTAAATTACAACATTGGTCCTTATATTCATCCGTCTAGTGTTTTAATTTTTATTTTTTTTAATGTGGTATTATAAAAAATTATAATAAAGGTCTTTGAGAATATCAAATGTTGTTTGTTTTTTTATAAAACCCACTTCAAAGCGCAGCACATGTGTAATATTTTTCTTTTCACAACAGTTTTTTTTGAAAGACTTCAAACTACAAAACCTCTGCGCGTGTACTACATGACGCAGCACTTGACTTGCATCTTCTAACCTCTTTAGCTTTCATTTTTTCTAAGTGTTTTTTTAAGAATTTTTATATAACTTTTAAAAAAAAATTTAAAACTTTGATTTTCATAAATTTTTATTTACGGACGTGATACAATTTATTTTTATAATTTCCACAATTATTTTTTAAACTTGATTTTTTTAATTTTTTTTTACCATTTTATTAATAATAGTTTCAATTTCAGTTACATCTTTTTTAACGTGTGTAATTTTTTACGAACTTAGTTGACAACGTTTGCAATACTTTCTTAATTTTTTTTATTATTTTCTTTTTTAATGTTTTTTTAAAATTAGTTTTTTTTTTCTAGAATAAAACTATTAGCTTCGTTTACATTTTTTTAAGTTTTTTTTTTTTTTTTAAATTTATATTTTTGTTTTTTACATGTTCTTGTTATTATTATTTCAATGTTTTAAAACTATAATTATTAAATTTCAGTGTTGAGAACTATTTTCAATTTATAAAATTAGTTTATTTGCAAATGTTAAAAAAACAAACATTCTTCTTATTATAGGCTGCAACCGTTTGTTCCACCTCTTCTGCTACAGAGGATTGCAGAGGTGGTCTGCAGACTTCATGAAATTTCGCATCGAAAAAACAAACAACACCTAATTATAACAATCGAGTATCTGGTTCAGGTGTTGTTCAACGACTTAGACTAAAATCGATCGGTTCGGCTAAAGGCGGTGTGTTATTCGCTTCCATTTGCAATAAAGATATCAAAAACTTCCATGAGACCCCGCTACCATTGGCTCTGATAGCGTATGGGGTTAACTTTTTAAAAAAATCAGGGATAGGGACGAGATTAAACCCCATTATATATATATATATATATATATATATATATATATATATATATATATATATATATATATATATATATATATATATATATATAACAGGGCCGCACGAGAGTAAATGACAGAAATACCCACTCCCGACTCCAATCCTGAAAATAAAATGGGGTTTAATCTCGTCCCTATCCCTGAATTTTTGAAAAAAATTAATCCCATACGCTATCAGAGTCTCATGGTAGCGGGGTCTCATGGAAGCTATCTATTGTGAATGTAAGATTGATTATAAACCAATCATTTTAATTATTTTAAGAAAGTAATTAGTATATATTACATGTTGAAGATATAATAAGTATTAATTAAACTTTTTGGCATTTAATATGCATGAATTACTTTCTTAAAATAACTAAAATGATTGGTCCATAATCAATCATACATACAGACAATAGATAGTAAAAATATTTGAACTTAACTCTCTCTCTCTATCTCTCTCTCTCTCTCTCTCTATATATATATATATATATATATATATATATATATATATATATATATATATAGGGTTAGGTTATTTTGTTTTTAGTAACTATTGTAGGATAACATGTACCATATAATCACACAAATTTTAGCAAAAAGATATTTTGGACAATTAACTACAATTATAAAAGAAATTTTTTGGATTTTTAGGGATAACTAATTCCACTAATTTTAAAAATCTGATTTTTTTTTTTAATTAATTCTAACTTAATTTTTTAACATAACTGATTTTATTCTATCAAAATATTGTTATTTTGTTAGAATGCGATTATGTTAGAATGACATTCGGTTAGAATAACAATTTATGACATCCTTTAAGAATATATTAATAAAAAGAAATCATGAATAAATACGTTGTGAAACAATATACCAAATCGATTCTTGAACTAATAATATATCAAATAATTAATTCTATGATTCTGATACAAAAAAAAAAAAAAAAAAATTCTTGAATAATATCAACATTCTAAAAGAATAACAAGTGTACTTTTTAAAAAGCAACATTCTTAAACTTTGAGTGTGATCAATCTTTGATTCATTCTTCACGTCATTCCTATAATGTCTTCATGCCATTCCTATCACAAATGCATCAAAAACATCAAAATCAAACAAAAAACACTAAGTCATTCTGAAGAATAATACTGCTAAGATTCGTTTTATACATTCTGGCGGAATACATTCTACTATAAGACACTCTTGTTCTTCATATTTTCTTTCTTCTCCACATGAATGACAAACACTTCAAAACCTAAAAAGAAAAAAAAATCATCAAAATCTAACAAAAACACTAATCCACCAAATGAACTGACAAAATATATAACATTTTAATAGGAAAAAAGGATTCTAAAAGAATCATTAAATTAGCAAGTTGTAATTCTGAAAAAATAATTAGGCAGAATACATACAACATTGTAAATTTTGACAGAATACATACAACATAGTAAATTAGCAACTAACATAAATTTATTTCATGACCATTCCTTTAGTTAGGCATTTCGAAAATTATGATACATGAATAAAAAAAACTTTAGTAATTCTGTTGTAATGCATGCCACATGGTCAGACTCTCTTTTAGGAATTTTCACAAACATTTGTCGTGCACTTCTTCTCACACCTAAAACCAATTAAATCAATCTTAATCAGCAATGATAAATTGAGCAAATATGTTATAAAATTAGTCATGATTGTTCAAAGAAACGCATGAATTATACCTCTTGGAACAAATTTAATATATACAAAAAATAAAGCCAATAATAATAGTAAGATTCAAAACTTCAAATTATGGTGCAAACCTGTAAAAATGAATAAAAGAATATATGATTAAACTCTCAACCTCCACACCTATATTTACCTGCAAAAAGGAATACAATTGTAACTTCATCTTGGAGTTAATATCTACAGTTAGACAAAAAAAGGTTTTTTACCTTTTGATAACATTTAACTACTTGTTTATGCTCATTTGCACCTTTTAAAGCTTCTCATGAGAAAATCATCTTAGATTAATATCCCAAAAATCGACCAATTGCACCTTTTAAAGCTTCTGTTATAACTCCAACGATAAAAACAGAGAACAAAAGCCTTGTGGTAATTAATCAACACATGAACATAAAATTAATCTAATTCAATAGATTGAGGATAATGAGAATGAAGTTAAAAGATTTAATGCAAGACCCCAACTTTCGTATTTATGAAAGACTCAAACTTTCATACTATTCTAATATTATTCTTAAGTTACTTTCTCAAAACATGCTACATGCATATTTATAAAACAATATTTAATATTGATAAAGTGTTTACAAAGGATTGGATAGAAACCGACTAAGTTTTATTACATTTCATGTCTACCCAGGAATCTACTATTCATATACATACATGAACATTAAAATACAGAGAAATAGTATTAACTATTCTAAATCTTTCAGTAGTATAAAACTATATTGGATACTCATCACCTGCAATTGTTAAACATTGAGAGGAATAAGCGATAACGCTTAGTGAATTCAATAAATAGATACAATATAATCTTATGCCTTATATATACTTCAATGTGGCAAAAGCAAAGAGGAAGAACAAGACATATGTGAAATCATATGATAAGCGTTCATATCAATCAAAGACTTTATTCAAAGATATGCTTTTCAATGAGACATAACGATTTCAATACTTGATATGCATCAATAAAGCTTTGGCCCAAATGGCACAGAAGATGTATAATTTATGATTATCAATATGATAGATTTCTGGTTTTCACGCCTTGTTTAGAATTTCGGTAGATTTCAGGTTTTCACGCCCTGTTTAACAATTTGCCAATACCATAGAATAGAGTTCATTCCCTTACGGAGTCATGCTCTACATGGTCGGAGGCTACATACCATTCCTATCTAACTTTTTGCCAATGCCATAGAATAGAAGTCATTATCTTATGGAGACATGCACTACATGGCAAGAGGCTATGTACTAGTACCAATGTGAATCTAAGTCCTTTCACTGATCACATGGTCAAAGGTATTATATTTGCTATAAACATAGCGAATAAAATAACACGGGAAAATAACTCAGAATGATAACACTGAGAAGCACATAGCACATATAAGACATAACATACAATTGTTCCTATATATTGAACTCACCTTAAGTTAACCGGGGGTTAAAATAGTAATTTGGACAGCATTTCGGCTTTAAGTATGACTTTCTATGTTGAAAACCGGGAGTTTAATTGAAAATCGGGCTCTGCGATGGTAGGGCTTCAACACCAAAAAGATAAAATTTTTGGGCTTCTAGGGAGCTTCGGGAGTTGTTTCGGGTGCTAAAACTGATACCGGGGCTCCGGGGAAAGTCAAAATGAAGAAAATATGGAAAGAGGGGCTAAAAGTGGCAAATTTCCAAAGTTAGTCGGCAAGGTTCGCAGCCTCCCTTTATATAGGGCCGAAGCGGAAGTCGGTTGGGAAGGAAGCAGGCAGCGAAGCAGCTTGGTGGCATCAGCAGTGAGGGCCATGTCACATCTGTGAGGCTCGGGCCGGAGGAGGGTGACTTAGCGAAGACACACAGCAGCTGCGCAGGGCTCCAGCGAGGCTCGGACGGAAGCAGATGCGAAGCACCTGCGAGGGACACGCAAGGCGGACACGTCTCCGGCTTGTACACGTGGTGCTGCGGGGCGAGGCCACGAATCCGGTGACGCACCTGCTTCGTGTGAGGTAACGTGGCTGCGACGAGGGTCTCCGGTGGCTGGTACTATTCATGCGAAATTCTCAGATTTTGAGCACCGAACTTCTAAAATCCATAACTGTCGCATACAAGCTCCGTTTTTTATGGTCTTTATATGCATGTGTAGCTAAAATTACGCTCTACAACTTTCGTTTAGACTTCGTCGGCTAATTTTGAATTTATTTTTAATATTATTCTTTTTAACAGACCGGGACAGGAAAATCCGTTAATAATTCATAACTTCTTCATCCGACATTTGTTTTTGTCAGAATTTTTACCGTTGTACTACAAATAACGAGACCTTCGATTCTCATTTAGTATGTATCGGTCAAATATCGCTCGATCTAAAATTCGAGTTTTTAGCTGTCTACTGCTAAGTTGAAACTTCGAAAAATCATAACTTCCTCATACGAAGTCAGATTTTGGCGTTCTTTTTATCGAATTTATCTGTTTAACGAATACTACAACTTTCATTTAGATTACTAAGGCTAAAAGGTAGTTTATCAAAAACTCACTTTTTATGTCATTCGGTGCCATATCGGTTTTGTCGCGGATCTTCGGTTGGTCATAACTTCTTCGTTATAACTTGGATTTCAATGAGGTTTTCGCCTACAAGTTTCTAACGAGATTCTCTACAACATCAAATAATAAAATTTTACTTATTTCAAATTTTATATTTTCGCTAGCTTTCACTATTTGGCTTTTAATTGGAATCTCATAAGACTTCCAATATTTTCTGAGTGATTCTAAACATAATTTTACTTCATTTTTAGTAAAAACCCATCTTGTTAGAACTCAACACTCAATTTTATTCACTTTTAATAATAACAATACACAATTTCAGAACGTGTATGTTACATTTAATCACCCAACACTACATGGTAAAGATCATAAATATCTATTCAACGAAGATAGAATGCCAGGAAGATAGTAATTGGCAATAAAACTAAATATAAATAATCGAAGGGACATGAAATAAGAGAAATCAACACTGGAATTGTGTTTGTGTGTGGAAGATGGAGAAGATTAACTTACTGGAACAAATCAAACTGGGATGGTGTTAGGCTTCATCGGATACTTGAGATCAACCATCATGTCTTTTCCGATAAAAGGATGGAAAGGATGCTGAAGACCTAGAAGCCTCATGATCACTATTAGGAGAACCGGAGGTGGGCGGTGGATACAAGGAGGAAGGTAGCCGACAAAAGAGTAGGTGGCAATGAAGGGGAAGGAGTAGGTGGCGGCGATCGGCGATTGAACGTGAAACAAAAATGTCGATTCCTTTTGTGTTCTGGTGGATTTTGTAGGGTAAAAAAACTGATTGCAATTTTATAGGGATTTGATTTGATTTTAATTTTGGAATTTATTTAATAAACATGCAATATTACTAACTTACCCTTATTGATTTATTTAGAAATTTAATTTGTGTTAAATTCTGATTGGTTCATATATGCACACAATACTTGTTGAAAATATTTGAACCTAACTCTCTCTCTCTCTCTCTCTCTCTATATATATATATATATATATATATATATATATATATATATATATGGATAATGCCATAAAAAGCTTTAATTTTGTAAGAAGAATTCGGTTTTACCCTTCCGCGGGTTTTTGGTTTGTTAATGCCGCATACTTGTCTCATTTTTTGCATTTATTTCAAATAGTCGGTTTCAAGAGGGTTTACCAATTACCCCTCCAATGTAGTAGAATTTTCCACCCCCGTTTCTTAACCCCGTTTACCAAATAATGAAGTTATCCCCGTTTGGTGAACGTTAGACATAGAGCTCCACACCCGCTCTCTGAAACGTCAACTCAGTCTCAGTAAATCGTACCTTCTACTGAGAGAAATCTTAGACTTTTGGGAGGGAATCATCACAAAATTTAGGTATTTGAAGAGGATTAGGTCTGAATTATTGGTAACTTGGTATCGTTGTTCAAGAAGGAAGAAAGTTGGGTGATA
The DNA here is from genome assembly GCF_052625555.1 of Lactuca saligna. Classification (NCBI taxonomy): domain Eukaryota; kingdom Viridiplantae; phylum Streptophyta; class Magnoliopsida; order Asterales; family Asteraceae; genus Lactuca; species Lactuca saligna. Next base: position 78,123,582 of record NC_136423.1, on the reverse strand, counting down.
GTCACATTGAGTTGTTAAACCCGAAAGTATCTCAAATCCATGATTAAAGCAGTTATCTAATGTGAATTATGAGTATAGATTTGACATGCGGAATTAAAGAACACACAAAAAACATGGTGATTTGGGTGTTTAAGAGATGCATTCGATCATGAAAGGTGTTACAAAAAATTATAAACTAGATCTAGACAAATAAATAGCTCACACTAACACTCTCAATGTTACATCTCTCAAGCACACCTCTACAAGTGGAATGAACCCACCTTATATAGAGGTGTTTACATCTCTCTATCTCTCTCTCTCTCTCTCTCTCTCTCTCTATATATATATATATATATATATATATATATATATATATATCATGTCATAAGGCTACATTACTACATGCAAGTGGGCCTACAAAATTCAAACCATTTGTGTAACACTCTGAATTCAGTAGACCAAGAAAGGAAAGGAAAACCCTAATTCAAGGAGTCAACTCGTTGAGTCCAAGGAAGAACTCGACAAGTAGGACCAAGTTCCGTGGCGCGGATTAAGTAGCCGACTCGGCGAGTCAGGGGACTAACTCGGCGAGTCTGGCCTAGTTTGGGAAATCCTAATTTTGGGACTTGGTGCCCTATATAAGCATCTCATTCTCATTTCCTCAGCCTCTTGGATGCTCTCTTTAGACCAGAACGAAACCCTAGTGCCTTCCATGAGTTTGTGAGACATTGTGAGCATTTTTGAGTGTTGTGAAGCTTGAAGAAGAATGTGAAGCCTTAGGGATATAAGAAGAGATTAATAGATCTAGAAACCTCTTGCATTCTCCTCCATTTTCTGGTAAGAAAGCTTCCACCTTGATCATTATGCATGTAGATCTCTTCTATGTCACTTTTAGGGGTTTTTGGTCCAAGAACCCTAGCATGAGAGGAATGGATGTCTTAAGGGCTTGTGTTTTCAGATATAGCACCATTAAGGGCTGTTATGGCATAAAGGTGCAAGTTTATGACATAGGAACGCCCATGCAAGCATATGAAGTGTTCTTTTGGCTTTTTTAGCTCAAAAGGCCATGACTGGAGGAAAAAGGTAGTAGCTTTGCATGTTTATGGGGTGGTTGGGTCCAGATCTATGTTGTGGATGCTTTGACATCCTCAGTAATCGTCTGAATAGATTAGCATGTAGAGGGACTCGGCGAGTCACTTGTAGGACTAGGTGAGTCAGACCATTTTCTTGCCCCAAAACCCTTCTGTTAAAGTGTATGAGTTGAGTTGGTAAGGGACTCAGCCAATATGGGTCCATAGTGGACATGAAGATCATCATACTCGACGAGTTCTAGGAGGAACTTTGTGAGTCTAAAGCAATATCCTTAATTTATAAAGGTAGACTCGGCAAGTTCAAAGGGGAACTCGGTGAGTCAGATGAAGGAGGGTCCCGATGTGTTGAAGGTGTACTAAACGAGTTCACGGAGAACTCGACGAGTAGGATCGAAGTCCAGAGTTTTGTGTGGACTGTGGGACTCGACGAGTTGGTGGGTCAACTCGGCGAGTTGGGTTAACTTGGAGTGTTGACTTTCACTTGGTTTGACTTTGACCATTGACTTTGACCAGGTTTGACTTTGACCATGTGGGGCCTGATGCCGGGAAAGGCCTGATGCAGCGGGCAGGGGGCCCAGTGCGTGATTATGTGTATGTGGTATACGGTAGGTTGGGGAACTCACTAAACTTCATGCTTACGATTTTTAGTTTTGGTTTTTAGTTTTGGTTTTAAACACACACCAAGAAGTTTAGCCTGGGATGTTTACTCTGATAAAATGAACAAGTGTTTTGAAAAGATATTCTGATTTGTTATATAACTCTTTTAGTATGATTAAAATGATTTAATATCTATGGTTTAGTAATGCTTTAAAAATAAATTTTTGGTCATGATTTTTGGGATGTTACAAGTTGGTATCAGAGCCTTTGTTTGATGGATTCGGGTACACTCTCAGGTGTGTCTAAGCTCAAACTGAGGACTTGGTATGAAAATCTTCAAAATAGAATCATTTTTATAAAAGAGCTTGGAAAAAGAAAAGAATTTCGAAAAAAGAATACGGACTTTAAAAAGAGAAAAGGTTGTAGTGCATGCAATCAGCCGAGCTCAAGTAAGTTCTCCCAAATTACCCATACAATTTTATGTTATGGTATGGTTATGTGATCATCATGCTAGTTTAGGGCTAATGATCTAGGAAGGATGCCTTATATGCCTGATTATATGAGCTTATATCGCACACTAATGCAGATTCTTGATATGTGAAAATGATTGCTTGCTTATGTATGGTTAGATTTTCCTTCTTGTCTAAATGCTACTTGATTTGTGCTTTGTGGGACTTTGAGTAATGGGAGTTAGTCATTAGGTGAATACGCCAAGTCACATGTGACCAGGGTTTAATAATCTCAGAGTGCTGGATTTGGCCCTATTGTGCAGCTCTTGTCCGAGTCCAACCGTTGTAGGGAAGATTCCTTTACTCAAAGGATTATCTGAGCCTCTTCACATGTGATGGTATTCAGATAATGGCTAATTGGCATTATGAAGATGCCTTCAGTAGCTAAGGACTAGGTTCGGGTTGGAGGTTACCCTAGGGAAAGCCTAGGATAAGAGTAGTACTGGGAGCAGTAGTAGTAAGAAGGGACTTGGTGGAGTCGAGACAATTCTTGAGGAATGTACGGATAGATGTGAAAGGTAGTATGGGCACGTACTACTGAAAGCAAAGGATCCATACTCTATTCAAGAGGGGCCGAGATAAAACTAGTGAACTTTTAGTGCATGTGTGATCCCTCAACAATGATGTGTATTTTGATGGTTGTTATGGCATGTTTTCAGTATGGTGACGTTGCATGAGAGATCAGTGGATGGATCAGGTGTCGGAGAGGGATTAGGCTCAGGCTTAGGAACTGAGCAGCTCGAGGAGCATATGAGGGAGTTTGTATCAGCTGAGATTATGCGTAGTACTCTAGACCAGACTTTTGTGATCTTTGGCATGGTCAAGGAGGGCATACTGGAGTTTTTGGATGAGAGGCTTGGAGCCTTCCGCACTGAGATGATGGGCATGATGGGAGCGCGTACATTGACATTTTAAGATTTTAGAGCCTGTGGAGCTCCAGATTACCATGGGGCTAGGGACCCCATTGCTAGCAGCAGATGGTTGGTTGATGTCGCCAATGCGTTTTGTTCTAACTGGTGTCCCGAAGGGGACAAGGTTCAGCTCGCCTCATGTCTTCTGAAGGACAGAGCGCGGGATTAGTGGGAGGAGGTTGGTCATGCTATCGGGGATGATTTCGTGTTGGACGCGATGACATGGATTGATTTCTCGGTCAGGTTCAAGGCTGAGTTTGCACCGGTGATTGAGGTGCAACACTTAGCCCAGTAGTTTCAGGATCTACGACAGACTACATAGACAGTGGCAGAGATCACCACCAAGTTCAGGGAGAGAGACCTTCTGGTTCCGCAGTATGTGGCGGACGAGGAGATGAAGAAGGCTCGGTACCATGAGATGTTGAGGAGTGATATTAGTTAGTTCGTGAGTCGGTCCAGCTACAAGACGTTGGAAGAAATGATCGCTTGGGTAAAGAAAGAGAGATTCATCTTGAAACAGAAAACAAGAGAAAGTTTGCAGAGGTTCGGATATTTATGGGATCAGGAAAGATGCCCAAGACATCAGATTCTAGATTGAGAGGTCCTCAGGACCGGGGCCGTTGTGTCAAGTGCGGCAGGACGCACGAGGGTGCATGTAGGAGTGGCAGCGGTGGTGTTTCTGCCTGCTTCAAGTGCGGATGGATTAGTCATTTTACCAGGGATTGTACTGCTACCATCATCCATGGATAAGACCTTATATGTATCCATTGCAGCTACAGGGGCCACATGAAGGCTCAATGTCGAAGTTTGCATTCACCAGGCCAGGTGATATCACCTGCCCCTGCAACCTTGAGGATCACCAATGACTGTTAGGGCCAGGCAGAGGTGCCTGCAGCGAGGAGCAAGGCGTATCAGTTGGTTTCAGAGGAGGCGTGAGCTGCCCGATGCGTCAGGTGCGTACCTTTCATTTCTCTATCATCTTATGTTATGATTTATTGTTATGGTTTTGCATCGGTAATGATAAATGATATTTCGGAATATCGTGGTCTGGTTGTGATTGAGTTATATGCCATCTGCATACCCTGGAATTTAGAATGATAGTTAGAGGTCGTTCCCTTGTTAGAACAGGTTACTCAGGATGTAATAACCGTAGCTTACTGGTGTGGGACTCGGTAGTGTCTGGCTAATTTTCGGGGAAGGTATCATGTGGGAATAGATCGGTTAGATCACCAGTTGTGGTAAGCATGTGTTTTCAGCAGAGTGGTCAGGGGATGGTAGGGAGAGTTGGGAATCATTCCAAGTTGTGAGCTGTGAGGAGCTAGTCAAGTCGAAGTAGGGGAGAGCCACCCGAGTATCGAAGGGCAGAAGTAAGTGCAACACTGGGATAGTTTTGCAGTCTTGGTGAGGAAGAAAGTAGCTCAAGTAGCTGCTTGGATTGAGGAGCATTTAAGGTGGGAGTTGGGGAAAATTTCCATCCTTGAGTTTGTGTATTCACAATTAGTTGATGGCTGGTTCGGGGAAACCAGGTCAGAGAGCTTCCAGCAAGGTGCGAGATTAGACAGGATATAACACTGCGGGTTAGCCGTAGCATTCCCCATCAGTGATTCAGTGAGGGAAGTGTTGTAAGACTGCGCATAAATCGTAGCATTCATTAGCATCTTAACTAGCGAAGTGTGGGCGGGGGCCCGTATCTCCTAGCTAGCGAAGTATGGGCGTGGGGGGGGGGGTATCTCCTCGTTCGCGAAGTGTGGGCGGGGGTCCTGTACCTCCGATTTAGCATGATAAGAGCCAGGAATGGATAGTAAGTTGAGATTAGAGGAGGAGTGGGCCTGTTTAGCCCTGGATAGGTAAGACCTGTGGGATAGGCCACTCCAAAGTATAGTTTGGGTGAGACCTGTGTTCGAGGCTCGTGTACATATAGCAGCAGGTAGGTCCTGGTAGATACCTTAGGGTTAAGGTAGGGGATCAAGGATCCTAATTCTTCTAGAGTCGGAGTGACTGAAGGACTATTCTTGTGTTCGGTAACCGGTGGGGGACCGGTATTTCGAGTAATGGTAGATCAGTTGGGACCCGGGTGGTCTCGATTCATCCAGAAGGCGGATGGGAGTCAGCAGGATTTCAGGAAGGAGTGATGATAAGGGGAAATTCGTGCATAGAGCAGTGAGATGATCAGGTAATCCTGAGTCACTCACGCTGGGTGGAGCTTTCAGTATTGAAGCATCGTAAGTGACTCATTCAGTGGGTAATGGTGTGATGGCCGGCAATGGAAGTGGTTGTGATTGTAGCTTCTACAGAGGATTTGTCCTTGATGGATTTTGGAGAGGCTTGTTCTTATGGCAAGTCACCCTGGGAAGGCTAGTGGCAGCGCCAGGAAAAAAGGGTGGACCCCCTTGTATGCCAAGTGACATTGCTCGGGAAGTACCGCTAGGGTTACCGGTTGAGTAAGAGTATTGTACTCGAGGGTAGTAATGATCAGATTATTCTGAAGATGATATTTTCAAGGCTTAGGCTGAGCAGGCAAGGTATGCGACGTTTAGAAATGTTGTGGGAAACTGTAGAGTTGTTAGCCGGAGCGGTCCTCCGTGGGTTGGACCGAACGGGAGAAGTGCGTATCTAGTCATAAAGTTGTAAGTGTTTGCAAGGTAGTTGACCGTGGCAGACTTTGAGGATGAAGTCTTGTTGAAGTAGGGGAGATTTGCAACACCCCGAATTCGAAAGACCAAGAAAGGAAAGGAAAACCCTAATTTAAGGAGTCAACTTGTCGAGTCCAAGGAAGAATTCGACGAGTGGGAGCGAGTTACGTGTCGCAGATTAAGTGGCCGACTCGGCGAGTCTGGCATGGGTTAGGAAACCCTAATTTCGGGACTTGGTGCCCTATTTAAGCATCTCATTCTCGTTTCCTCAGCATCCTGGATGCTCTCTTAAGACCAGAACGAAACCCTAGTGCCTTCCATGAGTGTGTGAGCCATTATGAGCATTTTTGAGTGTTGTGAAGCTTGAAGAAGAAGGTGAAGCCTTGGGGATATAAGAAGAGATTAGTAGATCCAGAAACCTTTTGAATTCTCCTCCATTTTCTAGTAAGAAAGCTTACACCTTGATCATTATGCATGTAGATCTCTTCTTTGTCACTTTTAGGGGTTTTTCGTCCACGAATCCTAGCATGAGAGGGATAGACGTCTCAAGGGCTTGTGTTTTCAGATCTAGCACCATTAAGGGCTGTTATGGCATAAAGGTGCAAGATTTATGCCATAGGAACCCCCATGGAAGCATATGAAGTGTTATTTTGGCCTTTTAGCTCTAAAGGCCATGAATGGATGAAAAATGCAGTAGCTTTGCATGGTTATGAGGTGGTTGGGTGAAAATCTATGTTCTGGATGCTTTTAGATGCTTAGAAATTGTCTGAATAGATTGGGGCAAAGAGGGACTCAACGAGTCAAACCATTTTCTTAGCCCAAAACCCTTCTGTTAAAGGGTATGAGTTGAGTTGGTAAGGGACTCAGCCAGTCAGGGTCCATAGTGGACATGAAGATCATCATACTCGATGAGTTCAAGGCGGAACTTGGCTAGTCTAAGGAAATCTCCTTAATTTATGAAGGTGGACTCGACGAGTTCAAAGGGGAACTGGGCCAGTCAAATGAAGGAGGGTCCCGATGTGTTGAAGGTGCACTCCACAAGTTCATAGAGAAGTCGACGAGTAGGATCGAAAACCAGAGTTTTGTGTAGACTGTGGGACTCGAGGAGTTGGTGGGTCGACTCGGAGTGTTGACTTTATCCTGGTTTGACTTTTGAGGGTATTGTGGTCTAAGTGTTATTTCGGGTATTGATACTTCGGGGAGGCGAAGGATTAACAGTTCAGGAGTTGGCGAATAGTAGTCATAAGTGTTTAGCTAGTCTTCAGCAGTGCAAGGTGAGTCTCTTCACTGTGTGCATAGGTCTACAGCGACAATGTCGGCCTATTATGTTTATGTTTATGTTTATGTATAGAAGGAAGACCCGCGAGTTAGACCAAGGCACTTATTGTTATAAATTCTGGGTATGATAAGGTTCGTATCGAGGGTCCAATGTCAGGGTAAGCCCGAGGTATGTTAGATAATAGTATGTCTTCGGACCAGGGGTCCGATGACAGGGCAATCCCGAGGAAGATTCTTATGTTGTATGTTTGATTGTACTTGTGTATCTGTGATACTTGTATGTTACTCGTAAGGAGGTGAGTGTGGGCGAGGTCCCATATCTCATCACTAATTGAGTATGGATGGGGTTCCATATCTCAATATTAGCAGAATAGGGGTGAGGCTCGTGATAGGAAGGATGTGAGTGTGGGAGGGCGCCTGTATCTCACTACTAGTAGGAGTATGGACGGGGTTCCACTACTTCAGTAGCAGACCAGGGGAGAGGTCGAAGTTAGGTAAGGCCTTAGAGCAGGGTACAACTAAAGTATGTTTATGTATGTCCTAGTATGTTATTCGATTGTATGTATGAATGTAGTGGGCGAGGCCCGGAGACAGGCGGGGCCTAAGGGAGACAGATCTGTATCCCGAGCGGGGCTCGATGTGTGACAACCCGACACCTTTACGTTATGAAATTGATCCATATATCTATAATCCACGTGAAATTATCATCTTTTAATAATAAAATGAGTCTACTCTAGTGTTTTAGGCTTAATATATCATAGATATGGACATTAGGAAGGATTAGGAAGCGTGTTGCATTACAAAATGCAGCCAAAAACACCAAGAGAAGTGTATGCGGCCGCACACAAGTGTGTGCGGCCAAGCTAGCCACACACCCAACAACAAACTCCTCCAGCTTCACACTCAACCCTATATAAAGTGGAGGACCCCCTTCCATTCACTTTTGGCTGCATCCTTTCTCTCTCTATACTTTCTTTCTCTAGAAAACCACCCAATAACACCTAGAAGGCCTCCAAAACGTGAGGAACACCATCAATTAGCTTATCATAGAGGTAAAACACTTGAATCCAAGCCTCAAACTTATAATGTTCTTCATGTTCTTCATCCTATGAAGGAGTGCGGCCGCACACCTTCATCAGGTGGCCGCACACACTCATAATACCCTCCAAAGTGAGAGTAAGGCCACACACTCAACAACTGGGACTCAAGCAAGGAGTGTATGGCCGCACACACACCCTGTACGACCGCACACTCTAGTGTGCAACCTCACTCACAAGTTTGGCCGTGTACCCCAGCCTCACACTCACCCTTATGGCCATACACACAACCTAATACCCATATTTGGCCTTAAGCTTACATAGATCATTGAGTATATAATACGGGACACTTAGCCCTAGTGATTCCAAGCCCTTAAGAGGGATTTATCATCACGTTTAGCCATGAAACACCTTAACTTTAACTTATATAGGTGTCATCATATAATTAATAGGGACTACTCGTATTCAGAGCATCCGTTAACACTCGACACTCATACGACTCGCTACTCGAACCCTACCTTCAACGGTGAGTTCATACCCCCTTAACTAACCTTTCAATTGTTTTTGACTACTTTAATGGGGGGGGGGGGGGGGGAGGGGATACAAGTTGAATTCGATACATTGCAGTATCAATCATACATGATTAAGACTTGCTATTAAAAGGATTTTCTACAATATCTTGTCAGTAAAGTTATTTCAAATGTTTATTAACCTCATTTTCAAGAATCAATTGTCTCGAAACTGATTTTCATTGATTTCAAACCTTAAATTATTTCTAAATCATGTTTACTCCAATATATTTATATAAGTAAGTATTGAAGGACTTAGAACTGATAACTGGCCTTATTTCCTGTTCTTGTTTGATTGTGGACTTAGGTTGTTAGGTTATCTGTCCGACTGTCGTTTAATACTTAGTTATATATCTTGTATATTTGCGTTAGACATAAAAGTTTTCACTCTAGTTTGATGCCTTTACATAACGAAGACACTCAGTCAAGTACTTAATTTAACTATTATAGGTATAGTTAAGACTACCACTTGTGACAACCCTATTTTTCCCAAAAGCACTGTAAACATTCGAAAGCTAAAAACAACGAAATTAACCTCGAAAATAAAGTGTTCAGGTATCTAAGTTGGGATGCATCGAATATTAGATATCATGCCCAGGTTTCCAAAAACATAAAGAACACTCAAAACCGAGTTATAATGAAGAAATTATAACCACTCGTATAATTACGACACATCGTTAAAATGTAATTTGACGTAAAAAGTGGAATCCCAATAAAATACATTTTTGCCTTAAAGTATCTAAATAAAAGTCGTAGATCTCGTTGAAAGATGAGCGTGCATAAAAAGATCGCCCAAATTGGACCTCGTATGAAGAAGTTACGAATTTTCAAAGTTTCGTAACAGTAGTAGAGGGCTGAAAACTCGGATTGAAGATCGAGTGTTATTTAGCTATCGCCACCTAAACGGAAGTTGAAGATCTCCTCGGTGGTAATAAAGCAATCAAGAGACAAACGAAAACCGACGTCGAATAAAGAACCTATGAAATTTTAACGAACTTTAGGAGGCCCGGCCTATTAAAATTATATCATTAAAAATAAAGTTAAAACTAGCCGATGGAGTCTAAATGAAAGTTGTAGAGCATAATCTCACCTACACGTGGATATAAAGAACGCGAAAAACGGAGCTCGTACGCGAAAGTTACGGAATTTAGAAGTTGGAAGCAGGGATTACGCCCCGCGTACTCTGGGAGTACGCCCCGCGTACTAGACCCAGAGTCGAGTCCCATCGGCCCGCCCAAGCTACGCCTAGCTAGCCAGGAGCCGTAAGCCATGACGTATCTCTACGCCCAGCGTAACGACGTACGCGCTGCGTACGTGAGTACGCCCCGCGTACGAGGCAATTCCAGCCTATAAATAGAAGGCTTAAGCTCGAGTTTTTGCACACAAATCACAATCCCCCAGCCATTCTCTCATACTTCTAAGCTCCAGAGACCCTCCCTTCACCTCGGTTTCCGCACTCGAGCCCCCGACGAAAGATTTACGTTGTAGAAATCCCCGAAGAGCCCGACGACGCAACTATCCGCGATCGAAACTCTGCTCAACTCTAGCCCCTCTCTTCGAACTTAACGAGTGAGTTCATACCCCTACTTTTCAATTCTTTTATATGTTTTAGGGGGGAAATACAAGTACATTACACGTTAAAAGTATCGTTTTCTAAACATAAATGCAATTTCTAACTTCGAATATCGACACAAACATCTTATGTATACAAGAGCGATTATATCACTAAATTATGTCTACGAAATGGAACATACTATCTGAAAAACTATAATGGGTATAGTTAGCAAGTCAATCCTACATTTTTATACAATTTGAAAAACGAAACACTTTCAAAAGTAGTAAGGTCATTTCATTGTAAATCTACTTATACTAGGTAATGTGAGATACTTAAACTTCAACGTACATTTTTGTATGCATTTCAAGTCCTGTATTATATACCATAATCTCTTGGAGGGAGAGCGTGATACTTGTGTATAGATCTATACGGGATTGACAATCCCGCACCTAAACTACTAGCTATAGTTAGACCGGCAGGTCCGGGGTGACAAATGTCATAACACTGCAACACTTGAAGAATGTTGTTACAGGCCGTCAGTGTCAATAGTATGGTTATAAAACTCACATAAAAAGTATAAAACAAGATTGATTTACGAGATTCATATGTGCATCGCAGTATTCCTACATTATATTCTCATACTAATTTATTGTTATCAATTGTTTATAAAAGTTACTAACACATTCCAACTTTGGAACCTTTTTCATTTTACAAGAAAATATTGGATTTTCTAAAAACCTCGTTTACCAATTTACTACCAAAAGGGATATAATTTTCCACTCGGAACACTCATGAACTCACCAACTTAATTGTTGACACTTTTCAAAACCACTTGTATTTCTCAGGGAATCAGTGATACAGGTAAACTACCAGCTTTTGGGAGAAGGAACACAAAGGATGTTTTTATCATTAAACATTTATCATCATATTGTAATATTCTTTTGATAACATGTATAACGCAACAATATACGTTTTCAATTTATATATATGATGGTTGTGTTACTTTCTTTACAATATTCAATCGTTGTGATACTACATGAAGTCATCCACCCCCGAATGTTTCCGCCATTCTGGTTTGGGGGTGTGACAGATTGGTATCAGAGCATTGTTTATAGTGAACTAAGTATATCAAACCACATAAGATATACAAACTATAAATACAACGGGAACCAAAAACCCTCTGATAACAACATTTTCATAGAAATATATTTTCTTTTAAATATATACATTTTTACCGCACGTATCAGTCTCGCGTCATGACAAGTTTTTCTAAAAAGTAGTATGGCAAGTTGCAATACCACGATCGAGCCTTGGGGTATGTACTCAAATCAAGAATAAACATAGCCTGATCAACTATATTTATCCTGGATTTGACCAATATACGTCGAGGAATGGTCGTAGTAGTCAACAAGCCAAAAACTTATAAAATCTAAATTCGCTAAATTGAAATAATATAAGTCTATTATTAAACGATAAAACATTGCGCTCAGTAAAGATATAAATAGGCTTAGGAATTCGTTAATTAGAAATTCTTTTCTTATAAAAAAATCTCATACCTCTATCCCAGTACAGACAAATGGCCGGATTTCCTTTACCAGGAGACCCCTACTACCTAAATCAAGGTAACGGCGGCTGGATAGAAGAGGACCCGGAGGAAGACCCAGAGGAAATCGAAGAGGAAATCGAAGAAGAAGTCGAAGAAGAATTCGAAATCGAAGTCGGAGAGGAATACGAAGTCGACGAGGAGATCGTGGAAATTTCTAGCGGAACAGATTCCGAACCAGAAGTAATTGACCCTCCCATCCCCCATCCTCCAGTGATCAGGCCACATCAACCGGGACCCATTCCCATCTGGGGGAGCCACCTCTACTACTGGAGCCGTCAGCAAGGCGTGCGCCCTCCATATGGCATGTGTCGGGATTTTTACAACGTCAGTGGAGGAGGCTCAGCTGATCGAGCACTTCCCGTTGTCGTGAACGCTATAGCTAACCAGAACTACCAGGCAGACCAACAAGCAACCAGAATTCGAGAGATCAATGCTGCTACCCAAGGTAACGCCTCCGACATCAGCCGTTTGGAAGGACTACATGAGAATCTCCAAATCTACACGGGGACACTACAGAACCAAATGATAACAGCTCTAGATGATATAAGAGAGATGAAAGAACAACAAGCGGAATTTGAGAGGCGACTGATGGGAGTCAAACGGTCAGATGCCGAATCCAGTTCCAAACGCCACAAGTAGAGTTTGTTCAAGCTCCAACAAATTTTGATATAGACTAGGACCGCGGATAAAGTTTTTCTCTTATTTTCTTTTGTATCTGTAAAACGGAGACCTCTTAAATAGGTCAAATTTTCCTAGAAGCCTAATGAAACACACCTTAGGTGTGATATATATATATGCAGTGCCTCTTTATATACCTCTCGAAATTAATTAAATTATTATATCTAATTTGAAACCAAAAACTAAAGTCAAAACAAATTACAAGATACGACTAACCCTCAATTACACGATTGTCAAAACATTAGAAACTTATAGTATTCATTCTTATTTTCTCTACCAGAACATGCCTCCTCGTAGAACAACACGCAGAAACTCAACTCCAGCACCACCTCCACCACCTCCTCCAACTATGGATGCAGCTATGTTCCAAACTGCTGTAACGGCCGCTGTAACTGCGGCGATGGCTCAAATGAGCAACAATGGGTCGGGAGGTGGAATAAATAGCTTTACCAACGGCCCAAGCCAAGGCCGTACTGGAGTCTGCACTTACAAAGACTTCACTAATGGAAAACCTATTCCCTTTTATGGAACTGGAGGAGTATTGGCTCTGTCCCAATGGATAGAAAAGACGGAAGCTGTATTTGAAATTTGCGCATGCCCGGAAGAAAGCAAAGTAAAATTTGCTGCCTGTACATTCTCTGAACGCGCTTTGACATGGTGGAACGGCCACGTCAAGACACTAACCCTGGTGGTGGCAAACTCCATGGGTTGGGAGAATTTGAAGCGAATGCTCCTACGGGAATACTGTCCAAGGGGCGAGATTCAGAAGCTGGAACAAGAATTGTGGAACCTTTCGATGAAAGGATCGGACATCGCAGGCTACACCAATAGGTTCAGCGATTTGATAACGCTTTGTCCTGGGATGTTAATTCTAGAAAGCCAAAAAGTGGAGAGATACATCTGGGGATTATCACCCCAACTGCGAGGAAGTGTGCTAGCTTCCAAGCCCATGACCTTCGACAGTGCCAAAGAACTGGCGCAATCGCTTGTGGATCATGGCGTCTGCCAAGGAGTCACGACTATCGCAACTGAACCAACCAAAGGGAACAATGACAACAATAACAACATCAAGAAGAAGTATTGGAACAAGAGGAAGGGACTAACCTCGCAAGAACCTTCAAAGAGACAAATGGTGGCGGTTCATGCTGCTACTACTCCCAGCACAACTCCTACAACTTCGACGCCAACAAAACAGTATGCAGGGAACTTGCCAAAGTGCAGCAAATGCAACTACCATCACCACGGTAATTGCCGCGAAATGTACTGTAAGAACTGCGACAGGAAAGGGCACACAGCCCGTTTCTGTAAGGCACCAGCGCGGCCATTCACTCAAGTTCCTGGTACTGGGGTAAGTCAAGCATGTTATGGATGTGGAGAAACCGGGCATTTCAAGAGGGACTGCCCCAAGACAAGGAATGTTGGTGGTATTGGGAGAGTGCTGGCGATAGGTCAAAATGAATCAATAACTGATCCAACAGTAGTTACGGGTACGTTTCTCCTCAACAACATTTATGCATGCATACTATTTGATTGCGGTGCGGAGAGAAGTTTTGTGAGCCATAAATTCAAACATCTACTTAACCAGAGACCCTAACCACTTAATAAAATATTCACTGTAGAAATGGCTAATGGAAAAACAGAAAGCACAAGTGATATGTACGTCGGGTGCACATTAAATTTAAACGAACATTTATTTCCAATCGACCTTATGCCCATTTCGATAAGAAGTTTTGATATAATCATCGGTATGGACTGGCTGAGTCTTCACCATGCCGACATTCTTTGCCATGAAAAGGCCGTTCGTCTCAATCTTCCCAACGGTGAAAACCTCATCATATATGGAGACAAACCTAGTGCAAAATTACAAATCATCTCCTATATCAAAGCACGGAAATATCTTCGCAAGGAATACCATGCCTTTCTAGCCCACGTAGTAGACCAGAAGAAAGAACCAAAGAACATTAAAGATATTCCAGAAGTCTGCAACTTCCTAGACATTTTCCCAGAAGATCTCCCAGGAATCCCACCAGAACGTCAAGTCGAATTCAGAATCGACTTGATTCCTGGAGCCACCCCAGTAGCAAAGTCACCGTACCGTTTAGCTCCAGCCGAGATGCAGGAACTGTCCAGTCAATTGAACGAGCTGTTGAGCAAGGGATTCATTAGGCCAAGTTTCTCACCATGGGGTGCACCAGTCCTGTTCGTGAAAAAGAAGGACGGATCTTTTCGCATGTGCATCGATTATCGAGAACTGAACAAACTGACAATCAAGAACCGATATCCCCTTCCACGTATAGACGATCTTTTTGACCAACTACAAGGAGCGAGCTACTTCTCGAAAATCGACCTAAGATCCGGTTATCACCAGCTACGTGTACTAGAAGGAGACATCCCCAAAACGGCTTTCCGAACACGATATGGTCACTACGAGTTTGTAGTGATGCCCTTCGGATTGACAAACGCTCCAGCAGTGTTCATGGATTTGATGAACCGAGTATGTCGCCCCTTCCTGGACAAATTCGTGATCGTGTTCATAGATGATATACTCATCTATTCTAGAAACCAGGAAGAACACTGCCAACATCTCCGCCAAGTTCTGGAAACATTAAGGGCAGAGAAACTTTATGCAAAATTTTCCAAGTGCGAATTTTGGATTCGAGAGGTGGATTTTCTAGGACACGTAGTAAGCAAGGAAGGAATACACGTGGACCCCTCGAAGATCAAAGCAATAGAGAATTGGACGATTCCAAGAACCCCTACAGAGATCCGACAATTTTTAGGACTCACCGGGTATTACCGAAGGTTCATACAAAATTTTTCCAAGATTGCCAAGCCACTCACCACACTAACTCAGAAAAATGTGACCTTCGACTGGGGAGAAAAACAAGATGCCGCATTTCAAACACTAAAACAAGCATTATGTAGTGCGCCCATCCTAACCCTGCCAGAAGGGACGGAGGACTTCGTGGTCTATTGTGATGCATCAAACCAAGGACTCGGGTGTGTCCTGATGCAACGAGGGAAGGTCATCGCCTATGCCTCAAGACAACTAAAGACGCATGAAGTGAACTACACAACGCACGATCTTGAGCTAGGAGCAGTCGTTTTCGCTCTAAAGATATGGAGACACTACCTCTACGGCACTAAATGCACGATCTTCACTGACCATAAAAGCCTTCAACATATTCTCAACCAGAAAGAACTCAACATGAGACAAAGACGGTGGGTAGAGCTACTAAGTGATTACGAATGAAAAATTCGATATCACCCCGGAAAGGCTAATGTAGTGGCGGATGCACTCAGTAGGAAGGAATACTCAGGTCACCGAGTGAAGTCCCTAACTATGACGATCCATTCCCACCTGTCCACGCAAATCAAGGAAGCCCAAATAGAAGCCTTGAAAGCTGAAAATGTGGCAGGAGAAACCCTAAGGGGAATGGATAAGAATCTTGAAATCAAGAAAGACGGAGTTCGTTACTTCATGGATCGAATATGGACACCAAAGTTTGGTGGATTCAGAGAAATCGTCATGGACGAAGCCCATAAAACACGATACTCCATACACCCCGGCTCCGACAAGATGTATCTCGACCTCAAGAAGTTGTACTGGTGGCCGAACATGAAAGCCGAAATTGCTACCTACGTGAGTAAATGTCTGACGTGTGCTAAGGTCAAAATAGAATACCAAAAGCCTTCAGGTTTATTACAACAACCAGAAATACCCGAATGGAAGTGGGAGCGGATAACTATGGATTTCATAACCAAGTTACCCAAAACGACAAACGGACTCGACACCATTTGGGTAATTGTCGACAGGTTAACTAAATCAGCGCATTTCCTACCGATCAAAGAGACGGATAAATTGGAGAAGTTAACAAGGACGTACCTCAGAGAAATTGTACGACTGCACGGTGTGCCCGTATCCATTATCTCGGACCGAGATAGTAGATTCACCTCAAGATTCTGGCAGTCGCTACAAAGAGCTTTGGGGACAAGACTAGACATGAGTACCGCCTATCACCCTCAAACCGACGGCCAGAGCGAGAGAACCATACAAACCCTAGAAGACATGCTGAGAGCCTGCGTAATCGATTTCGGCAAAGCATGGGACACACATCTACCCTTGGTCGAGTTCTCGTACAACAATAGCTACCACACCAGTATCAAAGCTGCCCCGTTCGAAGCCCTCTATGGCCGCAAGTGCAGGTCACCTTTATGCTGGGCCGAAGTGGGAGACACCCAACTAGCAAAAGGACATGCAACTGACAACACACTTACTGGGCCAGAAATCATACGGGAAACTACGGAGAAGATTGTTCAAATCCGAGAACGTCTAAAGGCATCAAGGGATAGACAAAAGAGTTATGCAGATAAGAGACGAAAACCCTTGGAATTCCAAGTTGGAGACCGTGTCCTACTAAAAGTCTCGCCTTGGAAAGGATTGATACGCTTCGGAAAACGTGGGAAACTGAACCCCAGATACATCGGACCATTCGAGATCCTTGCGAGGATCGGTCCAGTGGCTTACAAACTTAGACTACCTCAGGAACTCCACAATGTACACCCTACCTTTCATGTATCAAACCTGAAGAAATGCTTATCCTACGAGACCCTTGTCGTCCCTCTAGACGAAATCGCAATAAACAAAAACCTCCAATTTGTAGAGGAACCAGTAGAGATCATATATCGGGAAGTCAAAAGGACTAAACAAAGCCGCATACCTATCGTGAAGGTCCGCTGGAACGCCAAGCGAGGACCTGAATACACCTGGGAACGAGAGGATCAAATGAAACAAAAGTACCCGCATCTTTTTCTAAATTTGTAATATCTATCTTAGATTAAATTTCGGGACGAAATTCCCGTAACAGGGGGATGATGTGACAACCCTATTTTTCCCAAAAGCACTGTAAACATTCGAAAGCTAAAAACAACGAAATTAACCTCGAAAATAAAGTGTTCAGGTATCTAAGTTGGGATGCATCAAATATTAGATATCATGCCCAGGTTTCCAAAAACATAAAGAACACTCAAAACCGAGTTATAATGAAGAAATTATAACCACTCGTATAATTACGACACATCGTTAAAACGTAATTTGACGTAAAAAGTGGAATCCCAATAAAATACATTTTTGCCTTAAAGTATCTAAATAAAAGTCGTAGATCTCGTTGAAAGATGAGCGTGCATAAAAAGATCGCCCAAATTGGACCTCGTATGAAGAAGTTACGAATTTTCAAAGTTTCGTAACAGTAGTAGAGGGCTAAAAACTCGGATTGAAGATCGAGTGTTATTTAGCTATCGCCACCTAAACGGAAGTTGAAGATCTCCTCGGTGGTAATAAAGCAATCAAGAGACAAACGAAAACCGACGTCGAATAAAGAACCTATGAAATTTTAACGAACTTTAGGAGGCCCGGCCTATTAAAATTATATCATTAAAAATAAAGTTAAAACTAGCCGACGGAGTCTAAATGAAAGTTGTAGAGCATAATCTCACCTACGCGTGGATATAAAGAACGCGAAAAACGGAGCTTGTACGCGAAAGTTACGGAATTTAGAAGTTGGAAGCAGGGATTACGCCCCGCGTACTAGACCCAGAGTCGAGTCCCATCGGCCCGCCCAAGCTACGCCTAGCTAGCCAGGAGCCGTAAGCCATGACGTATCTCTACGCCCAGCGTAACGACGTACGCGCTGCGTACGTGAGTACGCCCCGCGTACTCCAAAACTACCCCCCGCGTACGAGGCAATTCCAGCCTATAAATAGAAGGCTTAAGCTCGAGTTTTTGCACACAAATCACAATCCCCCAGCCATTCTCTCATACTTCTAAGCTCCAGAGACCCTCCCCTCACCTCGGTTTCCGCACTCGAGCCCCCGACGAAAGATTTACGTTGCAGAAATCCCCGAAGAGCCCGACGACGCAACTATCCGCGATCGAAACTCTGCTCAACTCTAGCCCCTCTCTTCGAACTTAACGAGTGAGTTCATACCCCTACTTTTCAATTCTTTTACATGTTTTAGGGGGGAAATACAAGTACATTACACGTTAAAAGTATCATTTTCTAAACATAAATGCAATTTCTAACTTCGAATATCGACACAAACATCTTATGTATACAAGAGCGATTATATCACTAAATTATGTCTACGAAATGGAACATACTATCTGAAAAACTATAATGGGTATAGGTAGCAAGTCAATCCTACATTTTTATACAATTTGAAAAACGAAACACTTTCAAAAGGAGTAAGGTCATTTCATTGTAAATCTACTTATACTAGGTAATGTGAGATACTTAAACTTCAACGTACATTTTTGTATGCATTTCAAGTCCTGTATTATATACCATAATCTCTTGGAGGGAGAGCGTGATACTTGTGTATAGATCTATACAGGATTGACAATCCCACACCTAAACTACTAGCTATAGTTAGACCGGCAGGTCTGGGGTGACAAATGTCATAACACTGCAACACTTGAAGAATGTTGTTACAGGCCGTCAGTGTCAATAGTATGGTTATAAAACTCACATAAAAAGTATAAAACAAGATTGATTTACGAGATTCATATGTGCATCGCAGTATTCCTACATTATATTCTCATACTAATTTATTGTTATCAATTGTTTATAAAAGTTACTAACACATTCCAACTTTGGAACCTTTTTCATTTTACAAGAAAATATTGGATTTTCTAAAAACCTCGTTTACCAATTTACTACCAAAAGGGATATACTTTTCCACTCGGAACACTCATGAACTCACCAACTTAATTGTTGACACTTTTCAAAACCACTTGTATTTCTCAGGGAATCAGTGATACAGGTAAACTACCAGCTTTTGGGAGAAGCAACACAAAGGATGTTTTTATCATTAAACATTTATCATCATATTGTAATATTCTTTTGATAACATGTATAACGCAACAATATACGTTTTCAATTTATATATATGATGGTTGTGTTACTTTCTTTACAATATTCAATCGTTGTGATACTACATGAAGTCATCCACCCCCGAATGTTTCCGCCATTCTGGTTTGGGGGTGTGACACCACTCGTTTCTGATATTACTATGATACACATTATGACCAGTACAATTACAAGAATATATGTACAATATACGATATAAGGAGAACACTATGCACTGTACAAAGGTGTGACAACCGTCAAATTCTGGTCAATTCAAAGTCAAATAAAGTCAACAAGTCAAACCTCTCAGCTCAACTAACCCTTGTGTACTTGGACTTACGTTCAGTATTTACTAAACAACCCACTACTCTAATAAGAAAACATGAACCGAAAAGTACGTACAACTAGATCTCTTTAACCTAAAAACTGTAGTACGTGGCGAGCCAAACTGATAAAACAATGATGCATACTCATCGGGAATGTATGATATGCGTTTTTCCTGGTGAGTATTCATATAAAATATTTATTTCCTTAATTAAAACAACAAAAGATATATTTTCATTTATATTTCCAAAAATGCGAAACTCTTCTGCAATTTCATCATTTTATGACCCCATTTGCGAAGTTGAGTATTTATTTCCAAAAATGCGAAACTCTTCTGCAATTTCATCATTTTATGACCCCATTTGCGAAGTTGAGTATTTATTTCCAAAAATGCGAAACTCTTCTGCAATTTCATCATTTTATGACCCCATTTGCGAAGTTGAGTATTTATTTCCAAAAATGCGAAACTCTTCTGCAATTTCATCATTTTATGACCCCATTTGCGAAGTTGAGTATTTATTTCCAAAAATGCGAAACTCTTCTGCAATTTCATCATTTTATGACCCCATTCGCGAAGTTGAGTATTTATTTCCAAAAATGCGAAACTCTTCTGCAATTTCATCATTTTATGACCCCATTTGCGAAGTTGAGTATTTATTTCCAAAAATGCGAAACTCCAGGGACAATATTTGAAATCTTCTGTTTTCTTCCCCAATTCGCATTCTACTGTGAAATACTTCGCATCCCTTCGCATTAATCACTTTCGCATCTTCATTCTTACACCCTTCGCATCCCTTCGCATTAATCACTTTCGCATCTTCATTCTTACACCCTTCGCATCCCTTCGCATTTTAACCTAATCAATCAAATGCGATTCACAAAATTTTCATTCCAGATGCGAACACAGTTTAGCTCTTGAACTCTAAACTTGCGAAATCAAAAATTCATACGTTGAACCCATATGCGAATATTAACCCAATTGACTTCAAATTGATTCATAGATGCGAACACTCGATTGTTTTACTTTCGCAAAAATGAGCATCAACAACTCCACAATCGAGTTTTTAAATTCTTACAAACAACAATTTCATAGTCCTTGACTTCGCGTTTTTCTTCACGAATCATCCCTCAATCATCAATCCCATTGCGAATCAAAACTCATATGTTCTTGCTTTATCGATTCATCGACTACACTCATACAAATGCGAACAATACTTAATTTCAAAATCGATTGAAACTTATAGCAAAGCTAAATCCAACTTCGCATTCAAGCAGTGTTATTGATCCGCAGTCACAAGCAACCGCCCCACACCCACTCTCTGACCAGCCATGCCTCCCCACCTTACCTAGGTCACATCAACGTCTTTTCCCACTCAATTAACCCTCTTCCCGAGTTTTGAGGACTGATTATTCATCCTCTCTCCTCATTTCCCTCGTTTTGCTCTCATTTCACAAGAAGATCAAACTCTTTCCTCTCTCACTTTCTCTCTCTAGAAATTCGAGATTCAAGGGCTGATCTTGAGTTTTTCCTCCACATTTGAGCTTCGAATCTTCAAGTGATTCTTCAAGTGTTCTTGGGTTGAACACTTTCCTTCTTCAACACGTATCTACTGAAATCACTCAAGGTGAGTTCATACCCCTACATTTTCATGTTTTCTCAAGTTTTCAGGGGGGGAATACAAGTTAAAACACTAAGAACGTATCTAAAACTTTCTAACAGCCTTCATCAGAAAAGTTCAACTCCATTCACGGACTGTTTTGGGCATCTTAACTATTTTTGTTTTCAAAACTGTACAAGGTGCAAATAGATCAAGTTTTTAGCTTTAAAATGGCTACTTGCACATCTCCATACGATTTTTCTACAATTTATGGTGATTTTTACAAAACTGCCTATCATTTCAAACAACAATCCGGACCAGTCTGTGATTTTGGACTTTTTCACCCAAATTAGAGGTCATTATAAATTGTGATAAAAATTATGAGCAAACTAGACATATTTTGTGAACTCTCAGAAGTTACGGATCTAGTTTTCGACTTCGTATGATTTTTCTATGATTTTTCCAAAACAGGGCAGAATTGCTAAATTTTACCAATAGCATGTAAATATCATAACACTTTGTATTATGTTGAGCAAAGTGTATAATCATAAGTTTTAATGTGTGAATGTGTTTCCTTGATTAGTTTATCATTATGAACCGAAACTAAGACATTCATATTAAACATTATCCATTCATTTTGGAACACGTATTATTTAACTATAAAAAGTATAGTTTGAATATATTTATAACACTAATACATTTCCATAAAAGGGTTCATACATATTGCATACATTTTAGATAAACTATAATAGGTATAGTTTATGATACATCACTCTACGCACTCGTACAAGAAAGGTACATTCATACAAGAAAGATTTCTATTCGCACACATTTCAACGAAATACAATACATTACAATACCAAAAGTCGTTGTTAAACGAATTGGCTCGGTCTCGAGCCAATAAAAATCTACAACTACTAACACTACGATTCATACAAGTAACGTTTGGTTATACATACACATGCGAGTGTGCACAGACGTCTATGCACCATCTTTGGGCCCCACAAGTGTAAAATCTTGTTCGTTGAGCCTAGCTAGTCCAATGACCTGATCTTAAGGCCCGAAGACATTTTTTTTTACGGAGTGTTGGGTTTTACCGATCCGACACAACGTAAATGGACTTTCAATGGCTTGTATACCACCGGTCCCCAAGGGTCCTTTGGTCTTGCTAGTAAGGTCTACATTCATTTTAGATAAACTATAATAGGTATAGTTTATGATACATCACTCTACGCACTCGTACAAGAAAGGTACATTCATACAAGAAAGATTTCTATTCGCACACATTTCAACGAAATACAATACATTACAATACCAAAAGTCGTTGTTAAACGAATTGGCTCGGTCTCGAGCCAATAAAAATCTACAACTACTAACACTACGATTCATACAAGTAACGTTTGGTTATACATACACATGCGAGTGTGCACAGACGTCTATGCACCATCTTTGGGCCCCACAAGTGTAAAATCTTGTTCGTTGAGCCTAGCTAGCCCAATGACCTGATCTTAAGGCCCGAAGACATTTTTTTTACGGAGTGTTGGGTTTTACCGATCCGACACAACGTAAATGGACTTTCAATGGCTTGTATACCACCGGTCCCCAAGGGTCCTTTGGTCTTGCTAGTAAGGTCTACATTCATTTTAGATAAACTATAATAGGTATAGTTTATGATACATCACTCAACACACTCTATACAAAAAGGGGTACAAATACAAAGTACCGGGTCTCTATACAAAAAGGGGTACAAATACAAAGTACCGGGAGGGTACAAATACAAAGTACCGGGTCTCTATACAAAAAGGGGTACAAATACAAAGTACCGGGGGGTACAAATACAAAGTACCGGGTCTCTATACAAAGTTATTATGTTATTAAAACTATATTGCATCTAGAACTGTTAGACTTCAACTATAATCGCTGAGCGTACATGTTTGAGTCATATAAAAATTTAGTCATGATTGGCCTAGAATTGGTGGTGCCCGCCTCATCTCCTGTTCCTCGTTGGGTTGTGGACCTGGGGCAGACCCGCTATATTCAACGCTTTATCTAAGTTAAACCTTATATAACTTATATATGTTGGACGATTATAGAGGAACTCTACGGATTACTCTAAGGTTCATTAATGCATCATGTAGGATTATTTCTATTCATACTTAACTAAGAAAATATTGGATTTTCTGGAAATTAAACCCTATCGATTTTACAAGGAAAAACGGTTTCTACTTCAAATAAAACTCTTATGAACTCACCAACCTTTGTGTTGACACTTTTAAAACTACTTGTATTCTCAGGAAATCAGTGAAACAGGAAAACTTCATCGTTTTGAGGATGGGACGCTAAACCGTCAACAATTTATTTTGTCATCATAATGTAATTGCTTTTGAAACATGTAAACATATACTCTGGTGTAACTTTTGCAATTATATTTATGGTGGTTGTATTTACTTTGAGCACTATTATATTCATCGTTGTGATACTCTACATGAAGTCCTCCACCCCCAGACGTTTCCGCCATCCTTGGTTTGGGGGTGTGACAGATTGGTATCAGAGCATTGTTTATAGTGAACTAAGTATATCAAACCACATAAGATATACAAACTATAAATACATTGGGACTAAGGTCTCTGATTTTAAGATTTCAAAACCACTATACCTTTAAGAATAAATAACTTTTGTTGAAAGTATACATGCATGCATACATACTAAGGTCAGCATCATTTTAGGACAAAACAAAAGTAATGATTGTTGGATATCACAGGTAAGCCTGGGGATGTATGGTCAGTCTTGGGAGTGGCATAGCCTGATCAACTATGCTGGTCCGAGGAGTGATTAGCATATGCCCGAGAATGGTTGTGATGTGGCAACAAGTCTAAAAACTTACCAACACTACCACAATGAAATACCATAGGGGTATTTTGGCATTATTAAAAATTACATCTGCGAGAACTAAATAGATCTTTATCAATAGGTCAATAGTTGCTTTGTAGATACATTAAAATTCTATGTATCCAGGACGTCATAGACTTAGAATCTGTGGATCTTTGCTCTACTTCCTGTTCTCGTTGGATTGGGGATTTAGAGTTAGGGTCGCTTATTCGAAGGTCTATCCTGTCCCGAATACATATAATTAGTATGCACTAAACAATTTGTTGAAGTACCTGATAAAGATCATCGTATAATTAGCTAATTAGTACGTTTGCTTAATTATTTCTTATATTCCCCTTTCTCGCGAAGATATCATGGCTGGATTTCCATCCACACGACGACCCGTACTACCCTAACCACGACAATACCAAATGGCTCGGAGAGGAGCCAGAGAATGATTACCCAACCCCTGTAGATGGTCACCAAGCTGAAGGCTATGCTGATGGTTCTGACTCCGACCCTGAAGTGGAGAACTTAACCCCGATGACCCTTGTTCCGAATCCCAACCCTTGACCGGCTTTCAAGGCCCGACGCCTCCTTGGGTAGAGTGCATGGAAACCTGGAGCAAAGAACAAGACCAACACATGTCGTTTAATAGAGAACGAAGCTTCTACAACATAAACAAAGGAAGCTCAACAGATACAATTTTTCCAATCCTGGTCCATAGAGTTGCCCGAAACGAGATTCTGGGTAGAACAACTCTCCATAGTATCGCAGAGGTTGATGCAAATGCAAGAATACATACGATCCGCACCAATCGCCTTGAGCACACTCGTGAATTGTCTAAGAGAGACCCTGAAACCTTGCTGCGAGCACAGGCTGAAACACGAACCGAAGTTATAGAACTCTGAGTACACCAGAGGGTATACAAAAGGCACCTGCCTGATATGGAGTGGCAACTAGTTGAACTGAGGGTTCACCGAAGGGATGATCGCCGCTAGTAGTAGATGCCTTACTTCCTTTCCCTATTAACAAGGAATTTTTCTTTTCCCTATCTATGTCCTATGTGGCATCCTATGTGAAACCATCTGGTACTGTAAGTACTTTTAGTTAGGCCTTGAGGCGGCCAAAACTCTCCTGCTTCGGATGTGATGTAAGACCCTCTCCAAGGTCAATTTTCTCCAATTTGCTACATCTTAGACATCAATGACGTTCTCAGTCAGGATAATTCCGCGACACTCTTTGTTCAAATACTTCCTGATGAGTCTATCTGAAGCCCACTTTAGTCAAGTTGTTGGACTAGAGTAATTTGACTCCGGGATCGTTCCCAATTTCTTTCAAAGGTTGAATCATGTTATTCACCAACCAATGGAACCCGGTTTGAACGACAAACGTCATTAGATCATTCTCTGATCTTACTTCTACTCTATAGGTGGACAATCGAAATACATCTAGGTTCAATGATAGCCCTTACTAGGAATTCTAGTTCTTCAAGAGGGATTAATAAGAATGTTATTTGTTATGATTTCCTCACATATACATTCCCCAGTTATATACAACGAAGACTTGGTAGAAAATAGAATGTGAGATTTCTAACCTAGTTTTTTTTTCCTCGTTGGGATGTGAAACTAAAGGAGAATCACACATTTTACTATCCGCCCAGTCTTGGTTATATCATAATGTGTATATGTTAAGTTTTCATGTATAATAACTTATCTTTAGTCAGAACCAAAATAATTCAGAGCCAACCTTAGTCACTCACAATTTCCTTGTGTTTCGTATTACAGAGTCATGTCATCATCCGGAAATAGTCAGCCGATCAATGAAGCCCCTAACCTTCATATCGATGCCGCAACATTTCAAGCCGCGGTAACAGTTGCTGTGACAACTGTCCTTACAAACCTCCACACTAACGACGCAACCACGACTGACAAGGGAATTGAAAATTTCGATTGTTGTATCAATCTTGGAAGCCAACAAAGGACAACAGTCTCGGACATACAAAGTCGTAAAACCGAGAAGAGGAAACGAAATCGTCGAGCTCAAAAGGAGCGTCAACGATCCCAAAGACTTGCCATGCAACAGCAACAAGCGGCAACTCCTGCCCCTTCAGCAGCAGCACGACCGATTCCTCAAATCCCTGGCATCGGGACAAACCCTGCACACAAGGTTGATGGGAAAACCGGACCCCATAAAAGGAAAGTTTCGAAGTGGATGAATGAGGAGGGCACCCGTGTCCATGTAACTCTAACTAAACACCTCACTTCCACCACCAATGCTAGTGCAAGCCAGATATGTCATCAATGCGGCGAGACTGGACACCTTAGAAAGGAATGTCCAATCATAAAGAACTCTGGTGCAGACGGGAGGATACTAAGGATCACTACCGCAGGAGAAACCACTCCAGAACCGCCCGCAAATATCAGTACGTGTTCCTAACATCGACATTTAGATCCCGAATTTCTCTATATGCTAAATCTAGCATCGATTAAAGCATGCATAGTAGTAATCATGTGACATCGGGCGAGTCATTCCTCACCATAATCAAATTCTTGTGCTACGAAAAGTCATCCCCATCTTTCCTCTAAATTCCTAGATCCCCATTCGAAGTGCAAATTTCGGGACGAAATTCCCTTTAACGGGGGGATGATGTGACAACCGTCAAATTCTGGTCAATTCAAAGTCAAATAAAGTCAACAAGTCAAACCTCTCAGCTCAACTAACCCTTGTGTACTTGGACTTACGTTCAGTATTTACTAAACAACCCACTACTCTAATAAGAAAACATGAACCGAAAAGTACGTACAACTAGATCTCTTTAACCTAAAAACTGTAGTACGTGGCGAGCCAAACTGATAAAACAATGATGCATACTCATCGGGAATGTATGATATGCGTTTTTCCTGGTGAGTATTCATATAAAATATTTATTTCCTTAATTAAAACAACAAAAGATATATTTTCATTTATATTTCCAAAAATGCGAAACTCTTCTGCAATTTCATCATTTTATGACCCCATTTGCGAAGTTGAGTATTTATTTCCAAAAATGCGAAACTCTTCTGCAATTTCATCATTTTATGACCCCATTTGCGAAGTTGAGTATTTATTTCCAAAAATGCGAAACTCTTCTGCAATTTCATCATTTTATGACCCCATTTGCGAAGTTGAGTATTTATTTCCAAAAATGCGAAACTCTTCTGCAATTTCATCATTTTATGACCCCATTTGCGAAGTTGAGTATTTATTTCCAAAAATGCGAAACTCTTCTGCAATTTCATCATTTTATGACCCCATTCGCGAAGTTGAGTATTTATTTCCAAAAATGCGAAACTCTTCTGCAATTTCATCATTTTATGACCCCATTTGCGAAGTTGAGTATTTATTTCCAAAAATGCGAAACTCCAGGGACAATATTTGAAATCTTCTGTTTTCTTCCCCAATTCGCATTCTACTGTGAAATACTTCGCATCCCTTCGCATTAATCACTTTCGCATCTTCATTCTTACACCCTTCGCATCCCTTCGCATTAATCACTTTCGCATCTTCATTCTTACACCCTTCGCATCCCTTCGCATTTTAACCTAATCAATCAAATGCGATTCACAAAATTTTCATTCCAGATGCGAACACAGTTTAGCTCTTGAACTCTAAACTTGCGAAATCAAAAATTCATACGTTGAACCCATATGCGAATATTAACCCAATTGACTTCAAATTGATTCATAGATGCGAACACTCGATTGTTTTACTTTCGCAAAAATGAGCATCAACAACTCCACAATCGAGTTTTTAAATTCTTACAAACAACAATTTCATAGTCCTTGACTTCGCGTTTTTCTTCACGAATCATCCCTCAATCATCAATCCCATTGCGAATCAAAACTCATATGTTCTTGCTTTATCGATTCATCGACTACACTCATACAAATGCGAACAATACTTAATTTCAAAATCGATTGAAACTTATAGCAAAGCTAAATCCAACTTCGCATTCAAGCAGTGTTATTGATCCGCAGTCACAAGCAACCGCCCCACACCCACTCTCTGACCAGCCATGCCTCCCCACCTTACCTAGGTCACATCAACGTCTTTTCCCACTCAATTAACCCTCTTCCCGAGTTTTGAGGACTGATTATTCATCCTCTCTCCTCATTTCCCTCGTTTTGCTCTCATTTCACAAGAAGATCAAACTCTTTCCTCTCTCACTTTCTCTCTCTAGAAATTCGAGATTCAAGGGCTGATCTTGAGTTTTTCCTCCACATTTGAGCTTCGAATCTTCAAGTGATTCTTCAAGTGTTCTTGGGTTGAACACTTTCCTTCTTCAACACGTATCTACTGAAATCACTCAAGGTGAGTTCATACCCCTACATTTTCATGTTTTCTCAAGTTTTCAGGGGGGGAATACAAGTTAAAACACTAAGAACGTATCTAAAACTTTCTAACAGCCTTCATCAGAAAAGTTCAACTCCATTCACGGACTGTTTTGGGCATCTTAACTATTTTTGTTTTCAAAACTGTACAAGGTGCAAATAGATCAAGTTTTTAGCTTTAAAATGGCTACTTGCACATCTCCATACGATTTTTCTACAATTTATGGTGATTTTTACAAAACTGCCTATCATTTCAAACAACAATCCGGACCAGTCTGTGATTTTGGACTTTTTCACCCAAATTAGAGGTCATTATAAATTGTGATAAAAATTATGAGCAAACTAGACATATTTTGTGAACTCTCAGAAGTTACGGATCTAGTTTTCGACTTCGTATGATTTTTCTATGATTTTTCCAAAACAGGGCAAAATTGCTAAATTTTACCAATAGCATGTAAATATCATAACACTTTGTATTATGTTGAGCAAAGTGTATAATCATAAGTTTTAATGTGTGAATGTGTTTCCTTGATTAGTTTATCATTATGAACCGAAACTAAGACATTCATATTAAACATTATCCATTCATTTTGGAACACGTATTATTTAACTATAAAAAGTATAGTTTGAATATATTTATAACACTAATACATTTCCATAAAAGGGTTCATACATATTGCATACATTTTAGATAAACTATAATAGGTATAGTTTATGATACATCACTCTACGCACTCGTACAAGAAAGGTACATTCATACAAGAAAGATTTCTATTCGCACACATTTCAACGAAATACAATACATTACAATACCAAAAGTCGTTGTTAAACGAATTGGCTCGGTCTCGAGCCAATAAAAATCTACAACTACTAACACTACGATTCATACAAGTAACGTTTGGTTATACATACACATGCGAGTGTGCACAGACGTCTATGCACCATCTTTGGGCCCCACAAGTGTAAAATCTTGTTCGTTGAGCCTAGCTAGTCCAATGACCTGATCTTAAGGCCCGAAGACATTTTTTTTTACGGAGTGTTGGGTTTTACCGATCCGACACAACGTAAATGGACTTTCAATGGCTTGTATACCACCGGTCCCCAAGGGTCCTTTGGTCTTGCTAGTAAGGTCTACATTCATTTTAGATAAACTATAATAGGTATAGTTTATGATACATCACTCTACGCACTCGTACAAGAAAGGTACATTCATACAAGAAAGATTTCTATTCGCACACATTTCAACGAAATACAATACATTACAATACCAAAAGTCGTTGTTAAACGAATTGGCTCGGTCTCGAGCCAATAAAAATCTACAACTACTAACACTACGATTCATACAAGTAACGTTTGGTTATACATACACATGCGAGTGTGCACAGACGTCTATGCACCATCTTTGGGCCCCACAAGTGTAAAATCTTGTTCGTTGAGCCTAGCTAGCCCAATGACCTGATCTTAAGGCCCGAAGACATTTTTTTTACGGAGTGTTGGGTTTTACCGATCCGACACAACGTAAATGGACTTTCAATGGCTTGTATACCACCGGTCCCCAAGGGTCCTTTGGTCTTGCTAGTAAGGTCTACATTCATTTTAGATAAACTATAATAGGTATAGTTTATGATACATCACTCAACACACTCTATACAAAAAGGGGTACAAATACAAAGTACCGGGTCTCTATACAAAAAGGGGTACAAATACAAAGTACCGGGAGGGTACAAATACAAAGTACCGGGTCTCT
Organism: Lactuca saligna; assembly: GCF_052625555.1. Lineage (NCBI taxonomy): Eukaryota > Viridiplantae > Streptophyta > Magnoliopsida > Asterales > Asteraceae > Lactuca > Lactuca saligna. Next base: position 78,093,321 of record NC_136423.1, on the reverse strand, counting down.
ATACAAAAAGGGGTACAAATACAAAGTACCGGGGGGTACAAATACAAAGTACCGGGTCTCTATACAAAGTTATTATGTTATTAAAACTATATTGCATCTAGAACTGTTAGACTTCAACTATAATCGCTGAGCGTACATGTTTGAGTCATATAAAAATTTAGTCATGATTGGCCTAGAATTGGTGGTGCCCGCCTCATCTCCTGTTCCTCGTTGGGTTGTGGACCTGGGGCAGACCCGCTATATTCAACGCTTTATCTAAGTTAAACCTTATATAACTTATATATGTTGGACGATTATAGAGGAACTCTACGGATTACTCTAAGGTTCATTAATGCATCATGTAGGATTATTTCTATTCATACTTAACTAAGAAAATATTGGATTTTCTGGAAATTAAACCCTATCGATTTTACAAGGAAAAACGGTTTCTACTTCAAACAAAACTCTTATGAACTCACCAACCTTTGTGTTGACACTTTTAAAACTACTTGTATTCTCAGGAAATCAGTGAAACAGGAAAACTTCATCGTTTTGAGGATGGGACGCTAAACCGTCAACAATTTATTTTGTCATCATAATGTAATTGCTTTTGAAACATGTAAACATATACTCTGGTGTAACTTTTGCAATTATATTTATGGTGGTTGTATTTACTTTGAGCACTATTATATTCATCGTTGTGATACTCTACATGAAGTCCTCCACCCCCAGACGTTTCCGCCATCCTTGGTTTGGGGGTGTGACAAAAGGAAACACTAATCATTACAAGAAGAAATACTATAAACTACATCAAAAGAATAGTACAAAGTATACTAATAGAACACTATATATCATACGAAAGAAAATACTACAACAAAATGTGATGCACTATATTTCTATACGACCTATCGCTATGTGATCGTCGGATATCTACCGCCTCCTGGAGGGAGAGCGACCACTACGTGTATAGATCTATATGGGACGGATATTTCCCCCATCCCGACTGCTAGCTACATTCCGAGCCTCTTAGGCCCAAGGATGACAAACACTACTACCCTATTGGTGACATGGAGGGTCAGTCACTACACTACTATCACTCAATATGGTTACATACGAGCTCACATTCGATTAAACACACATCCCGAGGAGTGTACACAAATAATACTATCCGAAGTTGACATTCACTAAAACATTTCACCGGAAGGGATACTACTGGGGTAAAACTATGTTATTTCTCTACAATGAACAAGTATAAAACTGTATTTATCACTTCTGATACGTTCATAAGAAAACTAATTATAAGTTCAAAGAAACGAATTTACAAATCACTAAGTCTTGGTGGAAGACTACTTTTGCTGGAAAATATGGGATTTTCTAGGGATTAAAACATCTTCAAACCTTGTTAATAAATGGCATACTAAGCAAGTTGCATACATTTTTATACAAACAATGACACTAAATACTTATGAACTCACCAGCTTTATGCTGATATTCGTTTTCAAAATAACTTGTATTCTCAAGTCAGAAATAAACAGGTATAGGTGCGGTTTTTGAGAAGATGGAGCACATATAAGATTCATCTTTTATTTTGCTCATACTTTTGGTGTCTATGAAAATGTACAGAACACACATGTATTGAAATTTACATAGTAATGTGATGAATGTTGTTGCTTGTTTTTACTATTATGCATTGTTATGATACTGAACATGAAGTCCTCCACCCCAGAACTTATTCTGCCGTTCTCGGTTTTGGGGTGTGACAGATTGGTACCAGAGCATTGTTTATAGTGAATCAAGTATATCAACCTATAAGAGATATACGAACTATAAACACTTCGGGACTAAAACACTCTGACCAGGAATATATACTTTTAAATATTAAAATATTCAACTAAGTATATGTATATTCATTCACGAATACAAAGGGTCAGTATCATATTAGAACAGAACAAAAGTATTAGGATTTTTGAGTAGCACATTTAAGCTTAGAGACATATAGTCACATTTGGGTGGATGTAGCCTGATCAACTACATTTTTCTAGGAGTGAATAGCATGTGCCTAAGGATGGTTGTGGTACTACAACAAGTCTAAAAACTTACCAACACTATCCCAATAACTGTAACATAGGAATACTATAGGAGTATTCTACATTACTATAATTTACATAAATGAGAACTAAAAATGTCACTATTAGGAGAACAATAGTTGCTAAGTGGATACACTACGATTGCATGTAACTAAGATGATATAGACTTAGAATCTGTGATCTTTGCTTTACTTCCTGTTCCTTGTTTGGTTGTGGATTTAGAGTTAGGATCACTTATTCGAAGGTCTATCTCATTCGGTCGCATATAATTAGTATGCACTATGCAAGTATTGGTCTGGCTAATAGTGATTCTCTTATAAGTATCTTAAATTAGTATGTCTATTAACTATTCTTCCCCTTTTCTCTTTTCTCACATAGATATCATGGCCAGATTTCATCATGGTGACCCATACTTCCCAAATCATGGCAATGCAGGGTGGCTCGACGAAGACCCTGATGAGGAACATTAGATCCCTTTAGATGACCACCAAGTAGAAGGTTTCTCGGATGGGACAAACTCCGAGCCCGAAGTCAACAATCTACCCCCTGCGGCCCCGATCCCGAACCCTAACCCCCACCAGGCCTACCACGGCCCTACGCCTGCATGGGTGGAATGCATAGAAACATGGGGAGAAGAGCAAAACAAACCAATGCCCTTCAATGGAGACCGAAGCTTCTACAATAAAAGTGAACGAGGAATGGCGGACAGGGTTTTACCCATTCTGGTCCGAAGAGTTACCGTAATGAAATTCTAGGCAGGGCTGCTCTCCAGCGCATCGTGGAGGTTGATACAAATGGAGGAATGCACTCCCTTCGCACCAGCCTCCTGGAACATGCCAATAAGAGGTTTGCAGTAAGCCGCAAGGCCTTGCTGCAAGCATTGGCCGAGACCCGGGCTGAAGTTGTAGAACTCCAAGTTCGCCAGAGGATCTACGAACGACACCTCCTCGACATGGAGCGCCAACTGGCTGATCTCCGAGTCCGCCCGAGAAACATCCGCCGCCGCCGATGAAAGATGATTAGCGCATCTTTTCTTTTAACTTAGGAATAGTCTCTAACGTCTACTTTTGAATGGAACATTTGTCTCTGTAATATTCTCATCTTCTAGTATGCTATGTAGCCATCTAGACTGTCAAATATTTTTCTTCTCATGGTTTGATGTAAGGCCTACCGTTAGGCCATTTTTCCAAGACTTATTTACATAAGTAATACCATTAATATCGGCAGATATCTAACCTATTGGGAAAATTCTATACTCTTATGTCTCCCTGCTCAGTATATAACCATGTCTGACAACTTGTGTATGGTGGTTTAATTCATAAAACACTCTCATCATTCTCCCCATTGTTTCTCACTATTATCATTATCTATGCAAAATTTTCAGCAAGATATGCCTCCCCGTAAGCGCCTAAACAGAGGCAGACCTACGACTCAAACACCTCCACCACCACCCCCTCCACAGTTTGATCCAGTAATATTTCAAACGGCTGTAACTGCAGCAGTGACGACAACTCTTGCCCAAATAAATTCTGGTGATGCAAGTGGCGCTGGAATGGGTGGAAATTCTAGACATGGTGAAGATCATCCACGGGCATAGGGATGCACTTATAAGGATTTCATGAACTGCAAACCAACCTTCTTCAATGGGACTGGAGGAATTCTTGCATTATCCCAGTGGATCGAAAGAGCCGAGGCTGCTTTTGAAATGTGCTCATGCCCCGAAGAGAGCAAAATCAAGTTCGTTGTTTCTACCTTCACCGAAAGGGCCCTAACATGGTGGAATGGCCATGTCAATTCACTCTCTTTAGTAACAGCCAATGCCATGGGCTGGGACACACTAAAGGACCTACTGGGAAAGGAATACTGCCCTAGAGGTGAGATTCAGAAGCTTGAATAGGAACTCTGGAACCTCAAGATGAAGGGGCCAGATATAGTAGCTTATACGGCTAGGTTCTGCGACTTGGTGGCTATGTGCCCTAACATGATCCCTTCTGAGAGCAAGAAAATCGAACGATACATCTGGTGTTTAGTGCCCCCGTATCAAGGAAACATTCTATCTTCACATCCTACAACCTTTGACAGCGCCAAAGAGCTAGCCCACAGATTGATTGATCACGAAACTCCTTCCACTCCCGCCACGACAACCACAACGGTTACCACTGCGCCAGCTACGTCGTCCGAAAATTAGAGGAAACGGTGGGAGCGGAAGAAGGGCAAGTCAACTCAATCATCCCTGAAAAACTAACAAACAGTGGTTATTCATGCTACGACCACTCCAGCTGCCCCTACACCAGCCAAAACCTATGCGGGAAACCTACCCAAGTGCAACAAGTGCTCTTTCCATCATCACAGCCCCTATCGTAAAATGCAATGCACTAATTGCAATCGGAAGGGCCATACCATCCGATTTTGCAAATCTCAAGCTAAACCCATCAGTCAAGTTCCCAGTACCGGAGTGAGTCAAGCCTGCTATGGCTGTGGAGAGGTCGGACACTTCAAAAGAAACTGCCCGAAAGCTGGGAATACGGGACGAACAGGAAGACTACTTGCTATCGGTCACAATGAAGCGGTGGCAGACCCCACAGTGGTCACAGGTACGTTCTTTCTCGATAACTCTTATGCTTGTATCCTCTTCGATAGTAGAGCAGAAAGAGGTTTCGTAAACCAAAACTTTAAGCACTTACTTAAACGATCCTCACAACCACTAAAAGAAACATTCGTCATAGAAATGGGTAATGGAAAGACAGAGAGCTCTAATAAAATCTATGTAGGTTGCACTCTCACACTAAACGATCATACTTTCCCAATCGACTTCATACCAGTGTCGATCAAGAGTTTCGATGTCATTGTGGGCATGGACTGGTTGAGTCTCCATCACGCCGATATCCTGTGCTTCGACAAGGCCATTCGTCTAAATCTACCGCATAATGAAACTCTGTTAATCTACGGAGACAAACCCAGTACGAATCTTTGCATTATCTCGAGCATTCAAGCCCAAAAGTACCTGCGTAAGGAATATCGTGCATTACTTGCTCACGTTGTCGATACGAGCCGGAAAACAAAAGATCTCAAAGACTTACCCGTAGTGTGCGACTTTCCTGACATCTTTACCGAGGAACTACCAGGTTTACCCCCGGAACGTCAAGTCGAATTCAGGATCGACTTAATTCCAGGAGCTACCCCTGTAGCCAAATCGCCCTATCGCCTAGCACCTGCTGAGATGCAAGAACTATCCGGTCAACTTAACGAGCTGCTCAGCAAGGGCTTTATAAGACCGAGTTTCTCACCTTAGGGAGCACCGGTATTGTTCATAAAGAAGAAAGACGGATCGTTCCGTATGTGCATCGATTATAGGGAACTTAACAAGCTGACGATTAAAAATCGCTACCCTCTCCTTCGTATAGACGACCTCTCTGACCAACTGCAAGGGGCGAGTTACTTCTCCAAGATTGATTTAAGGTCCGGATACCATTAATTGCGAGTGCTCGAGGAGGATGTTCCAAAAACCGCTTTCCAAACTCACTACGGGAACTATGAGTTTGTAGTAATGCCCTTCGGGCTGACCAACACGCCCGCAGTATTCATGGACTTAATGAATAGAGTGTGCCGTCCTTATTTGGATCGATTTGTCATCTTCTTCTTTGATGAAATACTGGTTTATTCTCGAAGCGAGGAGGAGCATAGCGAGCATCTACGATGTGTCCTAGAAACCCTCCGATCAGAGAAGCTATATGAGAAATTCTCTAAGTGCGAATTTTGGATCCGAAAGGTAGAGTTCCTAGGACACGTGGTTAGTGCAGAAGGAATCCACGTGGACCCATCCAAGATTACAGCTATTGAGAACTGGTCAGCACCGAAGACACCTACATAAATTTGTCAATTTCTAGGTCTCGCAGGCTACTATCGCATGTTCATTCAGAATTTCTCCCGGATCGCAAAACCTCTTACAACATTAACCCAGAAGGGTGTGAATTTTGACTGGGGAGAGAAACAAGAGAAGGCATTCCAAACTCTGAAACGAGCCTTATGCACCGCGGCGATACTATCCCTTCCTGAAGGAACGGATGATTTTGTGGTTTATTGTGATGCGTCTAATCAAGGGCTCAGTTGTGTTCTGATGCAACGAGGTAAGGTCATCACCTACGCTTCAAGACAGCTGAAGACACACGAAGTCAACTACACCACGCACAATCTCGAATTAGGAGCGTTTGTATTCACTCTGAAGATCTGGAGACACTATCTGTACGGTACGAAGAGCACAATATACACCGACCACAAAGCCTCCAACACATACTTAACCAGAAAGAGCTCAATATGAGACAACGACGGTGGGTCGAACTACTCAATGATTATGAATGTGAAATTTGATATCACCCGCGTAAAGGCAATGTAGTAGCAGATGCTCTGAGTCGGAAGGAATATTCTGGCCGAAAGGTTAAATCATTGACAATGACTATCCATTCTCATTTATCCGCGCAAATCCGTGAAGCCTAGATAGAAGCCCTGAAACCAGAAAATGTCACAAACGGAACTTTGAGAGGAATGGATAAGAATCTTGAGACTCAAGGAGACGGAGTTTATTGTTTCATGGACCGAATCTGGACCCCAAAGTTCGGTGGTTACAGAGAGGTTGTCATGAACGAAGCTCACAAGACCAAATACTCCATTCACCCAGGATCGGATAAGATGTACCTTGATCTCAAAAAGTTATATTGGTGGCCGAACATGAAAGCCGAAATTGATACCTTCGTGGGTAAGTGTCTAACGTGTGCCAAGGTAAAGATCGAATATCAGAAACCCTCGAGTCTGCTCCAACAAACCGAGATACCTGAGTGGAAGTGGGAGATGATTTCTATGGATTTCATTACCAAATTACCTAAATCTCCAAGTGGGTACGATGCCATTTGGGTAATTGACGATCGACTGACGAAATCCGCCCATTTCCTGCCAATCAAAGAAACTTTCAAGATGGAAAAGCTTACACAAATCTACATCCAAGAGATTGTTTGACTACATGGTGTTCCTATATCTATTATCTCCGATAGATATAGTAGGTTCACTTCTATATTTTGGAAATCGCTGCAAAATGCCCTAGGAACGAGGTTGGACATGATTACAGCTTACCATCCGCAGACCGACGGACAAAGTGAGAGGACCATCCAAACACTGGAAGATATGCTACGAGCATGTGTGATCGTCTTTGGTAAGGCATGGGATACCCACTTACCTCTAGTCGAGTTTTCTTACAACAACAGTTACCACACGAGCATCAAGGCAGCCCCATTTGAAGCCCTCTATGGCCGAAAGTGCAGATCCCCTCTGTGTTGGGCTGAGGTGGGTGACACCCAGTTAGCTAAAGGACAGATACCTGACAGTACTCTCATAGGTCCATAGATCATTCGAGAAACGACCGAGAAGATCATTCAGATTCGTGAAAGATTAAAGGCCGCTAGATACCGACAGAAAAGCTACGCAGACAAACGAAGAAAGCCCTTGGAGTTCCAGGTGGGAGACCGAGTCCTTCTGAAAGTCTCACCCTGGAAAGGCACGATATGCTTTGGAAAGCATGCGAAGCTAAATCCAAGAAACATAGGGCCTTTCGAGATTCTCGCTAGAATCGGCCTTGTGGCCTACAAATTCAACCTACCCCGCGAACTTAGTAACATACACCCTACATTTCACGTTTCAAACTTGAAAAATTGTCTATCCGACAAGACTCTCGTACTCCCACTCGATGAGATCGAGATAAACGAGAGCCTCAATTTCGTGGAAGAACCAGTGGAGATTATGGATCGAGAGGTTAAGCGAACGAAGCAAAGTCGCATCCCTATAGTGAAGGTTCGTTGGAATGCCAAACGAGGACCGGAGTTCACTTGGGAGCGCGAAGATCAAATGAAGAGTAAATACCCCCATCTTTTTACCTAGTTACTTGTAATAACTTAACTACTTGAACTCTAAATTTCGGGACTAAATTTCCCTAACGGGGGAAGAATGTGACAACCGGACACCTTTACATTATGAAATTGATCCATATATCTATAATCAACGTGAAATTAGCATCTTTTAATAATAAATTGAGTCCCTGCTAGTGTTTTAGGCTTAATATATCATAGATATGGACATTAGGAAGGATTAGGAAGGGTGTTGCATTACAAAATCCAGACAAAAACACCAAGAGAAGTGTGTGCGGCCGCACACTAGTGTGTGTGGCCAAGCCAGCTGCACACCCAGCAGGAAACCCCTCCAGCCTCACACTCAACCCTATATAAATTGGAGGACCCCCTTCCATTCACTTTTGGCTGCATCCTTTCTCTCTCTATACTTTCTTTCTCTAGAAAACCACCCAATAACACCTAGAAGGCCTCCAAAACGTGAGGAACACCATCAATTAGCTTATCATAGAGGTAAAACACTTGAATCCAAGCCTCAAACTCATAATGTTCTTCATGTTCTTCATCCTATGAAGGAGTGCGGCCGCACACACTCATAATACCCTCCAAAGTAAGAGTAAGGCCACACACTCAACGACTAGGAATCAAGCAAGGAGTGTACGGCCGCACACCCCTTTGTATGGATGCACACACACCCTGTACGGCCGCACAATCTAGTGTGCAGCCTCACTCACAAGTCTGGCCATGTACCCCAGCCGCACACTCACGCTTATGGCCATACACACACCCTAATACCCTTATTTTGGCCTTAAGCTTACATAGATCATTGAGTATCTAATACGGGACACTTAGCCCTAGTGATTCCAAGCCCTTAGGAGGGATTTCCCATCATGATTAGCCATGAAACACCTTAACTTTAACTTATATATGTGTCATCATATAATTAATAGAGACTACTCGCGTTCAGAGCATCCGTTAACACTCAACACTCATACGACTCGCATACTCGAACCCTACCTTCCACGGTGAGTTCATACCCCCTTAACTAACCTTTCAATTGTTTTTGACTACTTTTATGGGGGGGGGGGATACAATTTGAATTCGATACATTGCAGTATCAATCATACATGATTAAGACTTGCTACTAAAAGGATTTTCTACAATATCTTGTCAGTAAAGTTATTTCAAATATTTATTAACCTCATTTTCAAAAATCAATTGTCTCGAAACTGATTTTCATTGATTTCAAACCTTAAATTATTTCTAAATCATGTTTACTCCAATATATTTATATAAGTAAATATTGAAGGACTTAGAACTGATAACTGGCCTTATTTCCTGTTCTTGTTTGATTGTGGACTTAGGGTGTTAGGTTATCTGTCCGACTGTCGTTTAATACTTAGTTATATATCTTGTATATTTGTGTTAGACATAAAAGTTTTCACTCTAGTTCGATGCCTTTACATAAAAAAGACACTCAGTCAAGTACTCAATTTAACTATTATAGGTATAGTTAAGACTACCACTGGCTTATGATATTACTATGATACACATTATGACCAGTACAATTACAAGACTATATGTACAATATACAATATGAGGAGAACACTATACACTGTACTAAGTAAACACTAATCATTACAAGAAGCAATACTATAAACTACATCAAAAGAATAGTACAAAGTATACTAATAGAACACTATATAGCATACGAAAGAAAATACTACAACAGAATGTGATGCACTATCTCTCTATACGACCTATCGCTATGCGATCGTCGGATATCTACCGCCTCCTGGAGGGAGAGAGACCACTACTTGTATAGATCTATACGGGATGGATATTTTCCTCCATCCCGACTGTTAGCTACAGTCCGAGCCTCTTAGGCCCAAGGATGACAAACACTACTACCCTATTGGTGACTTGGAGGGTCAGTCAGTACACTACTATCACTCAGTATGGTTACATACGAGCTCACATTTGATTAAACACACATCCAGAGGAGTGTACACGAATAATACTATCCGAAGTTTACATTCACTAATACATTTCACCGGCAGGGATACTACTGGGGTAAAACTATGTTATTTCTCTACAGTGAACAAGTATAAAACTGTATTTATCACTTCTGATACGTACATAAGAAAACTAATTATAAGTTCAAAGAAACGAATTTACAAATCACTAAGTCTTGGTGGAAGATTACTTTTGATGGAAAATATGGGATTTTCTAGGGATTAAAACATCTTCAAACCTTATTAATAAATGGCATACTAAGCGAGTTGCATACATTTTTATACAAACAATGACACTAAATACTTATGAACTCACCAGCTTTATGTTGATATTCGTTTTCATAATAACTTGTATTCTCAGGTCAGAAATAAACAGGTACGGGTGCGGTTTTTGAGAAGATGGAGCACATATAAGACTCATCTTTTATTTTGTTCATACTTTTGGTGTCTACGAAAATGTACAGAACACACATGTATTGAAATTTACATATTAATGTGATGAATGTTGTTGCTTGTTTTTACTACTATGCATTGTTATGATACTGAACATGAAGTCCTCCACCCTAGAACGTATTCTGCCGTTCTCGGTATTGGGGTGTGACACGATGCCTGTTGGGACCTGATGCTGGGCGGTGCCTGATGTCGGGGAAGGACCGATGTAGCGAGCGGTGGGCTCAATACGTGGTTATGTATATGTGGTTATGCGTATATGGAATGTGCTCGGTTGGGGAACTCGCTAAGCTTCGTGCTTACGGTTTTCAGTTTTGGTTTCAGGTACTTCTGATAGAGGAGGGAAGAGCTCGGGATGATCGCATGGCACACACCAAGATATTTAGCCTGGGATGTTTACTCTGATAAAATGAACAAGTGTTTTGAAAAGATAATCTGATTTGTTATATAACCCTTTTAGTATGATTGAAATGATTTAGTATCTATGGTTTAGTATTGTTTTAAAAAGAAATTTTTGGTCATGATTTTTGGGATGTTACAAGTTGGTATAAGAGCCTTGGTTTGAGGGATTCGGGTACACTCTCGGGTGTGTCTGAACTCAAACTGAGGGCTTGGTATGAAAATTTTCAAAAGAGAATCATATTTATAAAACATCTTGGAAAAAGAAAAGAACTTCGAAAAAGGAATAATTACTTTAAAAAGAGAAAAGGGTGTGGTGCATGCAATCAGCCGAGCTCAAGTAAATTCTCCCAAATTACCGATACAAGTTTGTGTTATGATATTATTATGTGATCATCATGCTAGTTTAGGGCTAAGGATCTAGGAAGGATGCCTTATATGCCTGATTATATGAGCTTATATCGCACGCTAGTGCAAATTCTTGATATGTATAAATGATTGCTTGCTTATGTATCGTTATATTTTCCTTTTAGTCTGAATGCTACTTGCTTTGTGCTTTGTGGGACTTTGAGTAATCGGAGTTATCCATTAGGTGAATACGCCAAGTCACATGTGACCAGGGTTGAATAGTCTCAGAGTGCTGGATTTTGCCCTATTATGCAGCTCTTGTCTGAGTCCAACCGTTGTAGGGAGGAGTCCTTTACTCGAAGGATTATTTGAGCCTCGTCACATGTGATGGTATTCAGGTAATGGCTAATTGGAATTATGAAGATGAAACATCCCAAAATACTAGCCAAAATTTTGATTTTTGAATCATTTAACAAACATAAATATCATCATCATAGTATAAAATCTTAAAACGTGTATCTCAAAGTCTCATAGAATTTGTCATCATATCACAATCTCATATAACATATCAGAGTAAACTCCCAAGCTGAAGAAGGTGGTGAATACCATGCGATCATCCCGAGCTCTTCCCTTTGCTACCGGAAGTATCTAAAACCAAACTGAAACTGTAAGCACGAAGCTTAGTGGGTTCTTCCAAATTTACACATACCACACAAAGCACATATCACAAATAACATAACTTTGGGACTACTCCCAACTACATCGGGACAAATCCCGGCATCGTACTCCTGTCCAGCATCAGGCTCACCCCGACATCTGACCGCATCAGGCATCGGGCTCCCCCCGTCATTGGTCTTGCCCTGGCAGTGGGCTTAATCCCGGCACATACACAACATATAAACTAGCGTACATCGGTCTTACCCCGGAACATATATTTCATGGCATAATAACTAACATACATCAGGCTTACCTCGAAATACATATAATATACCATACTCGTACATACTGCCTCTTGCTTGCCCCAGCATCGGACCGGAGTCCGGAAAATATAACACATAACACATAAACATGCATGAATCATAAAGACATCAAGAATACATAACTACTTCTCGAGTCCCATGGTTTCCAGATCCATGGCTTTGTCCATTTCATTGAGTCCCCTCCCCGAACTCATCCAAATCCCTTCTGAACTAAAATGGGTTCCTCGGAGCCATAACAGTTTTTGGGAATCAACTCACGACTTGCCGAGTCCCAAGAACGACTCGCCGATTCCATGTATGTCCAGGTTTAATAATTTGATTTTTGATGGGCAAAACTCATCCAATAGGTATATTTCGGCTCCCTAAGTAGATATAACATGTAAAGTCATGAACTTTACGTACATACATGGGAATTTTATGCTCAAAGGACCAAAAATGGGGTTTATTTCATACATGGGGTTCTCATGGCCATGAAGATGGCACCTTTATGCCATGAGAGCCCTCTAAGGTTCCAGATCTGAAGTTATATTAACTTGGGACGTCGAATACCCAAAGATCAAGCTTCTTGGACCCAAAACTTCATAAAAAATGACCACAAGGAGATCTAAGAAACTACAAGTCAAGTATAAGGCTTGATTACCAGAAAGTGAGTAGAAATTGATGTTGTTCTTGGATGTACAAACTTCTCTTGAAGTCTTCCTCCTTCCTCTTCTTCACACTAGCTTCAAACCATACAAGTTTACTCAAAAATGGGACTCAAACACTCACAAGGCTCAAGGTGGCGAGTTGGGGTTTTCTGGAGGTTGAGGGAGTGATAAGGAAGGTTATAGGGGTGTTATGTTCTTTAAATAGGGGGACGAACCCTTGAAATTAGGGTTTTCATGAGACATCGCCTACTCGCCGAGTCAATCTTACTCGATGAGTTTGGCCTTCAACTCGTCGATTCCAAGGGTAAAATTATAAAGTTGACATGATTAAATGCATACCTAGAACCGGGTGTTACAACTCTTCTCCACTTGTCTTAGACTTCATCCTCGAAATCTGCTGTCTCTGCAAATAACTCGGGGTAGTGCTCTCTCATTTCCTCCTCGGGCTCCCACGTCCACTCCGAGCCCTTGCGGTGCTGCCATTGCACCTTCACTAACTCTAACCTCTTGTTCCTCATCTCCTTCGCGTTGCGATCTAAAATCGCCACGAGCCTCTCGATGTAGTTTAGGATATCATCAAGCTAAATGTCCTACAGGGGTACTACTGTTGAATCATCCTCTAAGCACTTCCATAGCTAAGAAACATGGAACGTGCTGTGGATATGGCTGAGCTCTGCTGGAAGATATGACTGATAGGCAACCCGACCCACCCTATCCAAAACACTAAATGGACCAATGAACCTAGGGCCCAACTTTCCCCGCTTCCGAAACTTGATAACACCCTTCCAGTATGACACTTTCAGGAGGACAATATCGCCCACCTAAAACTCCAAGTCTGAACGCCGCTTGTCGGCATAACTCTTCTGTTGGCTCTGAGCAGTTTGGAGTCTGCTCCGGACTTACTGAATCCGCTCCGTAGTCTTGAGTACCACCTTTGTACTCCCCATGACTCACTGACCGACCTCACCCCAACATATTGGGTTCATACACTTCCTCCTGTAGAGCATCTCGAAGGGAGGCCAGTCTATACTGGAGTGATAGCTGTTGTTATATGAACACCACCGAGATAGACACTCCATGACGTGCCACTACCTCTCACACATAAATCTCATCCAGCTTCTTGGCTGAGATGCTTTCCTGGATCGGTATAAAATGGGCACTCTTGGTTAACCGATCCATGATGATCCATATCGAATGAACCCCACGTGCGGTCCTGGGAAGCTTCGTAATGAAGTCCATAGTGATATCCTCCCATTTCCACACGAGAATGTCTAATGGCTGCATTTTTCTGTGTGGCCTCTGGTGCTCTGCCTTAACCCTCCTGCAGATCAAGCATCTCTCTACATAACAAGCTACGTCCCGCTTCATGAAGGGCCACCAGTAATTGGGTCGAAGATCTCTATAAATCTTCTTCGCCCCTGGATGGATGGAGAATCGAGACTTGTGGGACTTATTCATCAACACTTGTCGTACTCCTCCCCAGTACGGTATCTAGACCCTCCCATGCACGGTCAACAATCCTCGATTGTCATAATCAAACGAAGCTACTTGACCCACTATCCTTTCGCACTTCTGGCGCTCCTCCTTCAGTCCCTCACCCTGTGTCGCTATAATCTGCTCCAACAGTGGAATAATCACCATCATCCTCATACATATATCCCGTATCAGAGCCGCTACCGCCTTGCAGCTCAGGGCGTCCACCACTACGTTCGCCTTGCCCAGATGGTAAAGGATCTCACATTTTTAGTCCTTTCCCACATCTAACCACCGACGCTGCCTCATGTTCAAGCTCGACAGATCCATGAGGTACTTCAGTTTCTTGTGGTCCGTGTAAATAGTACACTGAACCCCATAGAGGTAATGCCTCCAAATATTAATGGTAAACACTACCGCCCCTAGCTCTAAATCATGCGTCGGGTAGTTAGCCTCGTGATGCTTTAATTGTCTCGAGGCATAAGCTATCACATGCCCCCGCTGCATCAGCACTGCTCCCATACCTATGATCGAAGCGTCACAGTAGACTACAAAGTCATCCATTCCCTATAGCAAGGTAAGAATCGGCGCCTCGCACAGTTGCTGTCTGAGCGTCTCAAAGGCTGTCTGCTGCTCAGGACCCCAGCAAAACACCAACGACTTCTTGGTCAGTCGGGTTAGCAGAACTACTATCTTGGAGAAATCCTGGATGAATCTCCTCTAGTACCCTGCCAAACCTAGGAAGCTCCAAATCTCGGATGGAGACCTCGGGACCTCCCACTGCATCACGGCCTTAATTTTGGCCAGATCTACTAATATACCCTTCTGCTTGACAAGGTGCCCCAGAAACTGCACCTCGCGTAATCAAAACTCGTACCTGGAGAACTTTATGAATAGTATCTCCCTCCTCAAGGTCTCAAACACCTCCCTCAGGTGTTCCTCATGCTGCTCCTCAGTCTTGGAATAAACCAAGATATCATCAATGAATACTATCACAGACCGATCCAGCATCGGTCTGCACACGCGGTTCATGAGATCCATGAATGCAGCTGGAGTATTGGTGAGCCTAAACGACACCATAAATAACTCATAATTACCATAGCAGGTCCTAAAAGCGGTCTTCTACACATCATCATCTCTGACTCGCATCTAGTGATACCCGGACCAAAGATCGATCTTGGAAAACCAAGATGCTCCCTGAAGCTGGTCGAACAAATCATCTATCCTTGGGAGTGGATAAAAGTTCTTCACCATCCCCTTGTTCAGCTCTCGGTAGTCTATGCACATACAATGCGACCCGTCCTTCTTCACAAACAGGATCGGGGGTCCCCATGGTGAACTGCTCGCCTGATAAAACCCTTATCTAACAGCTCTTGCAGCTGCGTAGACAAATCCTACATCTTGGGAGGAGCCAATCGATACGGTGCCTTGGCTATCGTAGCCGCACCAGGAACCAAGTCAATCCGAAAATCAACCTGTCTCTCAGGAGGTATCCCGGGCAAATCCTCCGGGAATACATCCGGGTACACACGTACCTCCGGTACATCATTATCTGTCGCCTTACCCTTATCCCGGATATCCATAACATAGGCGACGTACCCTACACAACCTTGCTGGAAATAGCGTCTCGCTCTCACTGCTGAACAAAGAATCGGTCCACGTTAACATCATCTGTACACTTGAAAATCAGATACACCACAATATTTGTTTCAAGGTAATGAGCACCTTGTTCATTCAACACTTTTTCATACTTTTGTGTATCACCATACACCTCGTTAACTACAATTCGAGGAATTTCTTTATCCTTTTATAATTCCTTTTCCTTCGAAAGTTTTTCATCTTTTTTCATTATCACTATCATATGTTAGACTGTCTCTGATTTCCATGAAGTCCAAATCACAAACTTTTGAAGTTGAAGGTTGATTAGTATCAATCTTAACCAACACATCATTAACTTTTTCTTTCCCTTTAGATGATGATGCAACATTAATAATAGACAACTGAGAACAATCAACATCCTCAAGATCACTCATTTCACTGATATCGTCAGAATTATCCTCAATATCAGCAAAATTAGATTGAGAATCAGATGTTGAAGTTTCAGTCTTTCTCAAAATGTGAATTTGTTCAAACTTAGTCAAAGTATCATTTACAATATTAACTAATTTAGTAGTATCAGACATTCATCTACATTGAGTATTCCATATCTATATCTATCATTAGAAACTTTGTCAAATTCAACTATTTCTTTCTCACAATCATATCAAATATTATCTACCTTAGCTCTTTCATAAGCTAAAAAAGGTAATAATTTTCTATGTTGTTCTTTACTTACTGATATGGGTATATTTAGTTATAAACTTCATGCATTATCTTAATACTTTATGTTGATTTTATCTCATTTAATGAACAAAAGGTGCTTAATTAGTTTAGAATTTCATTTTTCAGCAATAATGACATGCTCGGAAGGAAAAGGAAACGGAACTAGCGATTGGAAGCTTGGATCTTGGATTTTTAAGAAAGAAGAATGTTGTTGGACAGCTTGACCCCTCGTCAGTGTTTTGGCCATATCTCAAGAAAGATAACTCCGATTGACGAGATTCAAAATGTTCTGAAAACTAGACAAAATTTTGGATGACTTTCGTGTTTTGAGAAAATGCTGATTCTAAATGGACTCGGTGAGTAGGCCATCAACTCACCGAGTTGGTCAGAAGTTTCGCAATTCTTGACTTTGCCTTGCCGTACACGGGATTTTAAGTAATGGACTCGCCAAGTAGCCCCTGTTTTGTGAAAATCTATATAAAGGTACTTTCATATCGATACCCTAGCATATAGATGAACCCTTAGAGGCCAATTGTCGACTAAAGGTGCTGCTGGAGCGTGGGAAGCAAGGGAATCAACCCTACATTCAATTTTAAGGAGAATTAAATCAAAATCAAGTTTACTCTTACCTAATCTCTTGTTTGAACTATGTTTTTACCAATTGATTTCGTTTTTGTGCTTGTTTCACTATAATCATGAGCTAAAAACTCATAACTTCTGTTTAGGTAGATGAATTTGTGAACATGGATTGATTATTTGATTAGGATTAATTTTAATTGGTGATTATGTTTTATTAAGCTTGTTAAAGAACCATATGTGTTAACAATAACTATTCTTCTATTAATAAATCAGTAATTAAGTTGTATGAACATCTCTTAGTTGCTAATTTCATATGATTTACGTGACCACATAGTTGTATGTCTAGGAATAACGAATGTGAAACTAGAATTAACTTGAAGATAGGTAAGTTAATGTGTGAGCTTGTGTGATACACCATCAACAAGAGGTTAATTGAATCACCAATTTGATTAGCTAATTACAAGTCTTTCTAAACCCGAATCAACAAACTAGGAAATTCATTAATTTAGACAACTGGCCATTGCTTGAATTAATCTATTTTCTAAGGATTAGCTATAACGAATGTGAATCTAATCACTTTAGTCGGTAACCAATGAAGAATGAATCCGGTATATTTACCATAAAATCATCCATGGGAACAAATGATTCGAACCTACATAGAAGGCCTTTTTAATCATTGAATTTAGTTGATCTTTGTTTTCTTAGCTATTAGTTGCTTAGTTTGCGTGTTAGTAAAGTATTTAAGTTTCTAGTCTTACAAAACTAGAGAAAACTCTTTTTTTTACTTGTTTTATTTAGATAATATTAGCATTTATTTTAATTGTTTACCGTTCCCTGTGTTCGATACCCTACTTGCTTGAACTATATTACTAATCGATAGGTACACTGTCTTTCGTGTGTTTATTTTGTGTCTAAGTTAGTAGGATTAAAACTAGTTTGTTTCACACACATCAAGT
The DNA here is from genome assembly GCF_052625555.1 of Lactuca saligna. Taxonomy (NCBI): domain Eukaryota; kingdom Viridiplantae; phylum Streptophyta; class Magnoliopsida; order Asterales; family Asteraceae; genus Lactuca; species Lactuca saligna. The sequence continues at coordinate 78,075,195 of NC_136423.1, read as the reverse complement.
TTTTGGCGCCGTTGTCGGGGAACGTTTCAAATAGTTAATTTTATTTGCTAATTGTTATCATTTTGATTTTATTGATTTTTTTATATAGTTTATTTTATTTATTTTATTATGTATTTTCCAAATCTGGATGCTTTTCTTGAGAAAGTAGTGCAGGTAAATGAGCAAAAAGATGAGGACTATGACTCAGATGATGATTTGAAGAAATTTGATAGATGGTTAGATAACATCTTGTCTAACAATCAAAAACAATTTTAGTCACAAGAGCTAAAGTTACAAGATAAAGAATTTAATCCAGAAAGAGATTTGGATGAGCTAGAAAGGTTGCTAGCAGAGAGTTCAGATGTAGAACAAAAACAAGCTGAATTGCACGAACCAACTCGTGGTTTGACCATTACCACAACATGGTCCCCTGTTCTTCCAGTTTGTGTTTCGAAGCATGGGGTGATGATTCCAACTTTGGAGAAAGTTCTGAAGCACGATCCATTTATGATTAGTATCCAACCGGTTCCATCCCTTGTCAATATTCTTGGGTTTTATGAATTCAAGCTCGTTTGGCCACTTTTTGAAGAAAAGAGTCGAATTTTACAAATTGGTCAAAAGAAAATATTTAATGCAATGGATGGAATGACACTGATTTTATTAGAAGTTTATTAAGTTGGGAGTCCAGCTAAAGACTCGCACAAAAAGAAGCGTTTGCGGGAGGCAACCCATCATTAGAGTTTGCTTTTCTTTTTCTTTTAAAATTCTAGTATTTAGGGATAATATAGGAATTTTTATTTTGATGTTTGTTTTACTTTTTATTACGTGGTTTTGTCTTTGATCTTTTCAGAAGCTAGGGTGATATTAGAGCGAATTCTTAAAGCGTGAGGGTCTAGAGTCAAGGCTGACGAAGCGAGAAATCGAGTCTAGGCGAGAGAGGAAATGAAGTTTTAAGTCAAGCTATGAGTCCAGTTGATAGAAGGGTTATAGAGTGTTTATTACCTAAAGAAAAATGAGGGAAATTATTAGTTTATATACCCCCCATACATCAGAAACAGACTTGGGCAGAATAAAAGTTTTGTCACACAGCGGTCTACTCGCTGAGTGCATCTTATGGACTCGCTGAGTCCATGTGAAAATTCACAATTCTTCTGTCATTTACGCTTCAACTCGGCGAGTCTACATACTTACTCGACGAGTCGCTCATTCTTCTTACTTTTGAGCTGAAGATTTGATGACATTTGATATGGGCATTGGTTCTATTCTTTGAAGATCATTTTCCGAGCATTTTCAAGAGTTTTTCCCTTATGTTTGGAGCTTTTATAAAGACTGTACCACACGAGATTTTGACACCCAAGACATGGATGAGTTGTTCCCATGTCTAAAGTCAATTGAAGATGGAGCTGAAGAGAATAGATATCAACCTCGCCACTACTATCCTAGGGGAGTTTGTTCCAATTCTCTCCTTATTTTTATTGTTCTTTATCGTGAATGATATGCAATGGGGACATTGCATAAATTAAGTGTGGGGTAGGGGGTTGGTTGGTTACACTAGTTAATTTTTAAAGTTTTGCATAAAATTTTCTAGGGTTAATTTAGAAAATTTTGGTAAAGCAATTAGGGATCATGCTAGTATTATATTTGATGATTGCATGAAAACCCAAATGTTTAGTTGAGCCTATATACGTTCTAGTGCATTTGTGGCTTCCTTATTCCAGTGAAATCATGGGACAAAAACATGACCTCGCTTAGTTTGAAGGATGCAATATGTTTAGCATCGTGTACCAGAAATGTATCCAGGAAAATTATTATTATTAAACAATAAAGGTTGAAGTTGAGTGCCCCTGCTTAAGCATGTAGGGTTTTTAGTGGAAAAAAGTGAGTTACATCTTAAAAAAAAAGGAGAGAATTACAAGAAAAGGTTTGAAGAATTTTTGGAGCATCAAAGTTAAGTATGAAATTAGAGGAACGAAAATTCCGAAGAAATTCAAAAAGTTGAAGATACCAAAAATCAAACAACGAAGGTGGTGAATTCAAGGAAATTAAAGAACAAATGTCAAAGAAGTGAATAATTCCAAAGAGCTCCAATGTGGTATCATAAATTGTAATTATCTAGATTATGTATGCTTGGGTTGCTCAACCAAAAATTCCTTGAGGTTAAGAGGTTTTCTGAGGATGGATTCGGAGGGATGCATAAAATGAGCATTGTTCGGAAAAAGTGAGCGAATGTTTCTGAGGATTGTGAGTATTTGGAGTATGGAGGGTTAGTAGGAAAATTTTAGACACAAATGCATGCATTGCGATCTTGGCATAATGGTTGGGTTTGATTGGGATTATCTTACGTAATATTAGTGTACTAAAATTTAGTTTTGCTTGGGGGCACGCAAAAGTCAAGTGTGGGGTATTTTGATATGGGCATATAGTTATAAACTTCATGCATTATCTTAATACTTTATGTTGATTTTATCTCATTTAATGAACAAAAGGTGCTTAATTAGTTTAGAATTTCATTTTTCAGCAATAATGAAATGCTCGGAAGGAAAAGGAAGCGGAACTAGCGATTGGAAGCTTGGATCTTGGATTTTTAAGAAAGAAGGATTTACCCCTTGTCAGTGTTTTGGCCATATCTCATGAACCCTAACTCCGATTGACGAGATTCAAAATGTTCTGAAAACTAGACACAATTTCGGATGACTTTCGTGTTTTGAGAAAATGCTGATTCTAAATGGACTCTGCGAGTAGGCCATCAACTCGCCGAGTTGGTCAGAAGTTTTGCGATTCTTGACTTTGCCTTGCCGTACACGGGATTTTAAGTGATGGACTCGCCGAGTAGGTCACTGGACTTGCAAAGTAGCCCCTTTTTCGTGAAAATCTACATAAAGGGACTTTCAGATCGATACCCTAGCATATAGATGAACCCTTGGAGGCCAATTGTCGACTAAAGGTGCTGCTGGAGCGTGGGAAGCAAGGGAATCAACCCTACATTCAATTTTAAGGAGAATCAAGTCAAAATCAAGTTTACTCTTACCTAATCTCTTTTTTGAACTATGTTTTTACCAATTGATTTTGTTTTTGTGCTTGTTTCGTTGTAATCATGAGCTAAAAACTCATAACTTCTGTTTAGGTAGATGAATTTGTGAACATGGATTGATTATTTGATTAGGATTAATTTTAATTGGTGATTATGTTTTATTAAGCTTGTTAAAGAACCTTATGTGTTAACAATAACTATTCTTCTATTAATAAATCAGTAATTAAGTTGTATGAACATCTCTTAGTTGGTAATTTCATATGCTTTACGTTTCCACATAGTTGTATGTCTAGGAATAACGAATGTGAAACTAGAATTAACTTGAAGATAGGTAAGTTAATGTGTGAGCTTGTTTGATACACCATCAACAAGAGGTTAACTGAATCACCAATTTGATTAGCTAATTACAAGTCTTTCTAAACCCGAATCAACAAACTAGGAAATTCATTAATTTAGACAACTGGCCATTGCTTGAATTAATTTGTTTTCTAAGGATTAGCTATAACGAATGTGAATCTAATCACTTTAGTCGGTAACCAATGAAGAATTAATCCGATATATTTACCATAAAATCATCCATGGGAACAAATGATTCGAACCTAAACAGAAGGCTTTTTTAATCATTGAATTTAGTTGATCTTTGTTTTCTTACCTATTAGTTGCTTAGTTTGCGTGTTAGTAAAGTATTTAAGTTTCTAGTCTTGCAAAACTAGAGAAAACTCTTTTTTTACTTGTTTTATTTAGATAATATTAGCATTTATTTTAATTGTTTACTGTTCCTTGTGTTCGATACCCTACTTGATTGAACTATATTACTAATCGATAGGTACACTGCCTTTCGTGTGTTTATTTTGTGTCTAAGTTAGTAGGATTAAAACTAGTTTGTTTCACACACATCACTTATTTCGCAAGAATGATGTAATTCTGTTAATTTCCCATACAATCTCTTAGCTGAATTACAGTAAATGTTTATTTGTGCTAACAACAGTTTTATTTCACTTGACAAATTATCCCTATCAACCATGATGTTCGTAATCTGAAGTTCTAAACAGTCTACTTTAGTGTTTTCAAATTTAACTTCTTCTTTGTCTCTAACAACTGCATAGAAAGCTTCTTAGCCTCATTGCTAACAGACACCACAATTGAATCAAAATAAGTAATAGTTTCATCATAAGATACCACTTTAGAATTATAAGCATGTACTGGAATATTAAAAGATTCAAGAATATTACATACCTTTGTTGTCATTGGAGATTTGTCTGCAACCTTTGACACGAAGCATCTTCTTTTTACTTCGTATGCTTCTTCATCAGATTCCTCCTCCATCTTTGCAAACATTGCTCCATGTGTAGGATTTCGCATCTCCTCATCATCTGATCCAGATGACCAGACCTGATAAGTTCCATCATCTTCTTGTTCACCCATGGCAACCAATGACAAGTTTTTTGTCTTCGCACGAACTTCCTCCAGTCTTTCAGCATAATAAGCTTCATCTTTTACCTTATTCTTCTTCTCATATTTCTTCCTTGACATGCAATCATTGGCTAGATGATTAGCCCCATTATAGTAGTGATAGTCTACTCTAACATCTCCCCTCAACTTCTTCTCAATCTTTCCCTCAACAAGCTTCACATCCTTTTTCTTCTCATCACTTGCAGTTTTTTCACAAAACTTCATTTTATCTCAGTTGACTTGATCTTCGAATTGAATGGCTTTTTGAAGAACTTTTTGACACGATTGTTTGAATAAAATGTTATCGCTTCATCATCAGAATTCATGATGAATCCCTCTTCTCCATCAAAATCAATTTTCTCATGAATTTCTTTCTCAGTCATTTTTGAAACCAAAGCCAGTGGACCTCCCAAACTCGCCTTCGTTTCTTCAACAATTTCGTTCACTTCATTTTCGTGTGATGTTAACTGATTGTACACATCATTCAAAGTTGATGTATCAAAGCTCTGTTGATTTTTGACCATCATGCTTACATTTCGCCACTCCTTTCTCAGACCCATAACGAAGATAAGATTGAACTCCATGACTGATCTGGTGATTCCATATCGGTTGCATCGATAGATTAATTCATTCAGAAGACCGTAATATGCCTCAATAGTTTCACTTTCTTTCTATTTTGAAGTCTTTCAGTTCAACCAAGCATTGTTTCACTGAATTAACTCTTGTCTTCTCGCTTCCTTGAAATTTCTCCTTTAGATTCTTCCAGATCTCCTTTGCAGTTTTACAACTCCTCACATAGTTGTACAAAACTAGAGGCAAAGCTCCTCGCGACTCTCTCATAAATCTCTTCTCCAGCTTTTTCATACGACCAATTTGATTCTCTACTCCAGAACTTCCAGAAGACACTCCAAGTGATTGAACATTCGATGGAGGATTGAGATTACAAGAAATACAAGTCCACAATTCTTCATCTAAATCATTTTGATAATCCTCTATACGATCAACCCACTGATCGTAATACTCAGGTATTAGCATTGGAATTTTTGTTGATGACCCTAACAAATGAGAGAATGAAGTCATGGAATTTAGATTGAATGACGTCATTGTTGTACAGAAGAAAACTTTGAGAATTTTGAATAAACTTTGAGATTTTCATAGCAAACTAGTTGATTCAAATTGAAATTACTAGATGAACACTCGATTCAACAATTCAAGTGCAAAATCGAATCACAGACTTAAATCCAATGAACTTTTCACTTTTCAAAAAGAGCGGAAACATTTAAACCAAAAAATTGATTTAAAAACTTTTGAAAGAATGAAAATCAGATTAGAGATATGATTCCTGCTCTGATACCAAATGAAGAATCAAAGAATCGAGTTTGAATATTTATCATAGTTTTAAATCAGAAATGTATATAAGATTGAACACCGATGTAAATAAGATCTTGATTTAGCTCAATATTAGGCTTTTAGGTTTACAGAGTGAAAAATAGACAAGATTGTAAAAACCTTATCTAACTCTAATAAAGACTCCTATTTATACGAGAATAAAAGCATACAAAAAATATACTAAGGACTAGACAAATAAGCTTCGAATAATGTGCCTTAGTAAAATACATAACAAATCATACGAAGAGTACATATAAGGCTTCAACTCATTACAACCAAACTACCCTTAGAGAATCACTAACTCTCCCCCACTACGAGTGCGAACCCTCACCAACTGTAGCTCACAATCAATCACTGCTCCATTGGAACTCAGCCAATCCATACCCACTATAACCTTGTTCCCTCACAAGGGAATAGGGATCAAATCTACTGGGAACTGCTCATCAAATAACTGCAGTGTACAACCTCTATGAACTATCGCAACCCTGATGGTCCTATCATCTGCTATCTCAACGTCAAGTGGACAATACAGCTCCCCCGGAGCTCAGCTAAATTTCTTGCTTACAACGAGCGACACAAATGATCAAGTGGCCCCCGAATCAAACAATACCCTAGCTGAAATGTCGTTCACTAACAACGACCATATACACAACACATACATATGAGGAAAAACAATATCAAAATAAAACAGAGATGAGAGGAAATACATACCCGTCACCACGTCTGGAGCTGCTCGTGCCTCCTGTGTAGTAAGCTGAAAAGCCATGCTCCATGCTGTAGGCGCCTCAGCCTAGCCCTGACGGCCATCTGTAATCCTCAAGGTGGCAAGAGAAGGTGTTGCCACCTTCCTTGCTGCTGCTAAACTCGAGCACTGGGACCGCTTGTGTCCCCTCTGATTCCACTAGAAGCAAATCAGGTCTGATGCTGGTGTCGTGGTGGTGGCTGTACAATCTCGACTCAAATAACCCGCTCGACCACACTTGTAGCAGCCCGAACTCCCTGTATTGCACGCCCCGTCGTGCATCCTGCCGCATTTTCCATAATGATCGTGGCTCTGCTTGCTCCGAGATCTGTGATCTGGTACTTTAGGCTTCTTGCCCGAACCTCCTGACTGAACCCCCTCTGGCTTCCTCTTCCTCTCCATCTCTAAATCCAACTCCCTCTCTCGAGACCTCGCTATCATATCTTCCAGCGTCTTACAGCTGGATCAGCTCACAAACTGACGGATATCACTCTACAGAATCTCATGATATCGGGCCTTCTTCATCTCCTCGTCAGACGCATACTGTGGAACAAGGAGGGCCCTCTCCCTAAACTTAGCGGTAATCTCTGCCACAGTCTCTATCGTCTGCTAGAGATCCTGAAACTTCCTGGCAAGCTACTACACCTCGATAACAGGTGCAAACTTGGTTTTGAACCTAGTCGTAAAATCACTCTAGGTCATAGCATCTAACACAGTGTCATCTCCAATGGCTCTCCCAACCTCCTCCTACCAATCACATGCCCGACCCTTCAGAAGATAGGACACGAGCCTAACCTTGTTCCCCTCGGGACATCTGCTGGTGCGGAATGCATTGGCGACATCTGCCAACCATCGGGTACTAGCAATGGGGTCTCGATCCCCTTCATAATCAGGAGCTCCACATGATCTGAACTCTCTGAATGTGAGCGTGCGTGACCGCATCATGGTCGCCACCTCAGTGCAAAACACAGCTAACCTCCCATCATGGTTGCCATCAGCATGCGCGACCCCATCATGATCGAACCGAAGATCATGGGAGTCCGCTCAAGTATGCTACACATGATCTTTGAGGAGATAAACTCCCTAGTCTGCTCATCCAAGCGCTCATCTCCAGAGCTTGAACCTGATCCCTCCCCGACACCTGAACTGCCGACTGTTGGTCTCAGGCGTAAAACCACCATTCTGAAAACACATAATGACAAACATCAAAATACTACTTATAAATCGAGGTATCACATATATCACAAGTTTCCTGGTCTTATCTCAGCCTTCATTGATTCGAGTACGGATCCTCTGCTTCCAGTAGTATGGGCCCATACTACCTTCCACATCTATCCGTACTTTCCTCAAGTACTGCCTCGACTCCACCAAGTCCCTTCTACTACTACTACTACTGATCTCATGCAAATCTCATCCTAGGCTGGACCTAGGGAAATCACTAACCCACTCTCCGCCATCAGCTGCATAACAAGTCCCTGCTTTCTTCCCCTAACTAGCTTGTGAATACTATTACATATTACTCAGACTAGGTAATTCTTTGAATGAGAGATCCTACCCCACAATGGTTGGACTCAAACAAGAGCTACAAAATAGTGCTAGACCTAACCTTTTGAAATTATTTAGTCCATGCAATATGTAACTTAACATATTCAATTACTAGTTAATGAAAGACAACTAGAACTCCTAAAAGCACAAAGCAAGCAGCATTCAAGCATTGAGTATACATAATCAAGCATATGCTACTCTTGCTATCATACTATCTAATATGTACTAGCATGAAGTTCTCATAAAGCTGAATACATATGACAGACACATAAGGCATCCTTCCTAAATCCTTAGTCCTAATTTAGCATGTTGTTCTAATAAAGCTGATAATCATAACATAGCACAAACTTGTATAGGTAACTTGGGAGTACTTACTTGAGCTCGGCTGATTGCATGCACCACACCCTTTTCTCTTTTCAAAGTTCTTTCCTATTTCAAAATCCTTTTGAAAAAATGATTTTATTTCGAAAATTTTCATACTACTTCCTTAGTTTGAGTTTAGACACACCCGAGAGTGTGCCTGAATCCCTCAAACCAAGGCTTAGATACCAACTTGAAACATCCCAAAATACTAGCCAAAAATTTCATTTATAAATCATTTAACAAACATAAATATCATCGTCATAGTATAAAATCATAAAACATGTATCTCAAAGTCTCATAAAATATGTCATCATATCACAATCTCATATAACATATCAGAGTAAACTCCCAGGCTAAAGAAGGTGGTGTGTGTCATGCGATCATCCCGAGCTCTTCCCTTTGCTACCGGAAGTACCTGAAACCAAACTGAAACTGTAAGCATGAAGCTTAGTGAGCTCCCCCAAACTACCATATACCACAAAAAGCACATATCACAAATAACATAACTCTAGGACTACTCCCAACTGCATCGGGACGAATCCCGACATCGGCTTGCCCGGCATCGGGCTCACCCTAGTACCTGACCACATCGGGCATTGGGCTCCCCCCGGCATCGGGCTTTCCCTAGCATCGACCTTACCCCTGACCACATCGGGCTCACCCTGGTACCTGACCACATCGGGCATCGGGCTCCCCCCGGCATCGGGCTCCCCCCGGCATCGGGCTTTCCCTAGCATCGAGCTTACCCCTAGCACATAAACAACGTATATCATAAACATATAAACTTACCCCAGAACATATATTTCATGGCATAATAAATAACATACATTGGGCTTGCCTCGGCATCGGGCTTACCCCAAAACACATAGCATATAACATAATCACACATACTGCCTCGGGCTTGCCCTGGTATTGGACCGGAGTCCGGAACATATAACACATAACACATAAACATGCATGAATAAAAAAGACATCAAGCATACATAACTACTTCTCAGGACCGCTCCGGCATCGGCCGAAGTCCGGAAACATCTGGATCAGGCTTACCCCTACATACTACAACTACTTAAACGAGCCGGGATTATGGTCGTAGACCCGTTCCTACTGGAAGGAAACTCACCTCATGTGGCTGACTGGTGTAACTCTGGGTGGGGAATCTCTATTTGCTGCTCCGGAGACTCTCCGGCTATAAAATCCCACAAAGGTACTTAGTTAGAAGCTGATAACTACTCTTAGGGTAAAATGACCATTTTACCCCTAGCTAAAGTCAACATCATGGTCAAAGTCAACTTCCCAGTTGATGGGACTCGCCGAGTTGGCTCGTCAACTCACCGAGTCCCGATCGTCTCAACTACCCCCAACCCGAATCTACTCGTCGAGTTTAGCAAGAACTCGACAAGTTCATCATCAATTATAACATCGAGACAATCTTCACGCGACTCACCAAGTTCTTCCCGAACTCTTCAAGTTTATCTTCATATTAAGAACATGTCCAGTTTGTGACTCGCCGAGTTGTATGAAAAACTTGTTGAGTCCATCTTCATGAGTTGGGAGATGGCCTTGGACTCGCCGAGTACATTCCTGCACTCGTCGAGTCCCATGGTTTCCAGATCCATGGATTTTTCCATTTCATTGAGTCCCCTCCCCGTACTCATCCAAATCCCTTATGAACTAAAATGGGTTCCTCTGAGCCACAACATTTTTTGGGAATCAACTCATGACTCGCTGAGTCCCAAGAACGAATCGCTGATTCCATGTATGTACAGGTCTAATAATTCGATTTTTGATGGGCAAAACTCATCTAATAGGTAGATATGGGCTCCCTAAGTAGATATAACATGTAAATCCGTGAACTTTACGTACATGCATGGGACTTTTATGCTCAAAGGACCAAATATGGGGTTTATTTCATACATAGGGTTCTCATGGCCATGAAGATGGCACCTTTATGCCATGAGAGCCCTCTAAGTATCCAGATCTGAAGTTATATTAAATTGGGACGTCGAATACCCAAAGATCAAGCTTCTTGGACCCAAAACTTCATAAAAAATGACCACAAGGAGATCTAAGAAACTACAAGTCAAGTATAAGGCTTGATTACTAGAAAGTGAGGATAAATTGTTGTTGTTCTTGGATGTACAAACTTCTCTTGAAGTCCTCCTTCTTCCTCTTCTTCACACTAGCTTCAAACCACACAAGTTTACTTAAAAATGGCACTCAAACACTCACAAGGCTCAAGGTGGCGAGTTAGGGTTTTCTAGACGTTGAGGGATTGATAAGGAAGGTCATAGGTGTAACACCGTAAATTTCAAAACAAATTTTCATTTAAAATAATCATTTAATTCTTAAAATACTTTTCATAGAAATCTCATTTCTGTTTAATTTACAAAACGTAACTGCATATTCAATTGCATAATAAACTAGGATCCTCAAAACATAACTCTTCCTCTAGTGTGTACAATTGAGCCGGTGTCATCCAGTGATCCTGAGAAAACCTGAAACACATAACACATAACACAGTAAGTACGAAGCTTAGTGAGTTCCCCAAAATACCGCACATAACACATACTAGCCACTCGACGCTATAACTCTGTGGGCCCTTGGGCCCTAACTTTGTGGACCTTCTGGTCCTAACTCTGCAAACCTTCCAGTTCTAACTCTGATATACACACGGTATAAATCACATAGAAAGAATGCAGTGCAACACATCACATAGATAGCATACAAGATACTCTATCACATAACTCTGGTTACCTACTCAAGGTAAAGTATAATGAGAAGACTCACCTCGGATACTTGGTAAACCTTGTACTCTGAAATAGTGTGCTAGCCTCCGCCTATTCACATACATAATTTCTCTAATTAATACAACTTCTAAAGGCTAGGCTAATCCTCCTCTATAAGTCCTCTAAGAAGGGTAAAAGACCATTCTACTCCTCTAATGGCTCATAAGACCAAATCATTGACCGAACGCTAAAAGTCAACAAAGTCAACTCTAGTTAACGGTCAAACTTTGACCACACTCGTCGAGTGCACACGATTGACTCGGCGAGTCCATCCTGGTTCTCTGAATCCCTTTTGAACCTCTCAGGCACAATGAGTTCCCTATCTACTCTTTGAGTTACTCATCAATGAATCGCGGGGCAACCCCGACTCGACTCGTCGAGTCTGCCTATGGACTCGGCGAGTTGCTCCCATGACAACACTCATCTGACCTTTTGAGGTCAGATCCGTTCCTCTAATCCATAGATCTAACTTCCCTGTGACCAATAACCACGTAAAGGTCGAATCTTGGTACACATGCAAGGCTCTCTATGCTTATTTTGGTGAAATCCTTCATATCATGACAACCCTAGCTCATAACTCCAAGGAAAAAGCATAAAGCAGAAAGGAAGGGACTCTCTGGACCTCTTAAGGTCCAAATCTAGGAATCATTTCACCATGGGACCTCTCATACTCTAGATTTAAGCTAAAGAAAGCATGAAGAAACCCTAGATCATGAAATCTACTAAACAAACGAAGATGGACATGAGTCCTTACCTCTCACTTTAGCTCTGAACGAAATGATGGAAGATTTAAGTGCCACAAGACAGCCTAAATCGAAATCCATCCTTCCTTTTGCTAAAGCACACCAAAAGATGATGAATTAGCCTTCCTTTTGAACCACAAGCTCCCTCTCTGCTCTCTAGAGTTTCTTAGGGTGCAATGGCCGCAAATGAAGGCCATAAGGACATTTAAATAGGTCCCAAACCTGGACAACTAGGATTTTTCTTAACAACGCTGACTCGGCACGTCCAGATACCCAACTCGTCGAGTCCCTTCATTAAACAAGTCACCAAATCACGATCCTACTCGACGAGTTGGGGCGTCAACTCGCCGAGTCTCTTCACACCCCAAGAATAAAATACTCAAATTCCATACCTGGGTATCCAGATGTTACAATTGTCCCCCACTTGAATTAGATTTTGCCCTCGAAATCACTCCTTAACCATTATAGATTGAAATTATCAACCCGAAAGGCACCACTGAAATGATCTTCATATTACACCGACATTTTTCTCTGTGGACACCCGAAACCACATAAAACTTCCAAAACCAAAATTTTAACCAACTCTTTCATCACTAAAATACTCCTCCCCAATACTCGAAAATCTAGTGGCCTGACCCGCCGCCATACCGCTCACACGAGCGATCACCCTAATATTCACTCCTCGAATATCAAGCATGTTTACTCACTGGCTCTCTGATTCTCATATGATCAATCCAACGACTGGCTATTGCTTGCCCCACTGGTCATGACAAATCATCGTAATCATGCCCCAGGAATGAAAGGGCTCACACCCCACCGAGGCATATTCACTAAACTGCTATCAGAACCCACCCGAACAAAGAATCCTCAACACTCTGCCCTTTGACATAAAAGAAATAACCACGCTTGCTAGGAAGTATCCTCATACATTACCATAATTAGCTCTAGTTCATTTCTCATATCCCTCATTGATACTAAGCACCAGGTCAACTTTTTACTCCACAACTGAACCTCCAAATGTCACCCATAACATGATCCAAAATATCTCACTAACTTCCTACCCGTGTCAACTATCTCGGCCCAGTGACACACAAGTCACGAAATTCTCTTTTCCTCATACAAAACTACCATCCAATAGAGGATTGACTCTACCCTGACCTCTGATGTTTGCTGTGCATATCACTTGCGCAACTCGTGGTATCCCCCGTACCCGGGTACTATCCTATACAGGTTTTAGACGTCCGACGACAACAATACCCCTCATCCAAGAGTTCACCTCAAAATTCTAGAATCTCATCTTATTTACCCACACACCATCAATGCCAAACTCAACTCAAGAGTTATGTCTGTCCCAAAGTTGGAACCTCGTGTCCCAATGAAACATTCATCTCATGACTCAACCTGCGCCCCGCGCAAATACCACCTTTCCAATCCCCTTATGTTGCGACGATCACCACTCAAATCAAAATATAATGATTCCCCTCAAAGACGGAGACCCCAGTCTCGCCCCTGGTTCAACCATCAGGCTCCAAAACTCAATACTAGGGCTACTCAAGCCTAAAACTCTTCTACATCATATACTGATCGGAGAACACTCCATAATCACACTCTTTTGCCGTCTAGTGAGTACTATGGATCCCCGCAACATCACGATAACCTCTCGATGACTAGTGAGTACTACGGCTCCCCGCAACATCATGATAACCTCTCTATGACTAGTATGTACTACGGCTCTCCATAGTATCACAACATCCTCTAACTAGTGAATACTACGGCTCCCCGTAGTATCACAACACCCTCTGACTAATGAATACTACGGCTCCCCGTAGCATCACAACATCGTCTGACTAATGAATACTACGGCTTCCCGTAGTATTACAACTCCCTCTCTCTGACTCGTAAGCATTATGACTCCCCGTAGCATCACAACACCACACTACGTCCAATAAATCATGCTCCGCGGACTATCATAGATAGCTACACATACTCAATCCCAAATATGCATCACAGACTCTGGCGGAAACCGTCATAACAAAATACCTACCTCTGCGGAGATCCACTTTCTTAAATAATCCCTCTTGATGCCAATACTCGAAGGGCTCCTACCGGAGTCGTAAATACATGATACACCACTAGTCGTCTCAAACTCAAGATTCTAAATAACTCCGAAAGCAGGACACTATACCCAGATATTGCGGAACACCATTACAGAACATCACAATGTCCTGCCTTAACCACTGATCTCCTACTCCCAGCATTATACAGATACAACAATACATTCCCTCTGGATCCTATAATTAATTCTTCATTTTACCCAATGCGGAACTGTGGTATATCCAAACACTCAATTGGAATATAGAGAAAGCATTAACGCTTCAGAACACGCTGATGATCCTCCGAAACTCTTTCCTCTACTGCTCAAAATCCAAGCAAGAATACACATACCGGCCAGGGAGTTGGCCTCTCAATCATCTTCTATCTACCCCAAAAGGGCATACATCATCAATACTTTGACTCAGAAGTTCTCATCTACCAATACCGTCCTTACGAGCCTCCCACTTGGAACAGCCCTGACCCCCACCAAGTTCCTAACCATTGGCCACCTGCCGTGGAGACACTTACCCACATTCATCATCTCGCTCTGCACCTCTCCTCGATCACCAATAACTTAGGTCTCATGAATTCGTACCGCAGGTCTCTAAATACCACGTTTTATAACCGCTCTTGAACAAATCTCTTCTCCCTTCAATACAATACCCGGTTCTCCCCCACTTAGGGTTCGAACCATCACCAATTGGCGCACAAGCCATCCCACCAACTATTTTGCACTAGCAACATTGCCCCAGCCCTTGGAAGGTGCTACACAATGCTCGATAATCACTTTTAAAGATATCAAGCAACCTCAAATACTCTGAATCTTAGATGAAATCCTCACGAACTTTTCATCATGGCTGCCTCTAGTCGTTTAAAGTCGCATACCATCCCTAATACCGAACGTCTCAACTGTCCAATAATATTACTGACTCTTAGACTGAAACCATAAGTCATCATATTCCTCAATCTCGACTTCCCAATCCACGTTCCAACACATGAATCATCACAAGAATAGGGACTCTACTCCCACCCTCAACACCCATCAAGACAGAAGAGCCACCGCCCTGATAGAATCGTCTGGATTACCCATTGATCCTGCTTTCACACACCCTACCATACTCAATTAGGGTGTAATGTGGTCCTTGACCATCTCAATCCCCACTGACTACCTGCTCATGGTAAATCATTTCCTCGCGGCAGACATGCTGCCTGATACTCTTGTAGGAAAAATCATCATCAATGTCAACCCGCAGGGTTTACTCCTAAACCCCAAACTGAAATCTCACACCACTCCTGTTTCCCACAGGAAACATAAATAGCACCCCTCAAGTCACAAAAGGTGACATCTCCACTATCGGCTGATTGCTCATTCGGACCGCAATCCCCCCATAAACGTCTTCTCTACTAATCCCTGAGTCTTGCTACTACATTTGACATCTTACCAAAAATACTCTGAAATGCTCTCGACCTCCCTCTCAAGGGATGCCTCTTCGAACTCAATCATGTCCCTCAGGCCGAAAACGCCATCGCGTCTAATTTTCACCTAATTAATCGTGACCGGATAACCGAAGAACCACAAGCGTCATTCACTACAAACCATGATACTCGGCCCATGACATCTCTTCTCAATCTGCTACAACGTATGGTACCCGAACCCTAACATCACTCCTCAATCCGCTCCAATGTATGGTACTCGAACCATAACATCACTCCTCAATCTGCTCCGATGCATGGTACTCGAACCATAACATCACTCCTCAATCCGCTACGGTGCATGGTACTTGAACCATAACATCACTCCTCAATCTGATTCGATGTATGGTACTCGAACCATAACATCACTCCTCAATCTACTACGATGCATGGTGCTCGAACCATAACATCACTTCTCAATCCGCTACGATGCATGGTACTCGAACCATAACATCACTACTCAACCTGCTTCGATGTATGGTACTCGAACCATAACATCACTCCTCAATTTGCTACGATGCATGGTACTCGAACCATAACATCACTCCTCAATCCGCTACGATGCATGGTATTCGAACCATAGCATCACTCCTCAATCTGCTTCGGTGTATGGTACTCGGACCATAACATCACTCCTCACTCTGCTACTTAGAACCTTCAGAATACTCCCTATATCGAGTATGGGTCCTCTGCTTTCGGTAGTACAGGCCCATACTACCTGCCACATCTACCCATACTCTCCACACGGACCATCCCAGAGCTCCTAAGTAGTTGCTCAATCTTCTCGTTCACCAATTCTATCACGCGTGCTCACTCCTTGGCGAAAGGCTCTACTCTACTAGCGTACTCATCTGACTAAGATTACTCTATAGGCTCTTCCTAGGTTCTCACACTTCTCTGCCATCAGCTACTGAAGAACTCCTAACGATGCCATCCATCTACCTCCTGAATATCATCATATTCACTTAGTAGTTGTCTCCTATCATCGAGAGTTCCACAAAGCACGAAGCAAGCAGGATTCGAGTATCTAAGTACCTCCTCCAGCACATAAAACCTCTTTAGGTTATTATCCACTCGTCCTCCTCATACTCGAAGGATATCACCGAACTCAACAACTTCACCCCACGTGGACATCTGGCTACCCTCTCGGCATGCTCCTCCAATGCTCATATAGATACCTCCTCTGGATTTCTCCTCTACTCGAATCCCCTAAACGATTCCTGTTGGACACTCTTACTCATCACATACTCAAAGCACATCACAAATAATAGCAACTCCTAGGATAAGGAATCACAAATCAGGCCACTCTAGTCCTAAAATATGAATTACCTAGCCTGTCTCTTGCATGCATAATATCTCATAAAATGCCTTATAAATATCTCATAACACAAAAGTAAGGGTATTTTAGGAAATCACCGTTCGGGCTCTTGTTGATTGTACACCCTGCTCCTTCTCGTATTCTCTTTGAACTCTTATTCGCTTTAGAAAAATCATTTCTTTCAAAATTTTCTCAATTCGTCAGTTTGAGTCCAGATTTACCTGAAGGTGCATTCGAATCCCTCAAACCAAGGCTCTGTTACCAACTTGTAGCACTGTAAATTTCAAAACAAATTTTCATTTAAAATAATCGTTTAATTCTTAAAACACTTTTTGAAGAAATCTCATTTCTGTTTAACTTACAAAACGTAACTCCATATTCAATTGCATAATAAACCAGGATCCTCAAAACATAACTCTTCCTCTGGTGTGTACAATCGAGTCGGTGCCGTCCCGTGATCCTGACAAAACCTGAAACACATAACACATAACACGGTAAGCACGAAACTTAGTGAGTTCCCCAAAATACCACACATAACACATACTAGCCACTCGACGATATAACTTTGTGGGCCCTTGGGCCCTAACTCTATGGACCTTCTGGTCCTAACTCTGCGAACCTTCCGGTTCTAACTGTGATATACTCTGATATACACACGGCATAAATCACATAGAAATAATGCAGTGCAACACATCACATAGATAGCATACAAGATACTCTATCACATAACTCTGGTTACCTACTCAAGGTAAAGTATAGTGAGAAGACTCACCTCGGATACTCGGTAAACCTCGTACTCTGAAATATTGTGCTAGCCTCTGCCTATTCACATAAATAATTTCTTTAATTAATACAACTTCTAAAGGCTAGGCTAATCCTCCTCTATGATTCATCTAAGAAGGGTAAAAGACCATTCTACCCCTCTAATGGCTCATAAGACCAAATCATTGATCGAACCCTAAAAGTCAACAAACTCAACTCTAGTCAACGGTCAAACTTTGACCAGACTCGTCGAGTGCACACGCGTGACTCGGTGAGTCCACACTGGTTCTCTGAATCCCTTTTGAACCTCTCAGGCACGATGATTTACTTATCTAATCGTCGAGTTACTCAGCAACGAATCACGGGGCAACCCCGACTTGACTCATCGAGTCTGCCTATGGACTCGGCGATTTGCTCCCATGACAACACTCATTTGACCTTCTGAGTTCAGATCCGTTCCTCTAATCCATAGATCTAACTTCCTTGTGACCAATAACCATGTAAAGGTCGAATCTTGGTACACATGCAAGGCTCTCTATGCTTATTTTGGTGAAATCCTTTATATCATGACAACCCTAGCTCATAACTCCAAGGAAAAAGCATAAAGCAGAAAGGAAGGGACTCTCTGGACCTCTTAAGGTCCAGATCTAGGAATCATTTCACCATGGGACCTCTCATACTCTAGATTTAAGTTAAAGAAAGCATGAAGAAACCCTAGATCATGAAATCTACTAAACAAACGAAGATGGACATGAATCCTTACCTCTCACGGTAGCTCTAAACGAAATGATGGAATATTTAAGTTCCACAAGACAGCCTAACTCGAAATTCATCCTTCCCTTTGCTAAAGCACACCAAAAGATGATGAATTAGCCTTCCTCTTGAACCACAAGCTTCCTCTCTGCTCTCTAGAGTTTCTCAGGGTGCAATGGCCGCAAATGAAGGCCATAAGGACCTTTAAATAGGTCCCAAACCTGGACAACTAGGTTTTTTCTTAACAATGCTGACTCAGCGAGTCCAGATACCTGACTCGTCGAGTCCCTTCATTAAACAAGTCACCAAATCGCGATCCTAATCGATGAGTTGGGGCGTCAACTTGCCGATTCTCTTCACACCCAAAGAATAAAATACTCAAATTCCATACCTGGATATCCGGATGTTACAATAGGGGCATTATGTTCCTTAAATAAGGGGACGAACCCTTGAAATTAGGGTTTTCATCAGACAGCGCGTACTCGCCGAGTCAGTCTTCCGACTCGTCGAGCAGACTTCTTAGTTCCCCCCCCCCCCCCGGATTCGATCTTACTCAATGAATTCGGCCTTCAACTCGTCGAGTACAAGGTTAAAATTATAAAGTTGACTTGATTAAATGCATAATTGAAACCGGGTGTTACAGAAGATGCCTTCAGTATCTAAGGACTAGGTTTGGGTTGGAGGTTACCCTAGGGAAAGCCTAGGATGAGAGTGGTACTCGGAACAGTCTTAGTAATAAGGGATGTGGTGGAGTCAAGACAATTCTTGAGGAAATTACGGATGGATGTGGAAGGTAGTATGGGTCCGTACTACTGAAAGCAGAGGATCCGTACTCGATTCAAGAAGGGCCGAGATAAAATCAGGGAACGTGTAGTGTGTGTGTGTGTGTGTGTGTGTGATCCCTCAGCAGTGATGTGTATTTTGATGGTTGTTATGGCATGTTTTTGGCATGGTGACTTTGCGTGAGAGATCAGTGGATGCATCAGGTGCTGAATAGGGATCAGGCTCAGGTTCAGGAACTGAGCTGCTTGAGGAGCGGATGAGGGAGTTGTTGGCGTGCAAATTTATCCATGTTTGACTTTGTAATGTGTTGACTTTTGTAAAACCCACTTGCATGTGGTGCATTAGCCTTTTGACTCATGAGATAGAGAGTGAGTGAGAGACATGTAAACTTCTCTATATACGGTGGGTTTAGTCCACTTGTAGAGGTGTACTTGAGAGGTGTAAAAGTTGAGTGTGTAAGTGTGTGTTATTTATGTAGATGTAGATCTATGTCCCTTTTTGTGACGCCATACATATTCAATACATCTCTTAAACACCGAAATCACCATGTTCATTGCACAATCTTTAATTCCTCATGCCAAACCATGTTCTATAATCACTATAATTGGTATCAGAGCGGGTCTTCAATGATCAACGTGATTTGTTGAAGAACGACTCTCGGTTTGGCAAAATTTATCACAATTGGAGCATTTTTGGTGAGTCTCTCTCAATGATCTCTCTTAATTTCATTGAATTCGTGCGTTGCATTCTTGATTGTTTGATCGTTTTGTCTCAATGGATCAAAATTTATTTTCACCCCATTGATTGATGCATTTTTTTGTTTCTTAGATCAAAAGTTCATAAATAAAAATCAAAATTTGTTTACTGTTCTCGATCCATTTTGTTGAGCCCAAAAGAAAGTTTATCTTGATCCAATTTACGAATATGTTATTATTCATTAGAATTAAGCCCAATAACTGGTCTATATTGAGTCCATAAACAGTTTAACTCAATCACAGTTTATTTTAGCACCATATGCATAAAGGTTTGTACATTCTTAAATTTCTTCAAGATCGGAGTTCTTGTATATTTGCAATCTTTCGCTGTGAATCTATCATTGTGAATCGATCGAGTATTTTGATTCATAAATGATTGCTAAGTGGCGTAGTCGACATCGACTATATGATCTAAATCAGTTTTGGAGCAAAAATTGATTGGGATTATTGAATCGATGAGGTTTTTGATCGATTGTGAAAAGCGACGGTGAAGGCTGATGATTGATGGTTAGATTGAAGAACAGTGATCGATTGTTCATCTCGTCGATATATGATTTTGGATTCGAAAAACTAAGGTCGATGATAATCTGGGAAAAATAGTTTATTGGGATCGTTAGATGCGAATTGGTTAGCTTTCAATCGATTGGGAGAAACCGATAGCAAAGTCTGATGATTCTGATATGCAATGGGTTTAATAAAAAGATTTGTTATCCTAATGATGAACTATTGAAATTGTTTTGAAGTTAAAATTGTTGATTTTGGATATTTGACTTTCGAAAGTCAAAGAACGTTTGGAGTCAATGATTCTGTTTTGGAACTAGAAAACAAAATAAGTTTTGCATTGGCTTACTGATGACAAAATTGTCTTGATTTGGAGTTTCGATTAGGATTTGATGGCATAAGAACATATTTGAAGTCAGTATTTGATGTCGATGTCAAGTTGAGATGGTCAATAAGTTCGTTATCAAGTTCTATTCGTGCTTCGTTTTTAAGCATATAGATGTGGTTGAGTAACTGATAATGAAGGGATTGATGAATTTGGGAAGAACTGTAAGAACGAATTTTCGGAATCGATGGACTGGAATCGAAGAACTGGTTATAACGAAATTTTGATTCAGTGAGTAAATGCAAATGGTTTAGACTAGATTGAGAGGCTTCACATGCCTTCGTTTTCGTTAAAATGGATTGAAAATTTTTGTTAATTTGGTGCTCTGATTTACCGAAAAAAAAGTGAAGCAGAGCAAAGATTTTCGTTAAAAAGTAAAGATGAAGTTTCGTTAACATTGGTATTATTTCGTACGAAGGGAACTTTCCTGTGAAACAAAATTGAAGAAGAATTAACGAAGTGAAGAAGGACAAATTTTCGTTAAGCCATTGGTAGTGCAAAACTTTCGTTAAAAAGGATGGAAAATTTTTCATTACAATGATGCTATGGACTTCTACCGAAGTGATGAAGAACAAAAATTCGTTCAAATGGGTGATGAATAGGGATGGCAAAAAAACCCGAACCCGACGGGAAACCCGAAACCCGATCATTTCGGGTCGGGTAACGGGTCGTTATCGGTTTTTTATCGGGTTCGGGGCAGGGAGTGGGTTATGCTCGCCCCGACCCGCCCCGCCCCGATTATATATATATATATATATATATATATATATATATATATATATATATATATATATATATATATATATATATATATATATATATGTTCAAAAAATTTTGCTGTTAATTGTACACGTTCAAATATAAAATACTTATCGTGGACAAATTTTTTATTTATTAACAATCTGGTGTTAATGATCATTTTTATATGTTTTGACGTATTAAACAAAACTTAAATCAAATAATTTTTTATATAACATCCAGTTTATTTTATTAAAGTGATGCATCATGTTTTTAATTTAAAAGAGTTGCTAGAACATGTATATTTTATAAGACATTGGGGTACCCTAAAAGAGAATAAAGATTTCGTTTTCAGTTGTTGTAAACCCGATAAGATACCCAAAACCCGACGGGAAAACCCGAAACCCAATGGGACGCCCCGATAAGATGCCCGAAAGTTATCGGGACGGGTTTGGGAATCCATGCCTCGCCCCGAACCCGCCCCATTGCCATTCCTAGTGATGAAGGTGGATTCATACGAATTGAGAAGAAGAAAGCTTAAAACTTTCCTATATAGCCCTTGAAATTTCGACAGTTTGACACATTTTAAAATCTTCGTATATTTTGAAGAAGTGCGCAGAATTTTAGTATTTGGTCCCTGGAATTTCGAAAATTTGGCAGCTTATACCCAACTTCGACAATTGGGATATTTTTGAATGTTTGGAGGATAAAAGGCAGAACTTTTGAAATTAGTCCCTGGAGTTTCGGAAATTCGGCAGTTTTTGCCCAAATTCGAAAATGGACTGATTTTGCTGAAAAATTAAAGAAAACGCATTTCAGGCTCCTGCAGTTTATGCAAATTGACGCTTTCTATCCAGCTTGAGAAAAGGGGGGGGGGGGGGGGGAGTTTCGCATTTTTGGTTGTTTTTGGGCGCACCGGGTCACTGCATGATTTTGAAATTGACAATTTCTACCCATTTTTGAGAATATTTGTGAAAGGCGGTCCGTGAATAAAGCTAAAAAAATGAAGATTTTTTCGATTTTCCGGATTGAAGCACAAAGTTTATGCCACATCTTTAGGGGGAGTTTTGACACGAAAAATTCCGAATAGAGCACGTTCTCTTTCCTTGAAGGTTTTATAATCAATTTTCGATTATAAAAAGGGGGAGAAATTTATATGGAAATTCAAACTTGAATTTTTCATATCACGCAGATTTGAAAACCGAAGTGACCTTGAATTTTTGAAGTACACGAAATGATGCAATTGGAAATTTTGAAGTGATTTCGTTATGAAATGAGTTTGGTTTTATTGAAGATTTATGTGGTGTGTGTTTTTATGATCAACTTTTGGGTGATCAGTTTGGAGTTTGAGAAGCTCATGATCATTCATTGATGCTAGGTTCGTATGGTCTCACATCCTAGAACCCAAATTGAAGAATTATGGAAGAACTGAAGATTTGAAGTTCATTTTGATATGTGTCACCCTTGAGGCTCGGATCGCGTAGTTGCTTGATTTTGGAAGAATTAAAGTGGGCCAACCATTCCTAACTTTGAGGGGGAGAATGTTGGGGTGCAAAGTTATCCATGTTTGACTTTGTAATGTGTTGACTTTTGTAAAACCCACTTGCATGTGGTGCATTAGCCTTTTGACTCATGAGATAGAGAGTGAGAGAGAGAGAGAGGCATGTAAACATCTCTATATAAGGTGGGTTTAGTCCACTTGTAGAGGTGTGATTGAGAGGTGTAAAAGTTGAGTGTGTAAGTGTGTGTTATTTATTTAGATGTAGATCTATGTCCCTTTTTGTACAACCATACATATTTAATACATCTCTTAAACACCAAAATTACCATGTTCATTGTGAAATCTTTAATTCCGCATGCCAAACCATGTTCTATAATCACTAAAGTTTGTATCAGATGAGATTACGTGTAGTATTCTAGATCAGACTCCTTTGATCTTTGGCACAGTTAAGGAGGGCATACGGGAGATTATGGATGAGAGGCTTGGAGCCTTCCGTATTGAGATGATAACCATGATGGGTGCGCGTAGATTGACATTTCGAGAGTTTAGAGCTTGTGGAGCTCCAGATTACCATGGGGCTAAGGCCGCCATTACTAGAAGCAAATGGTTGGCTGATGTCACCAACACGTTTCGTTCTAGCCGGTGTCCTGAGGGGGACAAGGTTTGGCTCCACTCCTATCTTCTGAAGGACAGAGCACAGGATTGGTGGGAGGAGGTTGGTCATGCTATCGGGGATGATGTCACGTTGGACGCAATGACATGGAACGATTTCTCGGCCAGGTTCAAGGCCGAGTTTGCATCGATAATTGAGGTGCAGCAGTTAGCCCGAGATTTTCAGGATCGACGGCAGAGTACAGAGATAGTGGCGGAGATCACCGCCAAGTTCAGGGAGAGATCCCTTCTAGTTCCGCAATATATGGCGGACGAGGAGATGAAGAAGGCTCGATACCATGAGATATTGAGGAGCGATATCAGTCAGTTTGTGAGTTGGTCCAGCTGCAAGACATTAGAAGACATGATCGCTCGAGCCAGAGAAAGAGAGATTGATCTTCAGATAGAAAAGAAGAGAAAGTTGGTAGAGGTTCAAATATCTATGGGATCGGGTAAGAGGCCCAAGACATCAAATTCTAGATTAAGAGGTCCTTAGGACCGGGGCCGCTATGCCAAGTGCGGAAAGACACACGAGAGTGCGTGTAGGAGTGGCAGCGGTGGAGATTTTGGCTGCTTCAAGTGCGGCCGAATTGGTCATTTTAGCAGGGATGGTACTTCTACCACCACCTAGGGATCAGACCTGATATGTTTCCATTACAGTCAGAGGAGCCACAAGAAGGCCCAATGTCGGAGTTTGCATTTAGCAGGATTGGTGATAGCACCTGCCCCTGAAACCTTGAGGATCACCGACGGCCGTTAGGGCCGGGCAGAGGCGCCTGCAGCGAGGAGCAAGGCGTATCAGTTGGTTTCAGAGGATGCATGAGCAGCTCGATGCGTCAGGTGCTTACCTTTCATTTATCTATCATCTTATGTTATGATTTTATTGTTATGGTTTTGCATCGGTAATGATAATGATATTTCGAATATTATGGTCTGCTTGTGATTGAGTTATATGCCATCTGCATACCATGGATTTTAGAATGATAGTTTGAGGTCGTTCCTTTTTTAGAGCAGGTTACTCAGGATGTAGTAACTGTAGCATGCAGGTGTGGGACTCGGTAGTGTCTGGCTAGTTTTCAGGGAAGGTATCGTGTAGGAATAGATCAGTTAGATCACCAACTGTGGTAAGCATAGGTTTCAGCAGAGTGGCCAAGGGATGGTAGGGAGAATTGGGAATTCTTTCAAGCTGTCAGTTGTGAGCCGCTAGTCATGTTGAACTAGGGGAGAGGAACTCGAGTGGCAAAGGGCAGAGGTAAGTGCAAGACTGGGATGGTTTCATAGTCTTGGTGTGGAATAAAATAGCTCAAGTAGCTGTTTGGATTGAGGAGCATTTAAGTTGGGAGTTGGGGAAACTTTCCAACCTTGAGTTCATGTATTCGCCATAAGTTGATGACTGGTTTAGGGAAACCAGGTCGGAGAGCTTCCGACAAGGTGAGAGATTAGTCAGGATATAAGACTGCGGGTTAGCCGCAACATTCCCCAACAATGAGTCAGTGAGGGAAGTGTTGTAAGACTGCGCATAAATCGTAGCATTCATTAGCAACTTAACTAGTGGAGTATGGGCGGGGGGCCGTATCTCCTAGCTAGCGGAGTATGGGCGGGGGGTGTATCCTAGTTCGCGGAGTATGGGCGGGGGTCCCGTACCTCCGATTTAGCATGATAAGAGCTAGGAAAGGATAGTAAGTTGAGATTAGAGGAGGAGTGGGCATGTATAGCCCTGGATAGGTAAGACCTGTGGGACAGGCCGCTCCGAAGTATAGTTTGGTTGAGACCTGTGTTCGAGGCTCGTGTACTTATAGCAGCAGGTGGGTCCTAGTAGATACCTTAGGGTTAAGGTACGGGATCGAGGATCCCAATTCTTCTAGAGTCGGAGTGGCTAGATTGGTAGAGCAGTTCAGGTAGACGTAGTGTCTTCAGAAGTCGTTGAGAGCGACTGAAGGACTATTCTTGCATTCGGTAACCGGTGGGGGACCGGTCTTTTGGGTAATGGTAGATCAGTTGGGACCCGGGTTGTCTCGATTCATCCACAAGGCGAATGGGAGTCAGCAGGATTTTAGGTAGGAGTGATGATAAGGGGAAATTTTTGCATAGAGTAGTGAGTTGATCAAGTAATGCTAAGTCACTCACGTTGGGTGGAGCTTTCAGTATTGAAGCATCGTAAGTGAATCATTCAGTGGGAAATGGTGTGATGTTCGGCACTGAAAGTGTCGGGATTGCAGCTTCTGCAGAGAATTTTTTCTTGATGGATTTTGGAAAGGTTTGTTTCTTATGGCAAGTCGCCTTGGTAAGGCCAGTGGCAGCGTAGGTAAAAAGGGGTGGACCCCCTTGTATGCCAATTGTTAGTGCTTGGGAAGTACCTGTGGGGTTACCGGTTGAGTAAGAGTGTTGTACTCAAGGGTAGTAATGATCGGATTATTCTGAAGATGATATTTTCAAGGATTGGGCCGAGCAGGCAAACTTTGCAACATTTAGAAATGGCGTGGGAAATTTCGGAGTTGTTAGCCGGAGCGGTCCCCCGAGGGTTGGACTGAATGGGCGAAGAGTGTATCTAGTGGTAAAGTTGTAAGCGGGTTGTAAGGTAGTTGACCGTGGCGGACTTCGAGGATGAAGTCTAGTTTAAGTGAGGGAGAGTTGTAACACCACGAATTCAGAAGACCAAGAAAGGAAAGGAAAACCTAAGTCAAGGAGTCAACTCCTTAAGTCTAAGGAAGAACTCGATGAGTACGAGCGAGTTCCATGTCGCGGATTAAGTGGCTGACTCGGCGAATCGGGGGACTAACTCGTTGAGTCTGGCCTGGGTTAGGAAACCCTAATTCCGGGACTTGGTGCCCTATTTAAGAATCTCATTCTCATTTCCTCAGCCTCCTGGATGCTCTCTTAAGACCAGAATGAAACCCTAGTGCCTTCCATGAGTTTGTGAGCCATTGTTAGCATTTTTGAGTGTTGTGAAGCTTGAAGAAGAAGGTGAAGCCTTGGGGATATAATAAGAGATTGGTAGATCCATAAACCTCTTGCATTCTCCTCCATTTTTTGGTAAGAAAGCTTCCACCTCGATCATTATGCATGTAGATCTCTTCTTTGTCACCTTTGGGGGTTTTTGGTCCAAGAACCCTAGCATGAGAGGAATGGACGTCTCAACGGCTTGTGTTTTCAGATCTAGCATCAATAAGGGTTGTTATGGCATAAAGGTGCAATCTTTATGCCATAGGAACCCCCATGTAAGCATATGAAGTGTTCTTTTGGCCTTTTTAGCTCAAAAGGCCATGAATGGAGGAAAAAGGCAGTAGCTTTGCATGGTCATGAGGTGGTTGGGTCTAGATCTATGTTTTGCAAGCTTTGAGATCCTTAAAAATCGTCTGAATAGATTGGGACGTAGAGGGACTCGACAAGTCACCTGCGGGACTCGGCGAGTTGGACCGTTTTCTTGCCCCAAAACCCTTCTATTAAAGGATGTGAGTTGAGTTAGTAAGGGACTCAGCCAGTCTGGGTCCATAGTGTACATGAAGATCATCATACTCGACGAGTTCAAGGAGGAACTCGGCGAGTCTAAGGCAATCTCCTTAATTTATGAAGGTGGACTCGGCGAGTTCAAAGGGAAACTCGGCGAGTCAGATGAAGGAGGGTCCCGATGTGTTGAAGGTACACTCGACGAGTGGGATCGAAGTCCAGAGTTTTGTGTGGATTGTGGGACTCGACGAGTTAGTGGGTCAACTCGGCGAGTTGGGTCAACTCAGAGCGTTGACTATGACCAGGTTTGACTTTTGAGGGTATTGTGGTCTAAGTGTTATTTTGGGTATTGATAGTTCGGGGAGCCGAAGGATCAACAATTCAGGAGTTGTCGAAAAGCAGTCAGAAGTGTTCAGCTAGTCTTCAGCAGTGCAAGGTGGGTCTCCTCACTGTGTGCATGGGTTAACGGCCACAATCCTAGCCCATTATGATTATGTTTATGTTTATGTTTATGTATAGAACCCTTTTACCCAGGGGTTAGCCTTAGGCACTTATTGTTATATGTTCTGGGTTATGACCTGATGTCGGGCGAGGCCAGAGGAATGTTAGGATGCAAGAGGTCTTTGTGATTCTTTCATGTTTCGGTAAGATAGGTTTCGAACCGAGGATCAGATGTCGAGGTAAGCCTGAGGTATCTTAGATAATAGTATGTCTCCGGATCGGGGGTCCGATGCTGGGAAAATCCCGAGGAAGATTCTTATGTTGTATGTTAGATTATGTAGGGTTTCAAAGCACTCCATGGATGATGGCAATGAGCCCCTTTGATGAATTCGAGGTTAAAAACCCCAGACTTGTCTTTTCCCAATAAATAGTCATGTATTATTCATTATTAGGGTTAAGAGAGAGGCAAAATGTAGCCGCCACGTGAGGTTTTTTATGTAGTGTTAGATTCTTTAGTCTAAGCTGAAAGTGTAATTTATTCCTCATATTTGAATAAATCGAGTGATCATTCGAGATAATCTTCATATTTGTGTTTGTTCTTATTTTCCGCATCTTGTTCATCAAATCTCAATTAGGGTTTTAATCCCAACAAGTGGTATCAGAGCGGGTCTTTGATGATCTATTGATTTTTGAAGTATCGGTTCTTGATTTGATGATTTTCTGCACAAGTTATTGAAGATTATTAGTGTTTTGGCGTCTGGGAATCAGAATTCTCTTCAAGCAAATGTTCATGGAAAATTGTGTTACTGTTCATCACTGTTTATCTGGGTATGTTATGTATCGTTCAATTCAAGGTTATTCGATTTCTTCCCCGATTTTGTTCACTTGATTAAGCCCTATTTTTTTGTCGATCTATTGTTAATGAACCCAAAAAGTGTCTATTCATCGTTTAACCCAACAATCAATTATTCATTCTAGTCGCAATTCAAAATCCCTTGTTCGTTCAATCTTATGTTGATTGAGTATTCCTGTATTTTAATCGATTCAAAATTATGTTTGGGTTTTTCATAGTTTTGATTACAATCCTCTCAATTGGTTGAATAACCGATATGTGATCTGTTTAAATCGAGTAGATTAAGTACAAATTTCTGTGAATCTATGATTTTGTGGGCTGCGTCAATCATCAAGAATAAGAAATTGATGGTGAATATTGATCATATAATCTGGAAATTGTATTTTTTTTTGATGTGGCAATTGGTGTTTGTTAAATTGAAATTTTGACACCTGAGATGAACCGTTGAAGAACATATGAACATAGCTTGTATCTCGATTTGGTTGGTCAATCAAGAAAAGTCAAAATTCAAAATCAAGTTGAAATCGGGATGTGGTAATCAATGAAGAAGTATTCAATGACTTGGAGTTACAGTCAAATTGCCATATGGGTCTCACCTCATCAAAGCTTAATGTAATCGAAACGAGAAAGATTGTGATGTAAAATGAAGACTGTCAAAATCGAAAGTGTGAAATTTTTTTGAGATCGGAACTCGATGTGAATGATCTGTTTTGAATATCGATATCAAGTGAATGTTTGTTTCTGGAAAAATGGTGAAATTAAACACCCGGAAAAAAAAAGAATGATGAGTTACCTGTGAACAAATGAAATCGAACTGGAATGGTTTAAAGTTGTTCTTGGTGGTCAATGCGAAATTCAAAATTGAGATTGCATCTTAATCATTTTCGTGTGCGATCGAATGAAATCTGAATCAAAATCAGGGTGAACAAATGCGAATGTCTTCTTACGAACGTCTGTTGATGATTGATTCGTAGCGAACCTGATTCTCGATTCGTATCTGTTGGACTCGTAACGAGTGATTCATGGGAGTTATTTTTTATTTTATTTTTTAGATTCGTAGTTCACACGAGTGGTTATTTGCCAATTTGCATCTGGGTGATAAATTGGGAAGAAGATGTTAAAGATTCACTATTGGTCCCCGCAACTTTAGCAAACTGACACTTTTGGTCCGTGTTGTTTTCACAACTTGGCAGTTTTAAACCATTTCCAGAATTTGTTACAAATGAAGGGGAATATGGTGCATAATTATTAATTTAGTTCCCTAAATTTCTACACAGTGACAATTTCAACCCATTTTTGAAGAGTTTACAAATTTGGGGCTGGTGAACAGTTTTGGATTTCTTAACGCACATATTTTTTGCGTGAATAGAAAATTATGGATTCCATCAAGTCTTGGCAGTTCGGAAAGTTGTTTTTCGTGATAACGACAAATTTTCACAACTTTTTTTGGATTTTATACTTCATTGTATATATCATTTGTCGCAGGGGAGCACAGTAGATTTTATCCATTCAAGATCATTCTCATGACCATAAGAAGGCTTTATAATCACGTTTTCGATTATAAATCGGGGGAGAATTTGGTATGGCCATTCGAAATTGGATTTGTGACTTTTCAAAGTTGAAGATTTTTTTATAAAGCTTATGGTAGAATTATGTAGGTAGCTTTTACAGCCGAAGTTCTACATCGAGCTCTGCTAAAGCTTTTACAGAGAAGTATCCTTTACAGCGGAAGTTCTTTATCGAGCTCTGCTAAGGACTTGTTATATCTCCGACTTCTAGTATTTTCTCGATCAAGTGGCATTACGAATCTTAAAGTTTGGGTTGTTACATGATATTTTTTGATGGCTTATATCATTATCTTATTTGAAGATCATTGTGACTTGGAGAGGGAGCTCTTCAAAGACAAGAAGTGATTCGGTTTCTTTGTTCTGAAATGGGTTTTTATGGCGGGTTTGGTTTCATGAAGCTTCTTTGGGATTACATTTGAAAATGAAGTTTAAAGACATTACTTCAGTGCTTGATTTATATATCCTAGAGCCCGTGTTTGAAGACTATTGAAGAATCAAGATTCGTGGATTGCTTCATATATTCCTCGTTGCAGATCTTTTTATTTGCTAGATGCTTGTTTTGGAAGTTAAAGCATTGTCATCCATTCCATACTTTGAGGGGGAGATTGTAGGGTTTCAAAGCACTCCATGAATGATGGAAATGGGCCCCTTTGATGAATTTTAGGTTAAAAGCCCAAGACTTGTCTTTTCCCTATAAATAGTCATGTATTATTCATTATTAGGCTTAAGAGAGAGGCAAAATGTAGCTGCCACGTGAGGTTTCTTATGTAGTGTTAGATTCTTTGGTCTATGCTGAAAGTGTAATTTATTCCTCATATTTGAATAAATCGAGTGATCATTCGACATAATCATCATATTTGTGTTTGTTCTTATTTTCCGCATCTTGTTCATCAAATCTCAATTAGGGTTTTAATCCCAACAGATTATACTTGTGTATCTATGATACTTGTATGTGACTGGTAAGGAGGTGAGTGTGGGCGAGGTCCCGTATCTCATCACTAGTTGATTATGGATGGGGTTCCATATCTCGATATTAGCAGAGTAGGGGTGAGGCCCGTGATAGAAAGGATGTGAGTGTGGGCGGGGGCCCGTATCTCACTACTAGTAGGAGTATGGATGGGGTTCCACTAGCAGACCAGGGGAGGGCCCAAGTTAGGCGAGGCCTTAGATCAGGGTACTGTTAGAGTATGTTCATGTATGTCTTAGTATGTTATTCGACTGTATGTATGCATGTAGTGGGCGAGGCACGGAGACAGGCGGGGCCTAAGGGAGATAGATCTGTATACTAAGCGGGGCTCGATGCTAGGTGGGACCTGATGCCAGGCGTGGCTTGATGCCGAGCAAGTCCCAATGCAGCGGGCGGGGGGCCCAGTACTTGGTTATGTGTATGTGGTTATGCATATATGGTATGTGCTAGGTTAGGGAACTCACTAAGCTTTATGCTTACGGTTTTCAGTTTTGGTTTCAAGTACTTCCGGTAGCAGAGGGAAGAGTTTGGGATGATTGTATGGAACACACCAAGAAGTTTAGCCTGGGATGTTTACTCTGATAAAATAAACAAGTGTTTTGAAAAGATACTCGGATTTGTTATATAACCCTTTTAGTATGATTGAAATGATTTAATATTTATGGTTTAGTAATGTTTTAAAAAGAAATTTTTGGTCATGATTTTTGGGGTGTTATAATTTACAAAGTCATACATGGATAACTTTGTACCCCAACATTCTCCCCCTCAAAGTTAGGAATGGATGACTCGCTTCAAATCTTCCAAAATCAGGAAACTACGCGAATCGAGCCTCAAGCGTGACACACGTAGAGATGAAGTTCAAATCTTCAATTCTTCAATGATTTTTCGATCCAAGATCTAGAATGTGAGACCATACAAACCGAGCATCAACGGATAATTAGGAGTTTCTCAACCTCCAAATAATCACCCTCAAGTTGAGCATAAAAGCACACCCCAATAGTCTTCAATAAGTCCAAACCCATCATGAACGGAAATCATTTCCGAATTTCCAATCGAGTCATTTCATAAGCTTCAAATAATCAACATCACTTCGGTCTTCAAGTCTGCATAATATTAAAAATTCAACTTTCAAATTTCCATATAAATCTCTCCCCCTTTTTATAATCAAAAAATGATTATAAAACCAAAAAGAAATGAGAAAGTTCTTTATTCAAAAAATTTGTAGCCAACCCCCCCCCCCCCCTTAACACATGGCATAAACATTTTGCTTCAATCAAGAAAATCCAAAAAAATCTTCAATTTTTAGCTTCATTCACGGACCGCCTTTGACAAAATTTCTCAAAATTGGGTAGAAATTATCAATTTCATTATTCTGCAGTGACCCGGTGTGTGACAACTGTCAATTCAGGTCATTCTTGGACTCATGCATCTTTATAATAACCATTCATGCACAACATGCCATGACCTAGTAGTATAAATTAGGTCAAAAATCTTGCATAAACTAGGATCCAACTAAGGTCTAGGACTAATATACTTGATACTTACAATTCTAGTAAGTTGCTTAGCTACAATAGGAAATGCCAATACTATAATTAGAATAAGCTTCAAACTTTGTTATAATTGAAATAGGGTATAAAACTCTAAAAATAAATTAAAACACTCTAATTATACTTCAACATGTTGTTGAATACCAAACAATGTTCCAAAACCCCTAAAGAGCCAAAAATCCAAAGTTATAAAATATAAAGCTTAAAAACTTTATAAAATTTGGCTATAAACTTCCTAGTATCAAATTATATTAATCAAATTATGGATTATACCAATGAACTAGAAATATAAATTACAAGTATTAATCATAAATTATTTGTTGAAAACAAGATTTTTAAATAAATCAAATTGCTTAATAAACATTTTATAAAAATGAATGTTTTTATATAAAATATGGGAGGGAAGTTTATAAAGTTTAAAATTTAGGAGAGAGGAGGCCAAAAGGCATGCAAAAACCGGCCATCACCTCTCCCCATGCCCTCTCTCTTCCCCAAAACACAATCATCAAGCCTAAACCCTTACTCCACCTCTTCCACTTCACTCTCTCACTTCACTCTCTTCTTCCTTCTCTCTAAACTCACGAAAATCCTCTCAATCCTCTGCAAAATTTCCAGATTTTGAATCCCTTGAAGTGTTCTTACTTCTCTCAAGATCAAAACCAAGGTAAACAACAACATCTTCTTCCATAGTTTCATGGTTAAACCTCTTTTTCTTCTTAGTCTTCTCTACTTTTCGGATTCTATGCCTTTCCATGGCTAGAAATCTTTATTCTCCCCTTGTGGTTTGTAGATTCTCACCATAACACAATGCATGTGTTAAAGATGGTGAAAATCCGGGATCAAACCCATGCAAGGAGTGGAAAAGAAGCACATATGATCATGTGACATCAAAACATAATATTTCATGTTCTTCTCCATTTCTTGTGTGTTCATGCATGAACGAAAGCATTAAACCATTTCTAGTACATCTTGGATGCTCATTCATTCCATGCATGTGTTAGAAATCGGGCCTTACCAAGGACATGCATGATGTTCTTATTGAAATACCCTAAAAATGCACACAAGCAAACATGCAATCTGCCAGATTATTTTGTTCGACTTTGAACAGTCATAACTCAGTCATTTTTTAACCAAATCATGATATTCTTTTTGTATTGGTTAGTTCCACGAGTTAACTTTCAAACCCAACTGGTCTTACTGTAAAATATTAAATATCCGATTTTTGGCAGATTTTACAAAAAGGTTGCGCATACAGCTCTTTTTCTGTGATCACTATTTTTATCTTGCTTAAACAATGGCCTTAAACCCAACCATAAATCTTAGGAAAAATACCTTAGAAACTTAACATATCTAGTGAGTTATGGTTGAAATTTCGTGGCTTAAAACCTCACTGAATGGGCTACAAAAATTCATGAACCTCAGCCACATCTACACTTCATGCATTATTGCATGCAACTTTTCTTAAATTGTTTGGAATCATTACCCTCATTTCTCTTCTGAATACCTTCTTAACATTTTTACTTTTGAAAGCCCTTGCATGCATGAGATAATCTGGAAAATTTCAAGAGCTTTTGTTATTTATTTGATTTATTAGAATTATTGCTAAAACCAAGGGTATAAATCATATAAAATACTTCCAGAGGTCAATAAATCCTAAATAAATTCATGGATGATACTTATGGGGAATAATGACCCCTCACCAAATTTCAGCAATTTTTGTTACTGTTTCATATGATTTCTAATTTTCTTTTATTTAGGACATGATAAATTACAAAACCACTTTTTAGGATGTGAAAATTGTATCTAACAATTTTCGCATACCTTACTTGTGATGGGTGACTCAAGAAAATAATTTCAAGATTTTTCATCATGTCTAGCTATTTTTCCCAATTTTTGGTAATTATAATGGCTTAAAAATGGGAAAAATAGTTCTGATTATCCAAAATTCATGAAAATTTGCCAGGATATCATATTATATAGTAGGAGGTTACATAAAAATTTTGAATATTTTTCTCCACTGTAAACTATTTTTCCCTTATTTTCTAAAGTTAATTGCACTAAAATTCACTTAAATATACATAAATACCCAAAACCAGTTTATACATTATGAAAACCACTTTTGATATTTTTCCCAAGATATTTATACTGTAAATGATGTTACAAAAATTTATGGTAATTTATTTTAACTGTTTAATAATATTTCTTTAATTAATGACTATTTAAAGGAATAAAACAAGGAAAAATACAAATAACCACTGAAAAATATATTTTATATTTTTCCCAGCCTATTTATGTATAATAACAATTAAATAAAAAGTTTGGGTAATTTTGGAAACTGTTTACTATTTATTTCAATTTTTATTGAAATAAATGCTCAAAAATTATAAAATATAATTAAACAGCTTGGAAATCCATTTTTATAATTTTCCCAGCTTAGTATTGTGTATTAACAGTTAAATAAAAAGTTTGAGAATTTTTATCCCTCGAATGCTATTTTTCGTGAATTTATGTTGTTATTGAGACTTAAAATTTGGAAAATTAACCTTCCAAGGTTGTAATTAATCGCACGACTTGTAAAATTTCAATACATCAGAAAAAGTGTAACAAAATGATATAAATCCAATACTAAAACATAAATTGGCATTTCCCTATATGTAGAGTTTAGTATATTAGCATTAGATATCGACATGGAAACTCACTAGTGCGTGTGTTTGGTGTCGTAGGATCCCGGTAGTAAGACGTTGGTGCATCCCGAAGTACCGCTTGTGTCTACACAAAACATCGTGAGTATTCACCAATCCCCTATTTTATGTTTTTAAATGTTTTGGGGTGGAAAAGCATGTCCTAAACTATTTATATCCGTTGTATTTATCTAACTCGTATAAACTTGGTTGTTATATTTAGCATACTGTGAGTATTCACGCACTCCCCTATTTTCAGTTTTATGTTTTGGGGTGGAAAAGCATGTCCAGAAAAACTATTGTTTGCATGTTGTACTTAAATTGAATTGTATCAAACATGATTGCTATTGTATTGCTATGTTTCTTTATGTATGTCTATGCAACACGGAACATGAGAACTTATCGTACTAAGGCCCTTCCCTTATCTCTAACCATTAACTCTTTGAGCCAATGGTCGTTATGGATAGCGCTATTAGGAATTGACAACTCCTCACTCGCCCGAATCGCTGGAGTGCATGATACCATATTCATCTATGGAACGATAAGCATAGATCTCGATAGGGCTTCAGTCATAGGTTTGGTTGAGACTCATTGTTTGCTCATACACATACAAACGCGTTTCTCGTTATAGCAATAAACTTGTATTCATTAATAGCAATCAACTTGTTTATCATTGAAGCAATGTACTTGTATTTACGAAAAGCCTTATTGTACGCTCGATTTTATAAACTTGTGATACTCACCAACTATTTTCATAGTTGACGCTCGTTTTACATGCTTTTTCAGGAAATAATTAGTAAGTGGATGTAAAGATTCATCATCATAGAGCATGCTGCATCGTGTTGAAGCTATTATGAAGCTATATTTTGAACAATGTTATTTTGAAAAACTTGTATTTTGTTCTTTTGAAGCTATGGGTTGTAAACTTTTAAATACTGCTATGGTGATGTATCTTTATCTTTTGCAATGAAACCGTTATCGCTGTCATACCTTGCGTTTCCGCTTTAGCGGGGTGTGACAGAAGTGGTATCAGAGCTAAAGTTATAGAGAACATCGGTTTTTCTTTAAGAAAACACAACCTATAACTAAAACTTACAAAGAAATTCTTTTTACATCAAACATATTACTAGTCTAATTAGGTCGGGAGTTGTATTATTGGACCTTGATTAAACATAGCCTGATCACCTATGTTTAATTAAGAAAAGATTTATACAAAGCTTGAGCTAATTATAATGGGAATATGTTCAACAAAAATATTTGAGAAAACCTTATTTAAAAATTTCAAAAGGTTAATTTTGGTGTGTGTAAGCATTGCATATTATAGGCATGCATTGTCATTTATTTCATATCTCATTGAAACTATGTCACAGTCCACTATGTCAAGATCGTCATCTTCCCGCGCTACCGCCTCAGCCGATGAATCCGGCTACGTCACCGTTATCCCTCGACGTAATCCCCCCGCCTCGATAGAAGAAGACCCATCAGAGGATACGGAAGATACTGGGAACTCGGTGGAGATCAGCAATGACAACGCCCCGAGTCAACGACGCGAGGCATCACCGACATCGGTGTTGCCACAGCCACCGCTCTATGGACTTCGCATTCGGAGGACAGCGAGGAAGAGTGTCCCCATTCCAGGAAGGATACCCGCCAGCACAGCAGGACATGGCACGGCAGGACCTAGCGGGGTAGGACCCAGCGATGCAGGACCAAGAGCATCCTCACCTCAGCAAGTCATAGGGATACCTGTCCGACAGCCAGGTATGACCCCGGAGGAGTCCCGGAGATTGCAGTCGATAGCAGCAGGCCAACGTCACAGTCTCGCTGTGACAGCTGGGCATCGAGAAGTTTTGGATGAAGTCTTGGCAGGAATGGAAATCCTGTATCAGCATTCGATGGAGACTGCTGACACTGCTAGTGCTGCTAGACGAGAGGCAGGTCATGCGATGACAGCATATTATATGTTTGGTTGGCTATTATTGATTGTGATGTGATAAGGATGGGAGCATCGACAATGGAAAGCTCTAGTAGCAAGAGGAAGCCAGCAGATCAGGGAGAGAAGAAGTATGGAGGCAAGTCAGGGAGGAAGCAGAAAGTCTCAAGAAACTTTATGGTAAGAGCCCAGGAGCAAGAACCAGTGAAAACTCAAGGACAAGAAGTGCAGGAGCGAAAGCAGTACTCAGGGCCGCTTCCGAAGTGCAATAAGTGTAACTTCCATCACAAGGGAGCTTGCCCGGTGTGCCAAAACTGTAAGCAAACAGGCCATTACTCGAAGTATTGTAAGGTGAATAAGGAGGGAAAAAGGACATGTTACGAGTGCGGGAGTATTGATCATCTCCGTAGAGCATGTCCTAAACTGAACAATGGACCTGGTAACCATGGACAAGGCCA
This sequence comes from Lactuca saligna, assembly GCF_052625555.1. NCBI lineage: Eukaryota > Viridiplantae > Streptophyta > Magnoliopsida > Asterales > Asteraceae > Lactuca > Lactuca saligna. The sequence continues at coordinate 78,037,556 of NC_136423.1, read as the reverse complement.
AGCCAGGCAAAACTTTCAAGGAAATCAAGTTAGACAACCAAGAGGTGTAGCCTTTGTGATTGGTGCAGAAGAAGCTCGTCAGAACCCTGAAGTGATAACAGGTACGTTCCTCCTGAACAACCACTTTGCATCAGTAATATTCGATGCGGGAGCAGATAGGAGTTTTGTTTCTTTAGCATTTAGACCGTTAATTGGCTTGAAATCGGTAAAGATGAGGATTGCATATGCTATTGAACTTGCTGATGGGTATGAAATTAGGGCTAGTGATATAATTCCTGGTTGTACTCTGAATTTAGCTGATAAACTCTTTAGCATTGACCTAATTCCTATAGAGCTAGGTAGTTTTGATGTGATAGTAGGGATGGATTGGTTATCCAAAAATAGAGCAGACATTGGTTGTTATGAGAAAGTCATCAGAGTGCCTCTCCCTAATGGAGAAACCCTTATCATACACGGTGAGAAGCCAGGAAGAAGTTTAAACATAGTATCAAGCGTGAAGGTTCACAAGTACCTGAAGAAGAATTGTATTGCATGCATGGCCCATGTGCTAGAAAGAGAACCTGAAGCTAAGCAACTCAAGGAGATTCCAGTGGTTCAAAACTATCCCGAAGTATTTCCGGAGGAATTGCCCGGTCTACCCCCTTATAGACAGGTCGAATTTCGGATAGACTTAGTTCCCGGAGCGGCACCGGTAGCAAAAGCACCATATCGCCTTGCACCATCCGAGATGCAAGAACTATCCGGACAACTTCAAGAGCTTCTAGACAAAGGGTTTATTCGACCAAGTTCTTCACCTTGGGGAGCCCCAGTGTTATTCGTCAAAAAGAAAGATGGTTCGTTCCGAATGTGCATTGATTACAGAGAATTGAACAAGTTGACAATCAAGAATCGATATCCCCTCCCTAGAATAGATGACTTGTTCGATCAGTTGCAGGGCGCTTCCTACTTCTCAAAAATCGACCTTCGGTCAGGGTATCATCAGCTAAGAATTCACGAAGAGGACATTCACAAGACAGCGTTTAGAACCCGTTATGGACATTATGAATTCTTAGTCATGCCTTTTGGACTAACGAACGCACCCGCTGTATTCATGGATTTGATGAATAGGGTCTGTAGACCATACCTAGACAGGTTTATAATTGTCTTTATCGATGACATACTTGTTTACTCGCGGACCAAAGAAGATCACAATAGACATCTAAAGCTAGTGTTGGAGCTGTTGAAGGAACAAAAATTGTATGCCAAGTTCACTAAGTGTGAATTTTGGATTCGGGAAGTACATTTTCTTGGTCATGTGATCGGTGAAAGAGGAATCCATGTAGATCCAGCTAAGATAGAGGCAATCAAGAAATGGGAGGCCCCCAAAACCCCGACAGAAATACGACAATTCCTAGGATTAGCTGGGTACTACAGACGCTTCATTGAGAATTTCTCTAGGATTGCTCAACCATTAACATCTTTGACCCAAAAGGATAGAAAATTTCTCTGGGAAGAGAAACACGAAGAGGCGTTTCAAATCCTGAAAAACAAGCTGTGCAATGCACCAATTCTGGCTTTACCAGAAGGATCAGAGAACTTTGTGGTGTATTGTGATGCGTCTCATCAAGGATTAGGATGTGTGCTAATGCAAAAAGATAGGGTCATTGCATATGCTTCCAGACAACTCAAACCGCACGAGAAGAATTATACCACCCATGATCTAGAACTAGGAGCAATAGTTTTCGCCCTTAAGATATGGAGGCATTATTTGTACGGAACCAAATGCACCATTTATACCGATCACAAAAGCCTTCAGCATATCCTGGATCAGAAAATGTTAAACATGCGGCAGAGAAGATGGGTAGAGTTGTTTAGTGATTATGATTGTGAGATACGATACCACCCAGGAAAGGCTAACGTAGTAGCCGACGCTCTTAGTAGGAAAGTAAGAGTGAAACCTTCCCGTGTGAGAGCTTTGGGAATGGTAATTCAGACAAGCTTGAAATCTCAAATCATTAATGCCCAGGAGAAAGCGTTATGCAAGGAAAATCTTCCAGGCGAAACTTTACATGGTTTGGAAGAAAGATTTGAAACCAAACCTGATGGAGTTCGTTATTTTAAAGACAGGGTCTGGATTCCAAGGGTTAACAACCTGAAATTCCCCAATGGAAATGGGAGCAAATATCTATGGATTTCGTTACCAAACTCCCTAGAACTGCTAGAGGTCACGACTCAATTTGGGTCATAGTGGATCGACTGACGAAATCCGCTCACTTTCTCCCTATTCGAGAAGATTTCAAGATGGAAAAATTGGCCCAAATCTACATCGACAAAATTGTTTCTCTGCATGGTGTACCCCTATCTATCATTTCTGATAGAGATAGTCGTTTTACATCTCGATTTTGGTGGATGTTACAGAGGGCACTAGGAACCAAGATAGATTTGAGCACAGCTTACCACCCTCAGACAGATGGGCAAACAGAGAGAACAATACAAACATTGGAAGACATGCTACGAGCGTGTGTCATTGAGTTCAAAGGAAACTGGGATACTCATTTGCCCCTAATTGAGTTTTCCTACAATAACAGTTACCACACGAGTATCCAATGTGCTCCATATGAAGCATTGTATGGATGCAAGTGTCGTTCGCCCTTATGCTGGACAGAAATCGGTGACAGACAGTTGACTAGAGTCGAACTTATCCAGGAAACATCTGACAAGATTACTATCATCAAAGATAAGCTTAAAGCTGCTAGAGATCGTCAGAAAAGTTATGCGGATAATCGTCGAAAACCATTAGAATTCCAAGTAGGAGACAAGGTACTTTTAAAAGTGTCGCCTTGGAAAGGGCTTGTGCGTTTTGGTAAGAAAGGAAAACTAAGCCCGAGATATGTTGGACCCTTTGAAATCCTTGAAAGGATTGGTCCAGTAGCGTATAAACTCCAATTGCCCCAAGAGTTAAGCGCCATTCACGACACATTCCACGTCTCCAACCTTAAGAAATGTCTAGCCGACGAAACATTAATAGTACCCCTGGAGGAAATTAAGATCAATGATAAGCTGAGCTTCGTTGAGGAACCGATAGAAATCCTTGACAGGGAGGTAAAACAACTTAAGCGGAGTAAGATCCCGATTGTGAAAGTTCGATGGAACTCAAAACGCGGGCCGGAGTACACCTGGGAGCGCGAGGATTACATAAAGGAAAAGTATCCGCAACTATTCCCATGCGATGACAAGCGATGATATAGAATGAATTTCGGGACGAAATTCTTTTTAAGTGGGGGATACTGTGACAACTGTCAATTCAGGTCATTCTTGGACTCATGCATCTTTATAATAACCATTCATGCACAACATGCCATGACCTAGTAGTATAAATTAGGTCAAAAATCTTGCATAAACTAGGATCCAACTAAGGTCTAGGACTAATATACTTGATACTTACAATTCTAGTAAGTTGCTTAGCTACAATAGGAAATGCCAATACTATAATTAGAATAAGCTTCAAACTTTGTTATAATTGAAATAGGGTATAAAACTCTAAAAATAAATTAATACACTCTAATTATACTTCAACATGTTGTTGAATACCAAACAATGTTCCAAAAACCCTAAAGAGCCAAAAATCCAAAGTTATAAAATATAAAGCTTAAAAACTTTATAAAATTTGGCTATAAACTTCCTAGTATCAAATTATATTAATCAAATTATGGATTATACCAATGAACTAGAAATATAAATTACAAGTATTAATCATAAATTATTTGTTGAAAACAAGATTTTTAAATAAATCAAATTGCTTAATAAACATTTTATAAAAATGAATGTTTTTATATAAAATATGGGAGGGAAGTTTATAAAGTTTAAAATTTAGGAGAGAGGAGGCCAAAAGGCATGCAAAAACCGGCCATCACCTCTCCCCATGCCCTCTCTCTTCCCCAAAACACAATCATCAAGCCTAAACCCTTACTCCACCTCTTCCACTTCACTCTCTCACTTCACTCTCTTCTTCCTTCTCTCTAAACTCACGAAAATCCTCTCAATCCTCTGCAAAATTTCCAGATTTTGAATCCCTTGAAGTGTTCTTACTTCTCTCAAGATCAAAACCAAGGTAAACAACAACATCTTCTTCCATAGTTTCATGGTTAAACCTCTTTTTCTTCTTAGTCTTCTCTACTTTTCGGATTCTATGCCTTTCCATGGCTAGAAATCTTTATTCTCCCCTTGTGGTTTGTAGATTCTCACCATAACACAATGCATGTGTTAAAGATGGTGAAAATCCGGGATCAAACCCATGCAAGGAGTGGAAAAGAAGCACATATGATCATGTGACATCAAAACATAATATTTCATGTTCTTCTCCATTTCTTGTGTGTTCATGCATGAACGAAAGCATTAAACCATTTCTAGTACATCTTGGATGCTCATTCATTCCATGCATGTGTTAGAAATCGGGCCTTACCAAGGACATGCATGATGTTCTTATTGAAATACCCTAAAAATGCACACAAGCAAACATGCAATCTGCCAGATTATTTTGTTCGACTTTGAACAGTCATAACTCAGTCATTTTTTAACCAAATCATGATATTCTTTTTGTATTGGTTAGTTCCACGAGTTAACTTTCAAACCCAACTGGTCTTACTGTAAAATATTAAATATCCGATTTTTGGCAGATTTTACAAAAAGGTTGCGCATACAGCTCTTTTTCTGTGATCACTATTTTTATCTTGCTTAAACAATGGCCTTAAACCCAACCATAAATCTTAGGAAAAATACCTTAGAAACTTAACATATCTAGTGAGTTATGGTTGAAATTTCGTGGCTTAAAACCTCACTGAATGGGCTACAAAAATTCATGAACCTCAGCCACATCTACACTTCATGCATTATTGCATGCAACTTTTCTTAAATTGTTTGGAATCATTACCCTCATTTCTCTTCTGAATACCTTCTTAACATTTTTACTTTTGAAAGCCCTTGCATGCATGAGATAATCTGGAAAATTTCAAGAGCTTTTGTTATTTATTTGATTTATTAGAATTATTGCTAAAACCAAGGGTATAAATCATATAAAATACTTCCAGAGGTCAATAAATCCTAAATAAATTCATGGATGATACTTATGGGGAATAATGACCCCTCACCAAATTTCAGCAATTTTTGTTACTGTTTCATATGATTTCTAATTTTCTTTTATTTAGGACATGATAAATTACAAAACCACTTTTTAGGATGTGAAAATTGTATCTAACAATTTTCGCATACCTTACTTGTGATGGGTGACTCAAGAAAATAATTTCAAGATTTTTCATCATGTCTAGCTATTTTTCCCAATTTTTGGTAATTATAATGGCTTAAAAATGGGAAAAATAGTTCTGATTATCCAAAATTCATGAAAATTTGCCAGGATATCATATTATATAGTAGGAGGTTACATAAAAATTTTGAATATTTTTCTCCACTGTAAACTATTTTTCCCTTATTTTCTAAAGTTAATTGCACTAAAATTCACTTAAATATACATAAATACCCAAAACCAGTTTATACATTATGAAAACCACTTTTGATATTTTTCCCAAGATATTTATACTGTAAATGATGTTACAAAAATTTATGGTAATTTATTTTAACTGTTTAATAATATTTCTTTAATTAATGACTATTTAAAGGAATAAAACAAGGAAAAATACAAATAACCACTGAAAAATATATTTTATATTTTTCCCAGCCTATTTATGTATAATAACAATTAAATAAAAAGTTTGGGTAATTTTGGAAACTGTTTACTATTTATTTCAATTTTTATTGAAATAAATGCTCAAAAATTATAAAATATAATTAAACAGCTTGGAAATCCATTTTTATAATTTTCCCAGCTTAGTATTGTGTATTAACAGTTAAATAAAAAGTTTGAGAATTTTTATCCCTCGAATGCTATTTTTCGTGAATTTATGTTGTTATTGAGACTTAAAATTTGGAAAATTAACCTTCCAAGGTTGTAATTAATCGCACGACTTGTAAAATTTCAATACATCAGAAAAAGTGTAACAAAATGATATAAATCCAATACTAAAACATAAATTGGCATTTCCCTATATGTAGAGTTTAGTATATTAGCATTAGATATCGACATGGAAACTCACTAGTGCGTGTGTTTGGTGTCGTAGGATCCCGGTAGTAAGACGTTGGTGCATCCCGAAGTACCGCTTGTGTCTACACAAAACATCGTGAGTATTCACCAATCCCCTATTTTATGTTTTTAAATGTTTTGGGGTGGAAAAGCATGTCCTAAACTATTTATATCCGTTGTATTTATCTAACTCGTATAAACTTGGTTGTTATATTTAGCATACTGTGAGTATTCACGCACTCCCCTATTTTCAGTTTTATGTTTTGGGGTGGAAAAGCATGTCCAGAAAAACTATTGTTTGCATGTTGTACTTAAATTGAATTGTATCAAACATGATTGCTATTGTATTGCTATGTTTCTTTATGTATGTCTATGCAACACGGAACATGAGAACTTATCGTACTAAGGCCCTTCCCTTATCTCTAACCATTAACTCTTTGAGCCAATGGTCGTTATGGATAGCGCTATTAGGAATTGACAACTCCTCACTCGCCCGAATCGCTGGAGTGCATGATACCATATTCATCTATGGAACGATAAGCATAGATCTCGATAGGGCTTCAGTCATAGGTTTGGTTGAGACTCATTGTTTGCTCATACACATACAAACGCGTTTCTCGTTATAGCAATAAACTTGTATTCATTAATAGCAATCAACTTGTTTATCATTGAAGCAATGTACTTGTATTTACGAAAAGCCTTATTGTACGCTCGATTTTATAAACTTGTGATACTCACCAACTATTTTCATAGTTGACGCTCGTTTTACATGCTTTTTCAGGAAATAATTAGTAAGTGGATGTAAAGATTCATCATCATAGAGCATGCTGCATCGTGTTGAAGCTATTATGAAGCTATATTTTGAACAATGTTATTTTGAAAAACTTGTATTTTGTTCTTTTGAAGCTATGGGTTGTAAACTTTTAAATACTGCTATGGTGATGTATCTTTATCTTTTGCAATGAAACCGTTATCGCTGTCATACCTTGCGTTTCCGCTTTAGCGGGGTGTGACACGGTGCGCCCAAAATAGCCAAAAATGTGAAACTCTCCCCAGTTTGCGAAATTGGGTAGAAAGCGTCAATTCGCATGTGACATCCCCAAATTTCACGGCCAGAAAAGACTGATTTTGTTTATGCTTTATAAAAATCAGAGTACTTCTTTTAATAAAAATGTTGCGGAATTTGTTCCCAGAAAAACATGATAAATACGTTATCAAAGCATTTTTGAAGAAATGTATTTTATTCATATTAAAACTTTGGGATGTCAACGTCAATACGGAAATATAAGCATAAATAGAACGTACATTTATTTACACTAGTGATCCACATCTCCTTTAATCTCTTAGTGTAAAGTAGCTTCATATCGATACCTGTGATACAAATAACCTTAGTGGGTCAGGTTGGGAAACCTGGTGAGTACATATGGTTTTCAACCCACAATAATATAATTATTATGTTTAAACATCAAACAATCAACCCAATTACCCATCCCCATTATCTTCTTTAATCTTAAGGATCTACCCTAAGAATCAGCTATTTCTCATTCATTCATTCCTAAGGATTAGGAACGAAGTCAGATCGTCTCCACGGTTTATACAACTTAAGGAATAGGCACGAATTCACATCGTCATCAGGGTTTATACAACTTAAGGAATAGGCACGAAGTCACATTGTCGCCAAGGTTTATACAACTTAAGGAATAGGCACGAAGTCACATCGTCGCTAGGGTTTATACAACTTAAGGAATAGGCACGAAGTCACATCGTCACCAGGGTTTATCCAGCGAGTGCTAAGTCAATAGCTCATATATCAACAGTATTATTTTCGGCAATCCACTCGAAATACATGTCAATGGATTTTTAGAGTACACCGGGTGAACACGTTGTTCACAACACCTACAGGTTGCGAGCCTGCTAGTGTTCCACTGGACTGTCTAGAATAGTCTGTGGTTGTCATCCATACTCTCCTAGATGACAAGGTCACCATTTAGGTAAAGGCTTTTCTCACTTTTCACCTCTCACCCTCATCACATGATCTATATTGCCTTTCATCCCACCTTCCAACTCATTTTTCATCACACAACAACTATTTTATCTACCCATGTTTTACCCCAACATATTTGTAGATACAAAATACATATACAGTTTAAATCATTTAAAATGTATATAAAATCGATCATCCAGCCTAGACAACATGTATTCAGATAATATACACATATAGCACATAATTTTATAAAGAATACTTCATATCTGTGTGTAAGATGAATGTAATATGCACTCACATTAGTAGCATGAGTTGATAGAATCTAACTAGAAACGGTCGGCGGTTCGTGATCGTCGGGCTTGGGATGCGGAAACGTCCTTCGGAAACGAGAGAGAGAGAGAGAGAGAGAGAGAGAAAAAAAAAAAAAGAAATGGTGTAAGGAATGAAATGGCTGAACTTGCTATTTATAGGGTGTTCTGGGGCCATTCACGTAGTGAACATGATAGGTTCACGTCGTGAACTTCCATGAGTCATCCTGTAGATTTAACATGTGTTTTCTAGCCCTGATTAGTGGCCCTGACACATTTCACATCGTGAATTTCATGTTCACGTCGTGACTTAAGGCGGCTAGGGTTTCTGCCACGTGTCATGCTCTCAGACAACTACATCTTCAGAAGGTCATAACTTTTGCATACGAACTCCGTTTTCAACGTTCTTTATATCCACGCGTAGGTGGAGAAATACTCTACAACTTTCATTTAGTATCCTAAGGCTAAAACTTATTCTATCATAAACTCACTTTTTATGATTCCCGGTGTCGTGCGGGTTTTGTCGCGAAACTTCGACAGGTCATAACTTCTTCGTTATAACTCAGATTTCAACGTTATTTATATGTACGGAAACCTTGTGACATATACTACAACTTAGTAGAGATTATTTATTCTAAATAATCCTCTATCAAAAAGTAATTTTTGATGCTTATCATCACTAAATTGACTAACACGAATCTACAGACGTTACAATTATCTCCTCTTAGGATAATTACGTCCCGGAATCATCAACAAAACAGGGCTTGTATAATGACTCCATGTGTTATCTCTTCATCCTAGGTAATAACTATAACTTCTATGTTCCTTCGAATGAGTATCTAACTCTTGGACTTCTTGACCGCAAGTGGTGCTCAATCTTGCACCCTCTCTTTATCCTATATTGGGCTTTCAATGGTAACCTTCGAGTTACAAAATCGATCCTTATTGGAGAATATTACTTCTACTTAAATAGACTTAATTTAAGAGAAGTTCTTTACTTCGATTAAGATAACAGACCGATGGGTCATGTTTTAATGACCTCTCATTGTATGATACAACTCTTAGACTCAATGCTAAGACTCAAGTCTTTTAGAGTCAAATTCCATAATGGAATATACCTTCCTTCATGTTCTAATGTGATATAATCACATTTTATCATGTAGAATTTCTAGCTATAGGCTTTCTTACCTAAATGATGGTCGCGATACTTCTATTTATCGCTTCGATTATCTTTCACTTCAATCTTTTGGCTTAAGTCGGATGCTACATCTAACTTGGTTCTATGAACCATGTAGAATACATATCTTAGTCAGACTCGATATGATATGACCACTAGGGTCAGAATAAAAATCATCCTCTTAGTCATTACCTAAACAATGGTAACGACAAACTTGAGCAAAACGGAATCAATTACTAACTTCTTGGTAACCTTATGACTTTCCCTGATCCAAGTGCGAGTCTTGTGCTTCCGGTAGTATAGGCCTCTACTACCATTCACACCAACTCATAATTGTCCCAAGTATTGTCTCACAGTCCCCATGTTCTTATCTCCTAAAATCACAAAACATTTTAACACATACCAATGTGTCCAAATAATCTTAAAATTTTCCCTAGTCTCTAGTAGGACTTCTTCCATGCATATCTTCAACATAATTGTGCTTCAACTCGGTTGGTGATGGAAACGCCAGACGATAAGAAAATTTCAGGAATTACATTCCGATGTACCGTACTCCTCTATACGTATTGTTATTTTATTATATGTATTCTGAAGGCAAGATATTGTTCTTATGATATCATCTGATAGGTATCATTCACTATTGTAACCTTCTAATTTCCTCCATTTACTCAGTCTATCATGGTTGGAATCATTTCCTGAACTTCTGTCATTATGATAGGTTCGGGTGCAGGCGCAACGTGTCATGCCCTCAGACAGCTATATCTTCAGAAGGTCATAACTTTTGCATACAAACTCCGTTTTCAACGTTCTTTATATCCACGCGTAGGTAGAGACATACTCTAGAACATTCATTTACAATCCTAAGGCTAAAAAGTACTCTATCATAAACTCACTTTTTATGATTCCCAGTGTCGTGTCGGTTTTGTCGCGAAACTTCGACAGGTCATAACTTCTTCGTTATAACTCGGATTTCAGCGTTCTTTATATGTACGGAAACCTTGTAACATATACTAAAACTTAGTTGAGATTATTTATTCTAAATAATCCTCTATCAAAAAGTCATTTTTGACACTTATCGTCCTTAAATTGACTAGCACGAATCTGCGGGCGTTACATCGCACAAACTGCAGGGGCCTGAAATGTACAATCTTCAATTTCTCAAAAAATTAGTCCATTTTCGTATTTGGGTATGGTCTACCAAATTTTCGAAACTTCAGGGACTAGTTTCGAAATTTCTTCCACTTTTCTTCAAACTTTCAAAAATCAGTTCATCTTTCGAAAATGGGTATAAACAGTTAAAGTTTCGAAACTTTAAGGACTATTTTGAAAAATCTGCATCCTTAAAAACTTTTGCTACAATTTTGAAAGTGGACCTCTTTTCCCATATCTTCTAAAGTTCAGGTGCAAACTTCGAAAAATTTTGTTATCTTCTTCCCCAATTCGTGAACCAGGTAACGAAGATTTTCACAGCACCATTGATAACGAATTTTTTTTATCAAAGGAATATCGAAAATGAAGCCTATCGAATCACTGAACAACATCTTAACCATTCAATCACTGTAAAGTGGCAAATATCAGAGAATATGAATCAATCAAGTTTTCTTATCTCTTATTTGATGAACAAAAGCAACTATAAATAGCTTACATGAGATGATAACTGAAGAAGCTAAATAGACATAACTCATGACTCCTTATAACCAAGACAAATCAAAAGACTCGATCACCAAAACCAACTAACAAACAAGTTGTGCTGAAGCCTAATTATTTAACAGACCAAAACAAAAGACAAGCCCACTTCAAATCCTTCCCTTAAACTGAAACAGGGTTTACCCTTTAGTTTAACAATTCAAATCTTCTACTCCAAGCATTTTCCTCATTTTTTTCAAACACATCTAACTTTACCGGTTTGGTCATGACATCAGCCACCTGGTCAGATGAAGGGAAAAATGACAGCTACACCTTTCCTTTATTTACTAAGTTTCTCAAGTAATGAAACTGCACATCGATGTGCTTGGTCCTTCTATGTAGAACAAGATTCTTCGACAGCTTGATAGTAGAACTATTGTCACAATGAATCTCAAAAATCCTTTGAGCCAAACACTGTGACATGCACATGCTGTAGCAGCCACGTAATCGGCTTCAGTAGACGAAAGTGTAACAATATCTTGTTTCCTAGAACTCCAACATATTGATGCATTGCTTAGAATGCATGCATACCCGAACGTGTTGTTTCTATCTTCTACATCACGTGCGTAGTCACTATCCGTATAGACCTTTAGCTTTGCTATAGGATTTTGAACATAAAATAACCCAAAACTGTAGGTTCCCTTGACATATCTTAGAATTCTCTTAGCCAATGCCATGTGTTCTTCATGAGGATCAGCCATGAATCTGGAAATAAAACAAATTGCATACAAAAGGTCTGGTCTCGTGACTGTGAGGTACATGAGACTTCCCACCAAGCATTTATACTCTATTTCGTTCACCTTGCTTCCCTTTCCCGCATTCGTAACTGTAGTTTTAGGAACTATAGGGTTTTTCACAGCGTTACACTCCCACATGTGAAACCGTTCTAGCAGTTCTTTGGCATACTTCTTTTGGCACATGATTATCCCAGTAGTGTCTTGAATCACCTCCACACCTAAGAAATATATATTTCATAGCACCTAGGTCTATCATTTCGAATTCCTGCATCATTAACTCTTTAAACTCTCCACATATCACCTCATTATCACCTGTATAAATTAGGTCGTCAACATACAACTTACAATCACCACTCTTTTTGTTGTTTTATTAATAAAAAAAGTATGATCGTAATGACTCTTCTCAAAACCATCCCTCATGAAGTAGTTTTCAATTTGGTTAAACCAGCCACATGGTGCCTATTTTAAACCATAAAGAGCCCTCTTTAATCTACACACCTTGAGTTCTTCTCCATTTTTAACAAAGCCTTATGGTTTCTCTATAAACACTGTTTCTTTCAAATCCCCATTTAAGAAAGCACACTTTACATCAAGTTGGTTTATCTTCCATCCCTTTTGAGTAGCCACTGCAACAATGCTTTGAACTGTATCATATCTTACCACTACTTCATAAACTTCAGTGTAGTCTATACCTCTTTTTTGTAAATATCCTTTCACAACCAATCGAGCCTTATATTTATCCACTTTCCCTTTCTCATTTAACTTTGTTTTAAATAACCATTTAACCCCAATTGGTTTTATTCTTTCTGGCCTATCCACCAATTCCCAAGTTTTATTTTTCTTTATAGACTCCATTTCTTGTTCCATCGCTTGAATCCACTTGGGTTCTTTGATTGCTTCTTCATAACTTGTGGGCTCCTCAAATAAACTATACATAGCAAAGTCAACCTCATCGTAATTGTACATAGATAAGTCAGCTTCATCATCTGACAATCCTTCCCCGCTCTTATAGTCTCTCATCTAAATAGGGGCATTAGTTGTCCCTTTTGAAATGTTCCTTTAGGCCCTACAAAATAGTTGCCTTCATTTCAGTCCCTAGGCTCCATGACATAAGGAGGTATGACAGACTGAGGGGTATTATCCACCTGTACTTCATCTGCACTCTCTGGAGTTCTAGAGGGACTTTGATTCACATTAGTATCCAATGTAGGACCTGTCACATCGGATTGTAACTCATCAAGTTTTTCTTCCTGATTTTCTTCCCCATCATCATAAGGAATTAATAAATCTTCACTACCAAACACCTCTGCGTCCCAGACCCATGCTTCATTTTCTGAGAAAACTACATCCTTGCTTATGATAACCTTTTGTTGTATGGGGTCATACATCCTATATGCTTTTGATTTGGTAGCACATGTGTTCAGGATGAAACAGGCCCAATTGGCTGCTTCTGACCACAACCATTTGGGCATGTTTTTCTCAAGCAAGAGACATCTAACCATATTCATTAAAGTTCTGTTATGATGTTCAGCTACTCCATTTTGATGCATAGTATACGCCATCGTTAATTGTCTTTTAATTCCGAACTCCCCACATAAATCATCAATTTTATATGAAGTGAACTCCCCTCCTTGGTCACTTCTTTGCCCTTTAATGGTCAGCCCCGTTTCATTTTCAACCATAGAGTTAAACCTTTTGAAAGTTTCAAAAGTCTCACTTTTCTTTAAAAAAAAATATACCCATCCCTTCCTAGAAATATCATCAATCAACACCATAAACGACATTTTCCCACTTGGTGATTCAGGTTTTATTGGCCCACATAGATCAGTGTGTACGAGTTCCACTCGGTTTGATGCTCTCCAGTTACTCCTCTTAGGAATGCCGACTCTTTGTTGTTTTCCCAGATTGCATACTTCATAAACTTTACTAGACTTGGCTAATTTAGGAAGCTCCTTCACCATTTGTTTGAATTGCATGGTTCTCAATGACTTGTTGTTCACTTGCCCAAGTCGTTTATGCCAAATATGTTCGTTACCATCTCCTTCCAGCTTCAAGCATCGGCCTTCAATGGGTTTCATCCTTGCATTCACTAGGAACATTATGTGTCTTGTCATTCTTGAAGTAGTTATCACACCCTGTTGAGGATGAAGAATCTTGCACACACCTCTTCGAATAACAACAGTCATATCTTTCTCTTGTAGCTGCCCAATGCTTAGTAAATTTTAAGTGAGTTCAGGAATATAGTACACATGACTGATAAACTGAGTTATGCCTTCAGCTTCGAACCTCATCTCACCGATTCCTTTAACCGTAAGTCGAAGATCATTTCCAAGTTTAACGGAGTGTTTGAATCCTTCATCTAAGTTTTCAAACCATTCTCGTGTTCCATTCATATGATTCGAACAAGCCGAATCTAGAAACCAGATTCCTTATTTGCATTCTTGCTTTACTTCTACATGAGTCATCAGAAGTAAATCTTCTCCTTCATCAAATTCGATGTAATTAACCAGCTTGTCTCCGTGAGTGCATTCGTAGGCAAAATGCCCGAGTTGATGGCAATTATAACACTTTATGGCTGACTTATCGATATCAGACCTTGATCTTCCTTGACTGCGACCACGTCGTCTGTTGAATGGGCTTCTACCACGCTCACGGCATCTTCTTCCATTCGGATCAAGTTCTGCGCTTAATACTTGATCATCACTAGGTTTCTTCAAAAGTTTTTGCTCATGCACAAGCAAAGAACTTTCCAACTCATCCACTGACATCACATCAGTGTTCTTAGATTCTTCAATGGAACACACCACATAATTAAAATTTCTAGTTAGAGATCTGAGGATCTTCTAAAAAAATCATTACATCCGTTATCTCTTCTCACCCGGCCAAAGTAATTTGTGATACTTTCACCTTCTTTCATTTCTAGGATTTGGAACTCCCTTCGTAATCTTTTTAATTGCGCCTTCTTCACTCTTACATTGCCTTGATATTTTCTCTTCATAGCATCCCAGATTTGTTTGGCAGTCTCTTTGTGAGTCATAGTCTTTAAAATCTGTTTATCGATCGACTGAAACAGGTAGTTTTGAGCATTCAAATCCTTGAGATGCAGAGCATCTAAATCCGTCTGTTGAGCTACTGTGAGTATTGCTCCTTCTCGAGGTTCGGTGTACCCTGGCTCAATTACTACCCAATAATCTTTTGCTTTCAGTAGCATCTTCATCAACATACTCCAATGCTCGTAATCCCCATCAAACTTTGGGATGCAAAGGACTTGGAAGTTTGCATTCTCTGGGGCCATTGATTACTCTCAAAGCTACTCCCAAGTTGCTCTGATACCAATTGTAAAGTGGCAAATATCATAGAATATGAATCATTCAAGTTTTCTTATCTCTTATTTGATGAACAAAAGCAGATATAAATAGCTTACATGAGATGATGACTGAAGAAGCTAAACAAACATAACTCATGACTCCTTAAAACCAAGATAAATCAAAAGATTCGATCACCAAAACCAACTAACAAACAAGTTGTGCTGAAGCCCAATTATTTAACAGACCAAAACAAAAGACAAGCCCACTTCAATCACTGAATAATTTCTTTGCTACTTCAACTTTCGAACTCCCATACCCAAAATCTTCTATCTTTTATCAACCCCAAACTTGTGAAGGTACTGTCAACAACAAATTCCATCGAATCTAAACTTTCGAAATATCGATTATCAAACCAAGTATCTACCAATAAATCCATGTCTCCGCTTTTAAGAAATCAACCATTCGCATCTTTATTCCCAGCCGATGTCAACTCAAATTCCAATTGTTCGAAATCTAACTGTTAACCAAATCAACCATTAACCCAACTCAAATTCGCAAACTTCTTCCATATAAACACATCAAACGCCAAGTCATGCTTTTTGGATTTTGACACCAATTTCGAATCCATAACTGATATACCCATAACGAAACGGTAAACCCAATCATCTTCATCTAACCATTCCATAACTGAGTTCGACTTTCAAATCATGTTCAAGAAGCAAAAACGAAAGAAGATGCAACCTTCATTTCAATTCATCACTTTGACATCAAGAACAACAATATCGACCAAAATTTGAAATTAGACTAGATTTTGACATCCATATCTTGTATTCAACTCAAATCCAACGATTTCAACCTTCAATTCTTTGATTCATCACTTAAAAATCGAAGTTGACTTTTTGTTGTGTTTGACTTTTCAAAATTAACTGTCAACAAACATGAATTGATGCTTCTAATGCCAAATTTCAGATCAAAACTTGATTGTTTCACTGTTCTTCATCACCCTTAAGTGTTATTGACCAAGATTTACAAGATCAAAGATTCAATTGTCGATTTCTAAGTCTTGACATGAATAAAACGATTTCCTAATACACCAATCATATGGAATCGATTCATAGTTTTAGATTACCAATCAACAACAAATGATTATTAGAAGAGATGTGATGAAAAACGAATTACAAGATCTAGAAACAAAAGGTAATGCGATCATCAGGTACAACCTGGAATGCATATGTCGAACAATTGAGAACGGTGAATTAGAGGGTGTTTAGGAATAATTTTTAAATGAATTCTTCCTTTTAACTTTTCTAAAAACTTATAAAGATGTTTGGAAGATACAAAAGTTCTTTTCTAAATAACTTTTTGTAATGAAGAAAATAGTGGTTTTCAAAAGTCAAGAAAGTGTGACTGTTTGTAACTTTTGGACTTTTAAAGCTAACTCACACTCAAAAGTCAAAAAATACTACTCAAACACTTTTTGAAACCTACTTTTGGCTTTTGTTTCCTCAAAAGAACTTTTACAAAAAGAATTTGGGTTTAAAAAGTAATACCAAACACCCCCTTAGCATCAAAAAATTTTTATTGACTTCAACCAATTAGTTTATCAAATTAAAAAAGAATATTTATGGGCTCAAACAATTCGTGAATAGTAAAGGATTAAGAATTAGATCAAACAATGAATTGTCTTTCGGGCTTACAAATAGATACCCGAACAGTAATACCCAATTTACTTGGAGTCAAAACAAATTAATGAACAGGAACATTGTTGATTTTATTTTGTGTCAAATTTTGATTCAAAATAATAATTTCAATTTGAGAATCAAATTGAACGAACGAATATGAGATTGGATCGGGCAATGATCAATAAAAAAGTTATTGGATCATAACAAGTGGGTTTTTGTATTAAAAAAAAAAAATTGATCCAATGAATCAAATGATAAAAAATTTCACGAGCGCATCACTCGAATCAATGAGATTTAGAGAGATCACAGAGAGACTCACCATAAATACTCCAATTGTGATGATTGTTGCCAAATCGAGAATCGTTTCTTCAAAAAATCATGTTGATGTTCGAAGACCCACTCTGATACCAATTGATGTGAATCATGAGCATAGATTTGGCATGCGGAATTAAAGAACACACAAAGAACATGGTGATTTGGGTGTTAAGAGATGCATTCGATCATGAAAGGTGTTACAAAAAAAGTATAAGCTAGATCTAGACAAATAAATAGCTTACACTAACACTCTCAATGTTACATCTTTCAAGCACACATCTACAAGTGGTATGAACCCACCTTATATAGAGGTGTTTACATCTCTCTCTCTCTCTCTCTCTATCTATCTATCTATCTATCTATCTATCTATCTATCTCTCTCTCAATCTATCTATCTATGTAACATATCACAAGGCTACATTACCAAATGCAAGTGGGTCTACAAGAGTCAAACCATTTACAAAGTCATACATGGATAACTTTGTGCCCCAACATTATCTACTTAAAATTCTTTGATTTTCTTTGTAAAATATGTTTGATTTTGTAAGTAACTATAATGGGTTCATCAAATGATGTTTTCAAAGAACTCTTTGCTAGTATATACGAGCCCTTCTTTGGATACTCCATGTTCGCATCGTGGTTAGAAAAGTGAATTACTATTCTATTCAACTAACTACATCATACATCTCTAATTACCACACCGCGTATTTTGCTATAAATTTTAAAATTTTCCACACTACAAAGATCTTGCAACATACACCGCAATTCCATTGCATCTCGTACTGCAATATACCGTGCAACGTTCATTAGCACGTGCATCGTAACGTCTATCATGAAGTTATATATATATATATATATATATATATATATATATATATATATATATATATATATATATATCATACATCACAGCTTGTACCACGCCACTTCTCACAACATTCCCCACCTCTTGCACTGCAATAGATACTGCAACATGCACCACGACCTTCTCTACAATGTGCATCACGACATTATTTATATGGAATTATATATACTCACATATATATATATATATATATATATATACACACACACGCACACACACACACATATATATATCACATATTCCTAAACTGCCTAATAGTTAACTAACTTATATCTACCAAGTATAGTCAAATAATAACATTATATCATCCGGGTTAAGATTAGGAATCTACTACAAAACACCTAATTCACTTAAACCACCAAAAGCAACTTGTAACGTCCAGCTTGTCATATATATGATAGTTATTGCAAAGTATGAAGGATATATGGATTCTTTACTAGCTAGTTTCTAGCGAAAGAGTTCAACTTTAGTACCCTTGTTTTTTCAGCTAAACTTCTTTTTACACTACTAAATTCTTGGTAAGTAAGCTTGTGTTTTATTTTGTAAGTATTATAATTAGTGGTAATGCAAATTGTTAGGTGCAAGGTTGTCAAGATCAATCCAATGTAGGATCGCTTTTGGATTTGCAAGATTGGGATCGGGATCCTAAGATCCCACAAAATAAAACATAATTTTAATATATAATTTAAAACATGAAAAATATCTAAAACATTAAGTTTTCAGTTCAAAAGCTATAAAAACTTCAAAACATTAGTCACAACTCACAACACAAAATGATATCTGGTAAACTGGTAAATGATAAAAGACATAAAATGGTAGTTTCATTTTGTTCAAAAAAAATCAAGGAGATGTAGGATCGAATCGGATCCTGATTCTACGATCCTACGGTCCTATCCAAGATATGATCTGTATACGATCCGGATTGTTTTTAGTATCTGGGATCGTATGATCATATAGTCATACGATCAATATCATGATTTTAACAACCTTGGTTAGGTAGGAATGGAATCGGACTGACCGTTTTTGGTTTGTAATTACTGTAGGTACATAATTTTGAGGATTTTGAGACATATTACAAAAGACAAGCAATTAACTTCCTCTTGTTTTTTAATGTTACACCACTTGTTTTTATTTTATTGTTGTTTGTTTTCATTGCTTGTGATACATTGGAAATTTATAATTTAAAGTTTCATGCTAGAAATGACATTATTAATTATGATCTTTATGTGAATGGGACTTGGTTTAAAAAACTCTCTACATTATAAAGTGAATGAAGAAAAAATCATATAAGCCAAACAAGAAAAAAAAAATGTCAAATTTGAATACATGCAGGTTGGAACAAAAACAATAATTTAATTAGTTTGCCCTCCATTTTACGAAAGCCACTAAGTTTTGCCATATATTATATGAAGTTATTAAACTTTTTCTTTTATTTTGTAAAATGCATTACAATTAGTTTCTAGTCCTTTCCAACCATTTCACTTATCAGTTCCATATGGAAGCCCTATCTTTCTCAATTCTCTCAATTAAAAAATACAAAACAACTAATATACAAGTTTTAAAACATATTGTACAAAAGAAAAAGAAAAAACAAAGAGTAAGGAGAGAAAGATGATGAAGTGGATTAGTGAACCTGCATAAACAACCCACCACTCCCAACTCTCCCAACCTATTTAAGAGGGAGTGGTATCTTGGAGGTAGTAATGGTACCTCCTCCCAATTTTACCATTAGGAAGGAGAGAGTCATTCTCTACCAACACACTCAACCCTCTACCACATCGACTCCATAACATCTTTTCTCTTTCCTCTATCTTCCATCATTCTAACCCATAACACATGGAAACCCTATCTTTCCCAACCTACTCAATTAAAAAAATACAAAAAAAAGGTACAAGTCGCAAAACATATAGTACAATAGAAAAGAGAAGGAGAGTGAGAGAGTGAGAGAGAGTAAAGAGAAAGAGGATGACGTGGGTTAGTGAAACCACGTAAACAAACCACCACTCCTAACCCTCCCAACCCACTCAATAGTGAGTGGTGTCTTGGAGGTATCAATGGTACCTCCTCCCTAGGGAGAAGCGAGTCCTTCCCTACCAACTCACTCAACCTACTATCACAACAACTTTTCTTTTTCATCTCTCTCTCTCTCTCTCTCACCCAACCCACAACACATGGAAACCTTATCTTTTCCAACCCACTCAATTAAAAAAAATACAAAACAACTAAGTTACAAGTCTTAAAACACATGGAACAAGAGAAAGATTTGGAGAGAGAATAAGAGAGCAGAGAGAAATTGGATGTAGCGGGTTAGTCAAGCCACATAAACAACCCACAACTCCCAAACCACTCAAGAGGGAGTAATATCTTGGAGGTGGTACCTCCTTCCCAGTTTACCATGTCTTTCTTGATGAGTTTGAGCCAAAAGAACATCCTATGTGCTCATACGAACCCTAATGCTTGGATCTAGGTTTCGCTCTTGTACATGCAAGTCATCCAAGGCTCAAGAACCCTAATCTAGCATATGCATTTCGAAATTATCACATAAGATCAAATCTAGATGATTACCTCTTGTAGAATGGCTTGAATCTCATCAATATTCTTTCTTTGGAGCTTAGAGTCACAAATGACACTCCTTTAATGGTTTACAAACACCAAGAGCAAGAGAATGACTTATAAGAAAGAAGAGGATCACCAAAAACGTTCTAGGGTTCTTCCAAAATTTTTCACCATGCTTTTGGGGCCTTAGGGGGTCCTTATATAGTTAGGCCATTAGGGTTTTCAACTAGGAAACCCTAATATGACTTCTTAGGCCCTAAGCAACCCATAGACTCCCTTTAGAACACCTATTGGACGAATTCGTTATGGACTTCCCATAGAATTCGCCCAACCTATATTCCAAGGTGATCCATAGCCCAATTTCAATTATCTTATAATTACGATTCTAGTCTCCTAAGTTTAATTAATGTATTTTAGTCACAAAACTAACTATCAATTGATTCTTGACTAATATTAATTAAACAATATGATTTCTCCTTTAATATATTATTCATATAATATATTCATAAATCATAATTAATCCTCTTTCTCTATAAATCATCCTATCAAGTTGCTTTGGTGAAGGCAACCCAAAAGGACCATGCACAACCGGATCAAGTACATACCAAATATAGTTACGGGCTTAGACACTAATCCAACAGTCTCCCACTTGGATAAGTCTAGTAACTATAATGTAAGTACAATATGATTAGCAATCGTAGCTCTTACAGATGTTGTCGAACTCTGATCTTATCAGTAACCTGTCCTTTAGATAAGCGATCATATATTCCTCCATTCTAGATATCGTATGAACTAAGACATAGATTTTAATCATAATCTTTGTTCACATGTTGTTTCCCAATTTCCGATTTAAGACGAATGACAACAGACTACAATTGAACACATCAACTTAGTCCCGGATTGGCCAAGCGCTTAGGGTGTCATCACTAAATCATCGAGGGGACCACAGATATCGCTTTTATCCCACTTTGGGTAAAAGAAATGGATCAACTTCGACTCAATGCTCACTTGCCCTCACTCAACGAATCACACACAACAATACGTTTTATAACACCAAGTTACTGGTGCTTTTACATATTATCAATGTGTAACCGACTCGCAAAATACAACTCACACATCTCGGTTTCAAGAATATAAGATATTACCGTCTCACCAATCACTCGTGATAAAATCCATGAAGCGATCCAAGTGAGCATGTGTTTAATCCAATACTCTAATCTTATAGCAATACTCATGAAATCTGTAGCAAACTTGTACTATGACTAAACGCTTTAGCCAATCTACAGATGGATTCATGATAGTCTTTTTTCTTACCTACTTCCAAAGAATGAGCGACTGTGGAGGGTTTGAATAATCTTATTATTCGTGAAGTCAAAACATGCAAAGTGAAACACAAGAATAATACTAATCCTATATGGTCCCAAACCTTTGAGTATAAATAAAACATTTATTTAATCACCATATTGATTACTTATTATTTGTTGTTTCGGGTAATCAACTTCTTACTTGAACTATAACAACAATTGTCACATGCTCATAGCATGCACACTATGTTTACCTATGGTCCTTACTTTGTGAAATAGTATAATTAAATACCATTTTCAATCACAATCATTTCACAATTCCTAATCCATTAGTGTATGAATACAAAATTCTCACCACTACTAGAATATGTTAGATTCCAACATTTTATGCAATGATCCTTTCGTAATATCATAGCGCCAAAGTCACCAAGACTTTGCCAATGAAATTACAAAGTGATCTATTAGAGATTGTTTACAAGACAATTCCATAGTCATGAAGTCTCTCATTAAAAGTATATTCCTTTGAACATCCTTCCTGCATAGAAGTTTCTAATCTAGACATAGATCCTTAATGTCCAACTCCCAATAAGGAAACGTTTCCATATTTTCCATATGACAACTCATTATAAATAGAGTCTTATCTATTCGTAATAAATTCAATATGGTCCATCCATTAGTATACATCCAACTGTCCACAACCAACCAATCTTTGGCGAACATTAGATTGTCCTTGACAGTTGTTTAATTACTTTAGTCAAATCCGGTTCTATCTCCTTTTCCCTCTAAATTCCCTAGGAATTTGGAAAATTTTAGAACGGTCGAATATTACAGCATATGCAATCGATCTTATACCTAAAGCGTATGGGATACAATTCATAATGAAAAACATGATACTTTACCAGTCTCTTGCTACAATATCGCCATAATATTTCTATTTGTTGTGTTCTCAAAATTCAAACAATGAAGATGGATGCCGAAATCATAATCAAACTTTGAGAATGCAAATAATAAATATATCCTTGACTAAATTCAATTAAAATTTCTCGATCCAAGCTTTTAATTTGGAAACGAAGTACAACATTCTCTCCCTTAATTATAGAAAAAACAACTTTTCAACCCCTGCAACTTTGCAAAGTGAAACTTTTGTTTTTCTATAATTAATATTGCCAACTTGCAATACTTCAAAAAATAATAATCATGCTACCACTAACATGATGATTATATCCATTCCAACATAACATTTATACTCCCACTAACTTTGACACCTATTCAGAAAACAGTTGGACTTCTAAGAGAGAATACTTATTGACTTCCAAAGTTCATATTTCCAATACGATGTGCTTTGATAAGCCTTTTATCTAAGCTTCTAAAACTCACACACCTTTCCTTAGACAGCTCACATGTGTGTCTAAACTAATTCAGAACTTATATTACTAAGTCCCAAATGTTCAGACTAATTGTCAAATCTCACAATTCGAACTATGAAGAGGGATGTCGTAATCATAATCGAATTTGAGAATTCAATTTACATAATCGCTATCTCCTTAAAATCTATCTTAGTGAAAACATTTCCTCACAATCATTTTCATGAAGGAGAGAAACCTTATG
The DNA here is from genome assembly GCF_052625555.1 of Lactuca saligna. Lineage (NCBI taxonomy): Eukaryota > Viridiplantae > Streptophyta > Magnoliopsida > Asterales > Asteraceae > Lactuca > Lactuca saligna. The sequence goes on along the minus strand of NC_136423.1, from coordinate 78,013,914 downwards.
ACGCTTAGATCTTATGGTGCATGTGTTCCTATCCATACAAATTTTTCATAAGCATAATCATAAGATAATGTACGTGACAAATTCAAACTCTTATGGATAGAACTTGTTCATTCTTAATTTCTTTCCATAAAGGGTCCCACCATTGCTTTCAAGTTATTTAGCAGCTCACCTATGTTAGTTAATGTACTTTCATTGAACAAGGTGTTTTCCCTTATGTAGTCAATTGAGAACTCGTAGAACTCATATGCTTAAGTAACTTTACTGGAATGGCATAGAAATAAAATTTTGTCAACACGATAGGTTATAAACCTCAAGTCGTGTGCTAGCATTTAATACGTTTACTTCTTGATTTGTTCTTGAAATTTTTCAAGATCTTTAGACTCCCACTGACTTCTTGACATATTAGATTCTCTTATCAAGAAACATTTCTTGACAAAAACAAATATCCAAGAGTTAGTGTGTCTTTATATCAAGACAAACCTACACCCAATTCGGTACTAGTTGGTCTTTGTCTTATTTAAGACATCACAACTTACCAAAATGTGCAAGTGTAAGAAAATTCCTACTTAAAAGTATGCCACTCAAGTGACAATCTTGGAGTATGACTCTAAGACTTGATTTTGGAACAAAGTACGATACATCTTATTGACTTAACCACTACAATAATTTCCAATTCCTCTTCTCAGTCAAACTAGTGCACTAAGGTGTCCTTAGATGATGAATTGTAATATGGTTCTTACGTTTACCAATACGATCATAAAACATGATATAAAAGTACTCTCCCTTCTTCTTAGATTGGAGAAACTGTTTATCTTTCGACCTTCATTGATTCTACTTATTCGTTCTGCCATTCATTTTTCAATGATTCAGAATTACACTTAATCTTGTAAGTATAACCACATTTACTAGACCTTTAGTAAATCATGACGAATAATATTATTATTATTTATGGTGGACATACTAGTGCGCAACATTGTGTACTAGTTCCTTTAGTCCTTCACTTGACTCACATACTTATGTGAACACGGAATTAGTCTTAATTACTTAAATACCAAGATTTCCATACATCATACAATACAAGTTGTATGATTCCAAGTTTCTGTCCAATTAAAATTTGGGCGATGGGAATCTTTCCTTACTTAGAAATTATGACACTACCATAAATAACGTAACTAAGAATCACATCCATTGCTAATAATAGAACTACACAAACATCAATTTTTTCATACATATCATTGCAAAGATAAATAAATAAAACAAAATCAAAATTTATTTTATTGCGGAAAAATTTGTCCTTACAACACAACTCAATTGAAAAACTTTGTTATTACATTTCTTAGCAATCTATCCTAAATCTAAAGCAGCAGCTCAAAAAATCCGATCTTCGAATCAATGCGATCGAAATCCATTTCTTTACGATCAGATTCAGCACGCTTCTTCCTTTAAGTTTCCTTTCTTGTCTTCGATTCTACAAAAATTCAAAAATGTCATCTTATCACATAATGTATCAAGAATCAAAAATAGGAACTTATAGAGTTAGTTAATAGATTTTACCTGAAGCAGAGCCAAACATCTTGACTCTCCAATCTATTAGCTCTCTCAGGTAGACAGGACAACTTCGTCTCCAATGCCCTTTCTCTTGATAATAAAAGCAAATTGACTCTTTTGGAACAGCACACGGAACTACTTCAGACTTTTCCTTTCTCTTATGATCAAACTTTTTGACCATGGCATGCCTTTCGTTGCCATTGCCTATGTCCATAGAGGTTTGGAAGGCAGATCCACCAATCAACTTTGCTTCTCTAGTGCGCCAAATCATTTATGATTCAGTAGCAACAAGCAAATAGGTGAGATTAATGAGGGTCACGTTGTGGTCTATCATATAGTACTCACTTACGAACTCACTATATGAGTTAGGAAGCGACTGAAGAATCCAGACAACAGCTAGCTTGACACAAACAACGACTCCCAACATTCTTAACCTATCAATGTGTGACTTCATCTCTAAGACGTGTGCACACACTAACTTTCCTTCTTCATGTTTACTTAAATAATAAATGTCGTTAAAACACATTTATTTGGATATTAGATAGATATATCTTAAATAATTAGTAAGTAAAAAAAGGTTTAAAAGCCCGCTTCTTAGCACCCAAAAAGGCGTGTTGCCATTTTTTTGAAAAAAAAAATATATGAGAAATTAAATATTCTTCTACTTTGTTCTTACAAATCTTTTTTTTAGAAACAACAAAATTATATTAAAATCACCCCAACTAGTAAGAAACTAGAGGGGAGTAGGAACAGAAAAAGAAAAAAAGACATACAGATAGTAGTGGTAAGTAAAGAAAAATACATAGGAAAACTAGGAAAAATGGAAAGGCGATGATGACCACACGTTCCATTCATATAAACCGCCTTTTCCTCTACATTTGATCCAGAGATACACCAATGATTTTATCTGCTCAGCTCCGCAAAAGGTATTGATAAATTTCATATTAAAAGTCCGGTCATTTCTATATTTCCAGAGGCTCCATATAAGCCCGTAGTATAGCACCGTGAGCCTTTTTTTACTTTTGAACACTGACCCCAACTTGTAGCAAAACATATTATATCCCTGACATTGTGAAATTTTTGGTGCTTGATGCCACACCAGTCAAATATTTTGTCTCTTATTGCACTCGCATACGGGCATGTTACTAGGATGTGATCGGCACATTCGTCAATAGTAAAACAAGCACCACAGCATGTCGCGTCTAGCTCTACACCCCGTGATCTTTAGAGCCATCATAGAAGGGATTTTATTTTGTAATGCTCTCCAAATAAAGAAGTTCACCTTGATCGGTTCATCCATGTGCCATAGCATAGGTAGTAGTATCTGACTTGGACCAGATTTTTTATCAATTAACCTCTGTAGTGCCCCAACTGTATATTGACCATCTACATCAAGTCTACTTTTCCATTGATCACACCCGCTCGCCAAGTTTACCGAGGACATTTCATTCGTTAGGTTGTCCAAATCCTCAATAGTCCAGATTCAAAAGGGCAAGAATTCCAATGACCTACAAAACAGTCGTCAATGATTATGTATGCTACTTTACATATTTTCCTTGTCTCCAGGTTGAACAGGTCGGGGTATTTGTTCTTCAATTGGTCTCCATCGGTCCATTTGTCATACCAGAACTAGGTGTTGTCACCGGATCTGAGCTGTAGTTCGAACACATCCCTTATTTCCAGGTTACGCCTCTTGAGATCCTTCTTTATTGTTGCAATGTTATGCCACACGCCATTGATGTAGCTGCTAGAAAAATAATCGTGAGGTTTATTGTATAAGTTGTGTATACCTTTTATCGTGCGCCCCCATAGTGAGTCCCCCTTTTTTTCAGACACCACCACCATTTGACTATTAGGCTGACATTTAGTGCGCATATTGATCCTATGCCAAGCCCACCATCAGATTTTGAAGCTATAACTTTATCCCATGCCACCCAGTGTATTTTCCATTTATCTTCATCTCTGCCCCAAAGGAATCTGCATCTAAGTTGTTCCAGAGTCTCGGTGACCGCTACCGGTGCTGTGAACAATGAGAAGTAGTAAGTGGGAAGATTGCCTAGAACTGAGGTGATCATTGCCAGTTGACCACCAAAGGAGAGGGATTTTGATTTCCATGATGATAGTTTGCAATGAAATTTGTTGATTATTGGTTTCCAGTTTTTTATAAGATTCATGTTCGCGCCAACAGGGACACCGAGATCTTACAAATCTCCTACCCAATCAAATGATGATATATGTCATATTTAATGTTCATTTAATGATATTTAAGTATACTAAAATAACGCATGTTATCATTTAATTGGGTAGGAGGATTTTTATGAACAAAAGTAGGAGGTTATTTAATTTCTCAAAATATATTAGTTTACATAGATTGATAGGTTGTCATTAAATTGTCTAAGGTGCTTTTTGTTTTTTCGAAGCGAAAATGTTTGAAGTCTGCGGATCATCTCTGCAATCTTCTGTAGCAGAAGTGGTGGATCAAACGGCTGCAGCATGTAATAAAAACTTTGTTTTTTAACGTCTGCAAACTGCTGCAGTAAGTAAGGTGTAAAGAGGTTTAAAACAGATAGTCTAGTGTTGCGTCATGCCGCACAACCGCAACAAGTTTTAAGTTAGAAATCTTCTGAAAAACAAACAGTTGCGAATGGGCAAGTGTTGTGTATGTGCTGCACGACGCAGTAATAAATGGTTAGAAGCAGACAACATTAGATTGATGTATAATATGATTGTGTAGAATGGTATTTGCGGTTTCAATAATAATAATAAATCAAATGCCTACAAATATAAAAGTTGGTTGGCATTCTAATACATTAACATTTCTTATAAAACCACTAAGTTTTACCCCCTATTTCGTAAAAATCATTAGGTTTTACCCTCTTCGTTTTTTATCCTGGAAGCCTGTGATATGGCCAAATACGGAACGTAAATCATAACTAATTCATCAATCTTTAAAATCTAAGTCATAGAGATTTGAACTTATAGTCTTTATAGACTAAAGTTATAGAAGAAATAAAAATCCACAAGTCAATTCGCGTTACTCGATATATCCAGATTTGTATATTGATGTCTAAAAATCTGATTTGTTTCCAAACACGTTCGTAGAAAACATGTGTACGAGTGTATCATAACATCACATCCGTCGATCTTCCATTACAATAGTAAGAAACAAAATAATAACGTCCAAAGAAATTGAAATGAAAAACCAGCAACAACAGATTGATTATAGCAAAACAGAGCAAAACAAACAAACCATTACAGATATCCAATAACCCCTTCCACATTATAACCTGTTGTTCAAATTCAAACCCACATTCCCTGTAGCATATCCTACCTATTCAGATTATTTATAGAAATTCACCACATACGAGCGATCCGATTTCGTTCTTCAAGCAACGTTCACCTGTATCGTCTTCGGCTTCTTGGGCTCCGGCGGCGGCAGTTTCTCCACCGTCACTGTAAGCACTCCATCTTGACAAATCGCTGATATCTTATCCGTATTAGCATTTTCCGGCAACGCAAACTTTCTCATAAACTTACCGATCCTCCTCTCCATTCTGACGTACTTCACTCCTTCCTTCTCTTCCTGATCGTGTTCCCTTTTTCTCTCTCCACTTATCACCAACACGTTGTCTTCCTCCACCTGGACCTTGATATCTCCGGATTTCAGACCAGGCATGTCGACGATGAAGACGTAAGCGTTGGGATACTCTTTCACATCAGCCGGAGTTGCAGCCATTGCTCTGGCGTCACGTACGTAAGCGCGAGTAGGTCCGGCGTTGCTTGATTTGCTGTTGGTGTGGTTGTCTTCGGTGGCGTCGAGGATGTGGTGGAGGTTGCGGAAGAACGGCGTGTCGAAATCCATCAAACAGATATCCATTCCGATCTTTGTTAACGATCTGTTTCTAAAATTCGAGCGCGATTGACAAAAACAAGTACGAATCGAGAACTTCGGTGAGCGAGGAATGACGAAGCGAGCATGTCAATGATGGATTTATATGGTAGAGAGAATAATAAGAGGAGGAAGAAGGAGATAATTCTGGAAAGAACGGGAAACAGAAAAGAAACCAGAAGCATCTAGTAGCTTCTTTCCATATCTGGAAGACATAAATTCCCGATCGACTGTTCATTTTAGTTTTGTTATTTTGGGAGCTAAAATGTTAAAGTTTAGATTAAATTTTTTTTTTAGATAAAATTGCAAAAATGATCTATGTATGTATTTTTTTAGGTTTTAGTTCAAAACATGATTTTTTTGGATTGGTGGTCCTTTTGAATTAGTTTCGTTGCGATTTTGGTCCTTCAGTAAACTGAAATAACTGTAATGCTCTTGGGGTATTTATTTTTCATTTTCTTTTCATTTTTTTAAAATCTAATTGTTTTCTATTTATTTTATTAATTAAAAAAGTGGGGTCATCTCTCTCTCTCTCTCAAAGGAATGCGAAACTTCCTCTCTCTCTCTCTCTCTCTCTCTCTCTCTCTCTCTCTCTCTCTCTCTCTCTCTCTCTCTCTCTCTCTCTCTCTATACATTAAAGGAATGCGAAACTTCCCCTCAAATCATTATTTTCTTCTCCTTCATATGCAATGGTTAACCTTTATAAATTTCTTCCCTTCACCAGTATCCTTCCACCACCACTGGAGAAGACAACTTACTGTCTAACAATAAGTCATCGAAAACCCTAGCAATCGCGGTTCAGATTCAACACTGAATGATGAACAATCACACATATGCACAACAAAACCTTGTAGAATAGATCGTATATTTACTGTGTGTGAGAGATGGGGGTGATGATGGCTGACCGCTTGTTATCAGCATCTGAAATTGGACTTCTTGGTGTAGAAAAAAAAAACACAATGCTCCAACAACTACGCACCATCTTCTTCCTCAAAATCAGACATGAAACCCTTGAAATCAAACATTGAAAACCCATGAAACCTTCGAATCGGACCTTGAAAACAACCTTAATCTGTCACCAACACTATCGTTCGTAGTGGCGGCGATGGTGTGAAATCTTTCTATAGTGGTTGACATAGTGGTTGGAGGTGATAATGGTTGCACGAAAAGAAGAAAACCTTTGAATCTGAAACCATTGCAATCATCAATGTAGAAGATGATGAATGGTACAAAGCTCCGATCAGGTATGTGCAGATTTGCTCGTTTTTTATTTCTAGGTTTTTTGATTTGGAAGGGAAGATGAAGTTCAACACAACCAACCATTAGCACTAGAGATTGATTTTCTTCCTCACTAGCTTCATCTTTTTCCATATCTATATTCTTCCATGGATTTACAAAAAAGAAGGAGAATGGAAACGAAAATAGTGGGTAAGGGTTGCAGACAATGATTTGGGTTATAGGTTGTCTCACGATCGTGGTTCTTGGTGGGTTTAGTTGCAGAGAGCAAGAACAAGGGGAAGGGTGCGTGTGTTTTTGATTGTCAATGAGAGAGAGAGAGGAAGAGATGTGGATCCAAATTATTTATTAATTTTCCTTTTCATTTAATTTAAATAGAAAAAACATAAAAAAAAATACATCAAAAGGGCATTATAGTCATTTTAATTTTATGACGGACCAAATTTGCGTACAAACATGGCTAAAAGGACCACGAATAAAAAAAGTCGGAGTTTAGATTAAAACCAAAAAAAAAAAAATGCATACCATAGGGATTATTTTTGCAGTTTTGTTTTTTTTATATCATATAATATAATTTATATTTTAAAATTATATTTATAGTTTTTTAAAATATATTTTCAAGTACTATTTTATTCGTTTTCTCCTTACATAATCTTTTAAATCGAAACTTTATTTTGATATGTTTATGGATAGGTTGTTACGATATAATCGTCATCTAGTATACATAGATTATTGATATTTGTAAATTACATTCAATATATGAATCGGAAAAAAAAAAAAAAAAATTAGCCCGTACGTTAAAGTAACATTTTCATCCCTTACACATTTTTTATAGTTTTCATTTTTATTAAGTTCCTTATTATATAATTTTAAACTTTATTTTTATCCACCCTTCCATACATAAATTTGTTGATCCAAATTTTATTTTAACATTTTATGGTCCATTTTATTTTGTCTAATTGTCTCCATGTTATATTCACTATTGATATTTATATATCACATTCTATATGTAAACGCATCACATTTACATTTTGGTTCCTTACATAATTTCTTTTTGTTGTTTTCGTTTATATTATTTGCAAACGAGTTCTCCATCAAACCACACGGGGTGGGGGTGACTTAAAATACTAGTTTTAATAAAAAAAAAATAATAATAAATTAATGTTTTACATCATTTATATTTTAACTTTTTTAATTTTTTACAAGAATTATTCTTGGGTCCTTAAAATTAGTTCATCTCTTTTAAATACATGGAAAAATACCTCTACATCCTTATTTTTGTTTATAATTTTAGGTATAATATGTAATATTTAAGAAAAAAAAGTCACTCCTTCATTTCTCCTCCCTTACGGTAACCACTATCATCCACCATATTTTCACCTTTTATCTCAATAAGAAATTCCATCGCATTGTCACATCTTATCTCAAGAACACCGCCTTTCATCTCAACAACATATTCTAATAAAAACTCTTATTTATCTGATATCACTTCCTCTCCGCCTCAACCACATATGTCCAACATAATTGTCTCTACACCAAACAACAAAAGAATAATCTCGCATTTACACTGTTAAACCCATACTTTTAATATTTTTTTATACAAAATATAAGTTTGTTTGTAAAAAAAAAAAAAAAAAAAAACTAGCAATGGAAGTCTCTTAAAATAACAAGTGTATTTTTAGTTTATAACAAAACCAATCCATTTATGATCTATTTATAGAGGTTAGAATGAAATAAAAACAACCAAATACTTTTTAGAATGACAAGCTTTGAAGCCTTTGAACCCACTTGGTTTTGGGGTGTTGATGAAGATAGCAAAAATCAAATAATATGATTTCTCTATGTGTATCCACCATAAAGCGTAAAACACTTTAAGTGCTAGTTCATTCTTGTATTCTTGATTCACTTAAGCTTTTAAGTGTTTGATTCAAATAATCACTAAAGGAGACAACTCAATGAAGCTTTAAACTTGCAACGATCTTCAAAAGACAACAAGAAGAGAGAGTAGAAAGGTGGTTTCGGCCACTAGCTTTAAGTGAAGTATTAAGACCAAAAATTAGCCAAAAAACATGCAAGACACATCTTTTATATATCTCATACAAAGTAAGGGTCTTATAATAAAATACTCTAAAGTATTTGGAGCCTAAAAGAAGCATGAGGAGACAAAACATGGAGGTTGACAATCAACCTCCATATTTGTTTATTAATTTCGGTTATAGCTCTCAAAAGAGGATGATTTCTTTAACTTTTATAAAATCTAAGTTTATAAAATATAAACTATCTTTAGGTAAAAGACAAAAGAATCCAACTAGTCCAAAAGGTTGTGCATGACTTATTAATTCATACCATATGAAATAACAACTATTTATACTCTCTTATAACTATTATTTTCATAAAAACAATAATTATTCCCTAATTAAAATACAAGAATTGATATTATTTATTAATAATAACATTAATAATAAGTATATAAAATGTGTTAACTTGATAAAGGTGTGACCCTATATGTTCATATATTATTAGCAATGTCACTCGATAATGATTTTGGGCATCTAGATTCAACAATCTCCTACTTGCATAAGATTCATTACAGACTAACATAGACAATGGTTGACACCTAGAAACATGTTACTGCCATAACAACATATGAAGGGTGTCATCTCATTAACAACCATTTCGAGGATCTCTAAGCTATAACTGTTACTAAAGGTGTGACATCAATTTTTCTTTTGTCTCATTTATCATGTTGAACATGAGATATAGATCATGACCAATAATTTAGTGTTCAATTATGAGTAAGGCCTTAGATGCCTAATTCTCAACGAATAAGAGGGACAAATCCCATCTTGATTGCCCATCAATTTAGTTTGTGTCATACCCAACGATGGCCCTTTTGACTACCTTTTACGGAACTGTTGAAGATAATAGAGTTGCGTCTTGGGCCCTTTTGTTTTACAACCGGATTGGACTTGTCAATCCGTGTTCGGCTAGATTAGCATTCTTTTTCTTAGAAAAACTATTAGGGTTTCATTATAAATATATGCATACATGTATGCGTATAGTAACAGTCGTCACTCTCATTGAATATTGTAAACCCTAAAATCCTCTACAGTTGACGTTCTTTATCGAGCTCTTCTAAGGATTGTTTATTGAATCATTCGACACCTTTTGATTCCTTAGCTTGTTCTTTATTGTTTATTTAGTCATTTATCTACCTGTTTCATAGATCTAATCGATCTTTAAGTTTGTTATAAACTCATCAATTGGTATCAGAGCAGGAGGTTGTGTAATCCATACTCTTCTTTTCTGTGAAAAAGCTTCGATTAGGGTTATTCTGCATTCATTGATATTTATTGAGCCGTCATCTCATAATTGACGTATCTCAATATTTATTATCTTTGCCCTAATTCGATATATTACAAGTCTGATCTTTGAACAGGTTATTCGATCAATTATGGACGAGTCACAATCCAATCCCATCAATATTTCAAACAGCATTGGATCAACGACAAAGATTCCCATCCTGTACACCCATGATTATGAAGTCTGGGCGAATCACTTTGAATATTATGTCATAGGATCTGAGGATAATGGATACCTCATCTGGGAAGCAATTATCTCTGGACCATTTTCTCATTCAGCAACTTCAAGGATTATTAAAACTCAAAAGGAGTATAATGATCTCCTGAAAGATGTTAAAGATGTAGCGCAAGATGAAAAAGTTAAATTTCAGTGCAATATCAAAGCGCTAAGATTGATTAGATTTGCTCTTCAATCCGATACCTTTAGGCTGGTAAGTTCATGCACAACTGCTAAAGAGATATGGGACATGCTACGTGAATTGTACTCTACAGATGAAGATCTTGAACACTCCATTCAAACCTTACTTTTGTCTGAGTTTGGTGAGTTCAAGCAAGGAACAGTAGAAACAGTGACTCAAACGTTTGATCGCTTCAATCATCTTCTTAGCAAGATGATCAAACATGACATCGAAAGGAAGCTTATTGAACAGAAGGTTACTTTTTTAAATGGACTCAGGTCTGAGTGGAGAGCAATTGTGTCCACAGTCAAAGCACATGAGCAATTCAAATCCTATTCTTTGGCGAAACTGGTGGGCATCCTAAAATCTCAGGAAAAGATCGTGCTGCAGGAGAAGACCGTGGTTTCAAGTTTGGGTTCATTAGCACTCCTGTCGAAAAGCAAAGCTGTGATAGAGGACGAAGATCTCGACTTGGATGATTATGATCTCACATCTGAAGACTATGCTATGATGGTGTCAAACCCTAAGAGATTCATCAAGAAGAGATTCCCCACCAATAGGAACCGAAACTGGCAAGGAAGCTATAGCACTGAAAAAGTCAAAGAAGAACCGAAAGCTGAAGAAGCAAAGAAGGAACAGAAGGCTGAAGGAGATTCTGGAGTGAGCTGCTATTATTATGGAGGAAAGAACCACTATGCAAAAGATTGCATCCTCAAAAAGATGGCAGAAAAGAACGAAGAAAATGATGAAGAAGTTGTGTTGATGAAAAAGCTTGATGAGTTAAGGAAGAAGAAATCTGCTGCTAACCCTTCCATGAATGCTTTAATTGTGCAGGGCTCGGTAGCTAATGATGAGTTCGGTGGCGTGGAGGTTTGGTCAACCGACTCTGAAGACGATGAAGTGAGGAAGCCTTCACATGGAAAGGCCTATGTAGCGAAAGAAGAGAGCAGTGGAGGAAGATGCTTGATGGTGTCCGATGTTTCTCAGATGAGAGGATACAACACTGATGGTGGGAATGATGACAAAGAACAGCAGAATCTATGCTTTACCGCCAAACCACTCAGCGAGCAGTTCAGCGAAGTTGATGAACTGATCAAGAAGGTACAATCAGTTTTTGTCTCATTTAAAGTCCCACAATGCTCATATGAAAAGGAATTAAAAAGTGTTAATTCAAGAATCTCTCATCTAGATAGTAGTTTAACTCAAACTCGGGTCACCAACTCTAACCTAACTGATCAATTAAGCAGGGTGTCTTCGAAGAGTGAGGAACGACGGATGTGGATCGAACTGAAGGAGTCAGAGTTAATCAAAATAAAAGATGAAAACATTTATTTGCAAAGAGACAATTTGAAGCTTTTGAAATAGCGAAATGTTTTTTGTCTGATTGCCAAACGTCTTTATACTAATATTACTCAGCTTCATTTAAATTGTGAAATAGGGCAAAAGATTCATCGCATGATTTTACCCTTTCTTGAGTTTAAGGAAGATGAAATTGATGCTGACGCATATAATTGTGAGAGTATTATTTCATCTGAGGGTGTTAATCCAACATACTTATATGGACTGGACAAAATTGAATCTTTCATAAAATCCAAGGACCACAAGAATATGCTCAAAAATCTTTTGGATGAAAATGATAAACTGAAGCTTAGAACCGAAACTATACAAAAATTCGACTCACTGAATGTCAACTTAAGCTCGGAAAATAAAATTGATGTTGAAAATGCATCTGAGCTTAATGAGGACGATAACATGAGTGAAATTTCTGTAGAGGACACAGTTGATTGCTCAGAATTTGTCAAAAATGAACCCGAGAACCACAAAAATCTCATCTCAGAAAATTCTGTGGAATTCGCTCGGTTGTCCCAACAAAAGTCCCCGATTCTTGTAGAGAAGGCAGTTGTATACCAAAAAGTTAGGACCACTCCGAATCAGGTATACAAAGTCACAGGTGTAACCGAACATCAGACTGCTGAACTAACAGCTATTGTGAACGAAGACAATGCTGATGGCTGTGATGAGTTCTTCTAGTCGGCTCCCATTGACAATGCTGATGAAACGGTAGGTCTGTCTGAAAGGACTTCATGGAAAAGCAAAGGCAGATACGTTCCAGAACCTTTAAATAAACCTGATTGCTTCAACGTGGCAAGTACCAGTGGAACAAAAGATGTCCCTCAAGAGAAAGAAATTCCTGCAAAAGAAGTCACATCTCCAAGCAAAACAACATCGGTTCAGAGTGTTTCAACCAATGAAAATCAAAAATATAAAGCTAACGTCCATCATCGACCGAAGCAGATGAGAAGTCAAAAACGGGAAAGGAATCAGAGATACAGGAAAAATCTCTCCGAAAGAAAATAGTTTTGGCGATCGCAAAATGCCTATTTCTCGCATCAAGACAGGAATTTAAAACCAGCGAAAAATCCTGATGGATCGACGGAGAGAAACGACAACCGAACGCAGAGTCTCGGTTCTGAGCACAACAACAACCGAACGCAGAGGTTCGGTTCTGAGCACAACAACAACCGAAAGCAGAGGTTCGGTTCTGAGCAGACCAACAACCGAACGTATAGATTCGGTTCAGAGAATGATTTCAACCAAAAGCACAGGTTCGGTTCGGGAATTAAAAGAGGTCAAAACTCTAAAGTTGGTCCTTCCATTAATCAAAAGCAAAAGAGTCACCCGGAATCTTCAATCAAGAAGTCATACCGTTCTAAGTCATCTCATTCTAACTCTTCTAACTCTTCAAAATCCTCTGTCTCTTCTCGTCCTAAAGTCCACTCTGTTTCTTCTCAAAAATCTCAATCATCAGCTGATCAAAAAGGAAAACAGAAGGTTTCAGATACTGAATCAAAATCAATACCAAAACCATTAAATCCAAATAAAATCAAAGTTTTCACCATCAAAAGAAAAGATGATACAACACTGATAAAAAGAACATATGTTGTTGACATCACTCTTACTATTCCCGTAAACAACTCACGAGGACCCAAAAAGCTCTGGGTTCCTAAATCTGCTTAATTTTTGCAGGTTATCAGTGACGAGCAGTATGACGAAGAATGGTACATTGATAGTGGCTGCTCGCGTCACATGACAGGGAGGAAGGAAGAACTAAGGGAATTCAGATCTCTTTCAAATGGTGGAAATGTCAAATTTGGGAACAATTCCTTTGGAACAATCAAAGGCTACGGGATGATTACAAACGGTGATTTCTCAATCAGGAAAGTTGCATATGTAGAGGGATTACAACACAATCTCATCAGTGTATCTCAGCTTGTTGGAGGTACTGGTCTCAAAGTCTCATTCGATGATGAAGGTTCGGAAATTATTGAGAAGAAGACGAACAAAGTTATTCTCCAATCAGAGCACAAAGGTGAAATGTTTCCCCTAAATCTCAAACCAATCAAAGGAAACCCAGCCATATGTCTGTTATCCAAGGCACCATCTGACGAAAGCTGGCTGTGGCACAGAAGACTCTCTCATCTCAACTTCAAAGATATCAACAAACTTGTCACAGGAAGTTATGTGAGGGGTCTCCCATTGCTCAAATATGACAGAGATCATCTGTGTGTTGCATGTGAAATGGGAAAGCAGAGTCGTCAAAGTCATCCATCCATAATAAACACTAAAGTCGTTGAACCACTGGAATTACTTCATATTGATTTATGTGGTCCATCTTCTGTAGAAAGCATTGGTGGTAGCAAGTATATTCTTGTTATTGTTGATGACTTTTCACGTTTTACATGGGTGTTCTTTCTGAAGCTTAAATCTGAAGCGAATCACAAGCTAAAAGTGTTCATCAAGCAGATTGAAGTATAGCTGAAGAAGGTAGTTCGCAACATCAGAAGTGACAATGGATTGGAGTTCAAAAATAAAGAATTTGAAGAATTCCTGGAAGAAAAGGGGATCAATCACAACTTCTCAGCTCCCTACACACCTCAACAGAACGGAATTGTCGAAAGACGAAACCGATCCTTATGTGAAGCTGCCCGAACAATGCTAAGTTTTGCTTCCTTACCTTTATATTTTTGGGCTGATGCTATTTCTGCTGCTTGTTTTACACAGAACAGGTCGTATCTTAACAAACGCTTCACTCTCACTCCTTATGAGATCATCAACAACAGGAAGCCAAATGTGAAGTTTTTCCATGTGTTCGGTTCCAGATGCTTCATTTTCAATTCCAAAGAACACCGCAACAAGTTTGATGTCAAAGATGACGAAGGGATATTTCTGGGTTATTCTCTTACTTCCAAAGCATACAGAGTGTTAAACAAGTGTTCAAAGAAGATCGAAGAAACTTACTACGTGACTTTTGATGATAGCTATGTTAAGAAGCTACAGGCCAACGAAGACACAACTGGAGAAATCTTTCCTCAAACTGGCCAAGTCACAGCCTCGTTCGCTAATCTATTCGAGAAATTCATGGAGCTTTTTGATGAACCAGAGAAGGCCACTCTTTTTGAAGCCAGTGCAGCAGACAACAGGGTAGATAACTTGAAGCAACTTATTGACGATGTTGCAAGAAGAATGAATGAAGAAGAATCGAGTTCACAAGACCCTCCCCAACACAATGCATCAGTAGAGGGGGAGGATCCACCTGCATCCCAGCCAAGTTCACAAGTTGAGGGGGAGCTAAAGTCTCAACCTCCAACCGAGAGTGCTTCACCAACCGAGAGTGCTTCACCAACCGAGAGTGTCTCACCAACCGAAAGAGCCCCTCCAACCGTAGGTTCATCAACACCCGAAAGATCATCACCTCAAGAAACCCCTATAGCTCAAGATTCACAAGACATTCCTGCAAGATCACATGTCAAGGGGGAGCATGCTGATGTGTCATCCGACTTCGACAGTCTGTCCGAACCAGAAGAAATGATAAATGCTGAATTGGATCCATCCTTTGATCCAAACTTCCCTCCTCTCACCAAATGGACCAGAAATCATCCTATTTCTCAAGTTGTCGGTGATATCTCAGAAACAGTTCTGACCCGATCACAACTCAAGGCAAAACAAGCATCCTTGTACTCAAAAGTCGAATTCTGCATGTTTAACTCATTCGTATCCAAAGTTGAACCAAAGACAGTTAAAACTGCTCTTGATCACTCTGATTGGGTTCAAGCAATGCAAGACGAACTGAATGAATTTGAAAGGAACAAGGTCTGGCGTCTTATTCCAACTCCTCCTCATGCCTCGGTTGTTGGTCTCAAATGGGTCTTTAGGAACAAACTCGACAAGGAAGGGAATGTTATCAGAAACAAAGCTCGTCTGGTCGTCAAAGGATACTGTCAGGAGGAAGGCATTGACTATGAAGAGACCTTCGCTCCAGTAGCTAGGCTCGAATCAGTGAGAATATTTCTTGCTTATGCTGCTCACAAAAACTTTGAGGTCTTTCAAATGGACGTCAAGTGTGCCTTTCTCAATGGAGATCTCGAAGAGTCTGTGTATGTGGAGCAACCTCCTGGATTCGTGAATGAAAAGTTTCCCGATCACTGTTACATTTTAGATAAAGCCGTGTATGGTCTGAAACAAGCACCGAGGGCCTGGTATGAAACGCTGACTAAATTTTTAAAGATGTCCAAATTCAAACAAGGTTCGGTTGACCCAACCTTCTTTCCCAAAAAGGAAGGTAACCACCTTATGATAGTTCAAATTTATGTCGATGATATCATCTTTGGCTCCACGAATCCAAGCCTAACAGCTGAATTCAGAAAGCTGATGGAGACTAAATTTGAAATGAGCTCAATGGGTCCCATTAACTTTTTCCTTGGTTTAAATATCAGACAGGGACCTGAAGGCATCTTTATCAACCAGGAAGCTTACACAAAGAATCTCTTAGCAAAATTTGGCATGATGGGAGATTCAAAGGTCAAAGTCCCAATGGCATTCGGCACTAAGCTCACTCCATCCCTGGACAAACCGGCTGTTGATCTTACACTTTATCGTCAAATGATAGGCTCTCTAATGTATCTTACTGCTAGAAGACCTGACATAATGTTTTCTGTTTGTTACTGTGCTCGGTTTCAGGCAAATCCAAGGGAACCTCATATGCTTGCAGTGGAAAACATATTCTGTTATCTCAAGCGGACTACCTCTTTAGGTCTGTGGTACCCTTCTAACTCAGGCTTCTTCGTTCAAGCCTACTTAGATGCAGACCTTGGTGGTTGTGGTCTCGACAGGAAGAGCACCACTGGCGGTTGCCAATTCCTCGATGGGAAGTTGGTTAGCTGGCAGTCAAAGAAACAAACCTGCGTATCTCTGTCTACTGTTGAAGCAGAATACATTGCCGCTGCTTCCTGTACCTCTCAAGTGATTTGGATCCAGAGTCAACTCCGCGACTATGGACTCAATATGAAAAAGATCCCACTATATTGTGACTCTGAAAGTGCAATTAGGATCTGTCATAACCCAGTGCAACATTCCAAGACCAAGCACATCGCACTGAGGTATCACTTCATCAAAAATCACGTGGAAGACAGAAACGTTGAAGTACACTTTGTAAGAACCACTGATCAATTGGCCGATGTCTTTACCAAAGCTCTTCCTGAAACGACTTTCAACAAAATTCTACAAGGCTTGGGTATGATGGTTGGAGAGTCGGTCCCAAATCCTCAAATCTCCATCTAAGAATCAAGAACCGAAAGAGACAGACCGCTCGGTTGCTCTCTGCTCTGGAGATTTAAAGGACTCGAAGCAAACAGACCGCTCGGTCTCTCTTTGCTCTGGACATTTAAAGGAACCGAAGCAAACAGACCGCTCGGTCTCTCTCTGCTCTGGACATTTAAAGGAACCGAAGCAAACAGACCGCTCGGTCTCTCTCTGCTCTGATGATTTACTGGAACCGAACTACACAGACCGCTCGGTTCATTTCTGTTCTGAAATTGTCACCGAAATACACAGATCGCTCGGTCTATCTCTGCTTCATCATTTTTTATGTTGTACAATTTTATCTTTCTATTTTTATTTATTTTTCAGAAAAATCTCAAATTTACAAAAACATTTTATCTTTCTGTTTTTATTTATTTTTCAGAAAAATCTCAAAATTCCAAAAACATTTTATCTTTCTGTTTTTATTTATTTTTCAGAAAAATCTCAAAATTACAAAAACATTTTATCTTTCTGTAGTGTTTATCCAGGTATGTTTTATCTTTCTCTCAGACTAGTTAGACGTCCCTAGAAGCATGTTGCTGTATGTTGTTGCAAGCCTCTATGACCTTGAGTACGCCTTAATGATTCGATCTATACCTATCGTTTCTTCCCAATCAGGCTATTCTCTAACACTCGGTCTAGAGCTACCTTACTCTACTCATTTGATACATGAGTTGCTCTGCTTTGTCCCTATTCTGTAGCAGAAGGTACATTCGGTCTCTTAACCACCTCCTCAAATTCTACATTAACCTGCAATTCCCAAAAGTAACCCTTGATGCTTTCGGTCTTTACCACTGAAGCTTATGGTTACACAACCTCTGTGTTTATGATCTTGGATTCGATTACCACGTTCTAAGTGAAACCCAAAATCCAATACCTGAAATGAATTGACGGTGAGTGATATACTCAAGCTATTACTTGGAAATCTCATTTTCTTTTTGTGTGATCTTTTATGAAATCGTCTCCACCTAAGACATTTCTTCCCAAAGAGGTCCAGGTTATTTTTCTTTGAGATTTCTGTCTATCCCATGCTTGTCACGCGATAATTCCCACCTACCTGTTCAACAGATCACATCGGTCTCACAGGTATCTCTGCCAACACTCAGTTTTATGTTAAGACTTGATGTTCGGTTAGAGGTCAGCCACCCTTCAGCCCATGATCAAAAGATGCCTTTCATTGTTTATTAATAGACAATTGATCGTATTTCCCGGGAAACCACATAAGCACTTCAAGTCTCTCTTGGCTTTGAAGGCAGCGATTCTTGCCCGGAATCTTCCGCTTTCTGTCTTCTTAATAGACAACACTCACATCCCAAACACCTTTGATTTATTTCTTTATCTTTCACACTCTTATGCACGAAAATTAATTTTTTCCAACATTCTGTTTGATGTTTGGGATATGGTTTTAAGTTTCAGTTGTAACCAAACAAGGGCATAAGGAATTTCAAACGGTACAAAAATGTTTTGGGCGCGTGCAATTGATTCGTTTCACACCCACGTGTGCTGAAGTATTCCTGGGATACACCATAACTTCCAATCGCGCTTTTTCAGGCGACGTTTTGGTTTCCTCATCATCACGATTTTCTCTCTCCAGTGAACGGTATAAATAAGGGGTGATCGTGTTCTTTGGCATTTACCTCCCACGAATTCTCTCTCTCTGAAAAGTTTCCACTGTTCATCTTCTTCCACAACTCAACAATGGCGACTTCTTCTTCTGCACAAGATCAAACTGCATCTTCATCTTTGCTCTCCATCAAACCTAATCAAAATATGATTATAGAGATGACCCCGTTCTTATATGATTCATACATGCTACACGTGGTGGAATGCCTAAAATATTCCCCATTGTTGTTGGCACTCATGCAGGTGGAAGCCGTTCCAATGTCCCTGCTCTCTCAAGTCTACACAACGGCAAACTACGACAAACACAAAGATCGCATCTACTTCACCATCCACGACAAGAAAACCTCTGTGTCCAAAACAAGGTTTTGCTCTCTTCTAGGGATTGCAGTTGATTCTTCCGTCATCTCACCGGATTTTATCACCACTACTCAACTCTTCTCAATGATGTACGAGATGGGGTATACGGATGTTCTTACTACTATCGCGAAGGTCAAGAAATCCTGTCTTCCGTCTCAGTGGAACGGATTGCTTACCCTTTTGATTAAGGGTTTAGCGGAGAGGTGTGGTGGTTCTGACACCACGAGTAAAGGGTTTCTCACCATCCTGTATGGTCTTTACAACGGCATCAATCTAGATTATGGCTCCATAATCTGGTCTCAAGTCGTTCAGAGTCTTAACACCACTACACGGTACTCTGAGATATCATGCGGCCGTTTCTGGACGCTTATCACAAAAAAGGCCATGGATTCCCTTGAAATTCCGGTGATGAAGGATGCTCTTATGGCTTCAATTTCCTCTTACCACACCAAGAAGATCATCGTCTCTGATCCAAGTAAGTTTCTCCATTATGGATTGATCCCTGAATCCATGTATAGGTGTGTCACGCCTCACAGCAAAATCATGGCTAACTATAGCACCAGAACACCCTTGCCTCCAAGGGTTCTATCCGATGAACAGAGAGTTGCACTAGACGCCCTTGATCAACCTGCCAACCGTGGCAAGAGGGCCAGCAAAAAGGAGAAACCAGAGAAGAAAGAATCTGAACCGAAAAAGGAGAGAAAGCGAAGATCCTCCAAACGCAAATCTGATGCAGAGGAACCTTCTCAGTCCAAATCCAAGAAGGTCAAGAAGATGGCTAAAAGAGCCAAAGGGTCTCCTTCTCCTGGCTCTGCTCCTAATGACCCATCCGACACTGTCACAACTAGAAATTTTGTGTCTTGTAATCACTACACTCAAGTAAATGTGGAATTCAAAAACTCAAGAGCATGTATGATGCTTACTCAATGGAAAACTAAACCCTAATTCACTACATCAAGCAATTGGAAACCCTAGAAGTTCTTGATTAGGTCCATTTTGGACTAGGACTTCCTTATTGGACCTAAATGGACCAATAAGCTTCCAATTTGACTATCATGGGCTTAGAACCCTTAAATGGGCTCTAGTTGGAACCACATTTACTTATTTCAATATTTTGGGCCATATTAGGCCTAGAATGAAAGGAATTAAAAGCTTAGATCCATGAATAACCTAAACTAGTCCAACAAAAATGCAAAAATCCCACCACATTCTTTTAGGCTTAAAACATACCCAAACAAACTCTAATATTGGGCTTAGGGGCAAAAATCCCAAAATTTTCCTTTTCCCTTCCAAACTCTCAGCCCAAGGCCCAAGTCCAAGTAGAAATGGAAGAGTTGACTATTTGCTTGCCACCTCACTAGTAACCAAAGGACTTCCATGCAAGAGACCCATACTTCCATGCACCATCCTTTCATGCATCTCTCTTCTTCTCTCTCTCTCTCTTGCTCTCGGCCATATTCAAACACACACACAAAATTCACTCATTCTTCTCTCAAAGATACTCTCTCATTCCTTCTCCATAATTTCGAGATTTAAGGAGCTTTCAAGGAGAATCCATCACCAAAATCATCATCTAAGGTAAGTTGATGACTAATCCATGATCTAGCTACTTCATTTCATCAAAATCTCTTCTAAATCTATTCCAACTTGTGATCATGCACCTTAGAAGTCACCAACCTCGAGATCTTCAAGAAAAGGGTGCTAAGGCCAAAAATCACTTCATTTCTTCCATCCTTTCTTCAAAAACCGAATCAACACCCAAGGTGAGCTTCATACCCCCTTATTTTCGGTTTTTATAAGTTTTTGTGGGGGAGAATACAAGCAAAGGTGTAGATCCATCATGATGTGTATGTTTTGGTTGATTTCTATGCTTATATGTATGTTTTGTATGATTTTGATGCTAGATCTAGTTATGAATTGCTAAAAACCGAGATATATTTTATACTAGCATAAAATATACTACTACATGCAAAGTATACCAAGAAAAATAGCCAAATGGCTTGACAACAGTTATTTTGGGCTAAAAACTCATTTTTTTGACACAAAATGTTAAAAATACAAAGTTGAAGGGCCTAAAATGAAATATTTCGAAATCTGATGGGTGAGATGAGTCAAAAAAGTTTCCATAATGTATTTTCTGAAAATATACTATTTGGAGGATTAAAAGCATAAATTTCAAGCTTAATGGGCTAAAAATGACAATTTCGGCCCAATAGAGCCCATTATGCGAAATTTTCTGTTTTGGAGGGCCAAAACTGTGTTTTTCTGTAAAACAATGGACCACTAGTGTCACAAGTACTTTTCAAAGGTTTAAAATGCTTTTCAAATTTAAAAAGGACCAAAGTTGCAAAAATTTTCCAATTTGGGCCAAAAATGTAAAGATTGCGAAAAAGAGGGGTTACAACCGAGAAAACTGCAATTTCAGGGACTTAAACTGTTTTCAATGAAAAATATGCTGAAAAATATTAATTTCAATAATTTTTTGGTGTTAAATGTCAAGAAAAATGGTTTAAGGACTAAACCGGAAATTATTTTACCTAAAGGGGTGAAAAAGTAAATTTACAAAATAAAGAGGGGTTGTAAACAGAAAATTTTCAATGATAATTCAATACACTCGTTGTGAACAAAGATTGACACTACGACTCTCGATGGATTACAATACACAATATCACCAACAATCGTTACCAAACGAATTGATTCGGTCTCGAATCAATAACAAATCCAAAACTACTAACACTACAACGCTCAATACACATATGGAACTCTTGGAACTCTTTACTCTCGTGGAATTACTCAATACGTCGACGTAGACTCCTTAGGCCCAAAAGTTGCAAATCATGCTTGTCGAGCCTAGCTAGCCCGATGACATGATCTTTAGGCCCAAAGGACACTTGCTTACAAGTAGTTGGGTCTAATACGACTCGACCGCGTGTAAAAGGACTTTCAATGGCAAACATGCTGCTGGTCCCCAAGGGTCCTTCAGTGCTACTAGTAAAGTCGGGAACTCACGATTGCGGGTTGGGCTCCGGGCCCTTCGCAATTGCAATGGTCTTGAACGACGTAGGGAAATACCGAGGGTTTCGCACCTTCACTTTTTCTCCGCGGTCGTGGGACTACACAAGTCCGGGAGGATTGAGTTGCGTGAATAACTGCGAATGACGCCTAAGGGATCGCTAGCACGGTTGTCAACTGGACGTTTTCATTAACGTACGTTACAACAATTCACCACCCTCTGTATACTCAATGCCTCCGGAGCTCAACGAACACCTCTAACGTAACGAAATAACAGTACACAAACTAAGTAAAGCAAAGTGATAGGAAAACGTCGGGTTTTCCTAGGGTTTTCAACAAGTACACTTATGAACTACATGTCGAATTTCACAACTCTTACGCTTACATCTATAGAATTCAAACAAGCATACTCACGGATCTTCACATATTTTTACGCTATTCTATTTTCAGAAAATATCGGATTTTCTGGTGGTTTTTCAAAACATTACAAACATTGGATTTCAAACATTACTTATGAACTCACCAACATTTCACATGTTGACGTTTTTCAAAATACTTGTATTCTCAGGTAACAGATGAGTGAAGAAAGGACTGTACTCTATGATTGTTTTGCGGTTGTTTAAGTAACAACGAACAATGTATTTTGGAATGTAATATTTTGAAACAATGAAATGGATGTAAACGCTACCAGTTGTATTATTCCAATGCTTGGTGATGTATGATGTTACGTTTCATGTATATTCACTGTGATGGTATTCAATTGAGTCACAACAGCCCCCGGACGTTTCCGCTGTCTGGTTCGGGGGTGTGACAGACACAGAGGCTGCTGCTTCTCCACTCGAGACAACCATTGCTCAGTCTCCTCAACAACCATCTTCTCCTGCAGGCACTCATCTTCCCTCTCCACCAGCATCTCCCAAAATTCCCAAATCACCCTCTCCACCAACATCTCCCAAAATTACCAAATCACCCTCTCCTCCCACTTCTTCTAAAATTCCTACCCCACCCCAATCACCAACACAGGAGGTCCCACTTTCTGTTCCTATAACCATCCCTCCCACTACAACAGAACCAATCATTCCACTCTCTGTTACTCAACCTTCATCCTCTATCCCCACACCAATTATCACCGAATCAGTTACTATCACCTCTTCCCAACCACTAGTAACAGTCAATGTATCTGATACAGGGGCTACTACTGTGGTTGAAACCCCTGTCATCAACATTCCCCCATCTCCTTCTCCATCCTCCAACTCCGGTGCTACCTTGGGCGGTGATGATGAAGAGTACGACTCTCTTTATTATAGCCCATACCGGATTCCCACAGACACTGATGCCGATACCCCTGTTACTAGTCAGTAGATTCAAGAAATTCACGACAAACTCGATAGTCTGCTGGCTGATAATAAAGCCTACGGGGGTGTCGTGCTAAAAGCCTTCATTGAGTCTGCGATCAAGACGTACACTGACGCTCTGGATCGTTCAACTGATGCCATCGACAACTCAGCTGCTTCATGCTCCAAAGCCACAAAGGAAGTTTCTGAGGTTGTTCACACAACTCAGATCTTTCTTGATTCTCTAAAAGCCCATGCTGATTCCAGTGCGGCCAAGTTTCAGACGTCCGTTGACTCTTTCTCGGCTACCCTTCAGGGTGAAACCTCCAAGTTTGAGGCTCTGCATGCTGACCTCAAAACTGAATCCACCTCCTTTCTCAAATCTTTGGATTCATGTTTTTCTTCTCTAGCAGCAGAGAGCACCCTAAAGGAAGATCTTGTCAAGCATCAGGCAACTATCGACCTACAAAAGATACAACTGGCCCAGGCACAACAAGAAATTTATTTGCTAAAGACTCAGCGGGCAGTTCTTCAAGGTTGCGCTGGTGATGTCAAGAATATGTTGACAAATGTTCTTGACACTCATGATCCCTTCCTTACCCTTACTATCAGACAGCATCTCCAGGCTAAACTCCTTCCTGCAATTAACATCTTGAGCGAAATGAAGGGTGTCTCGGAGAAGCTTGTTCTTCCACGACAAGGGGGAGAGGAAGGTGTATCAAAGACAGAACCGAAGGTTAATGTAGCTTCGGGTTCTGGGAAACAGTTCCTTGTTGAGAGCGAGTCAGATACAGATGAAACTATCACTGAAGCTCTTCAACGGAAGAAAAGGGACAAAGAGCTAGATGAAACTCTTAAAATAGCTCGAGAGGCCGAGGCTAGGGAAAGAAAGATCAAGGAGGATGAGGATGCTATACAAGCCAAGAAGACTCTGTTCCCAGAATGGGACAGAGACACACTCATCAATCAAGCGATTGAGTTTCCCTCCATATATTGGTTGGAACCGATTGCATCCTTCGAGTGTGAAAATACCAAAGACTCGCAGTTTGACATGCCAATCATGCGAAAAGCTTTTACATTTCATTGCTTTGATGTCACTGCCGATGTCCCTCATCCAAACTTGAAGGTTGACAGAGAGTTAATATATTTCTATCTGAAGTATGGTCAACCGCAGTACTTGACATAGAGTGCTCAGAAGATAATTAAAGTCAAGGTACTAAAACCGACACAGGCTGGGAAATTTGTGAACATTAATTTCAAAATCAACAGAGGAACGGCCAACACATAACATCTCATTTCTCTGGCAGATCTTCCCAGTCTGAATCCGCATGATTGGATTCTGCTATACAACATTCTTCTCTCCAATCATAGAGAGTATGAACCGATTCTTAAACATCTCAAAAGAATGTTGGCTTCCTACATCCATGAGCTCACCACTATGGATCAGGAAATAGTGAAGATTATGAACAAGAAACCGACCGTCAAGCCTACTTCCAAGACAGGAGACGTTCATAAAATGAAGGTAGGGCAAATTGATTCTTCCAATCTGACGGTCATGTTCACAAGAGGCGACAAGCATAAGTTTCTGTTTGCTTTGGTAGACAAACATCTGTTTTCAACAGATTGTCTGGAGCATATTATAAATATCATTCACCGATGCAAGCAGAACTCAACAGCAGACAAGAAGAACTTCACTGATATGCTTCGTTGGTATATCACCTTCAGGCATCACATTCTGGCTATAATACCGAGGATTTTTGAGACGGTAAAGAAGCCTTCTTCTATTAAAAGAGAATGAAGATTCTGTGCCAAAGACGCAAAGGGGGAGATTGTTGAAGATAATAGAGTTGCGTCTTGGGCCCTTTTGTTTTACAACCGGATTGGGCTTGTCAATCCGTGTTCGGCTAGATTAGCATTCTTTTTCTTAGAAAAACTGTTAGGGTTTCATTATAAATATATGCATGCATGTATGCGTATAGTAACAGTCGTCACTCTCATTGAATATTGTAAACCCTAAAATCCTCTACAGTTGACGTTCTTTATCGAGCTCTTCTGAGGATTGTTTATTGAATCATTCGACACCTTTTGATTCATTAGCTTGTTCTTTATTGTTTATTTAGTCATTTATCTACCTGTTTCATAGATCTAATCGATCTTTAAGTTTGTTATAAACTCATCAGGAACAATATTAAACCATGTCAAAGCACAACAATTCCTACACGTTAAGTCCCAAATATGTATCTCAAGTCTATGAATACAAAGATACAACCTTGATTAAAACATCACTTATGACTACGATCCATAAAGTGATTTTGATGTGAGTCAAGTCCAATACTTTTCCTAATCAAGTACCTATGAAGTTAGTAGCAGCTCTTGGAATTTTCAACTCCATGAAATCAACCAATCCACTCATATGAGTCTTACTTCATAGATTCTCCCACAACTATGAACGCCTATGGACATTTAGAATAGCCTAGTTATTCAATGATTTAAACATGCTAATATAGTACACACCAATTATTTAATGATAAACTTATATCCAATATCTCAACTCATTACAATATATGTTGCTTTTATTTTTCCAATATACAACTACTAAATTTCAATCAAATACGTCTACTTATATCAACAAGGACCTATAGCACCAACTTGACTTTCATGCTTTTGCTAATGAAGGATCTTTGTTAAGTAGATTTGACAAACTTGATTTGTATAAACTTTGTGAATACAAATATTTTCAGTTATATATATATATATATATATATATATATATATATATATATATATATATATAAGTCATATATAGAGAAAACTATCGAGAATGTATAAGAAGCTTATCTATGACTTAGATACCAATATTTGTGTAGCACCCGTAGATCAGGGCTAGTCAATTTAGAGACGATAAGCGTCAAAAATGACTATTTGATGGAAGATTATTTAGAAGGATTAATCTTAACTAAGGTTTAGTATATGTTACAAGGATTCCGTACATATAAAAAACATCGAAATCCGAGTCATAACGAAGAAGTTATGACCTGTCGAAGTTTCGCGAAATAATCGACACGACACAGCGCGACGTAAATACTGAATTTACGTTAGAGCGATATTTGGCCTTAGCAATATAAACGAAAGTCTTCGAATATGTTAAATCGAGAGCATACATAAAACGAACATCTAAATCTGACTTCGTATAAGGAAGTTATGATTTTTCGAAGTTTCGGCTTGGCAGTGTACAACCTGAAGTTCGAATACGAGATCGAGAGATATTTAGCCGAAACAATCTAAATGAGAATTGAATATCTCATCGATAGTAGTGCAACGATGGAAAGACAGACGAAAACGGACGTCAGACGAAGGAGTTATGAGTTTATAACGGAGTTTTCTTGTCCCGATCTACTAAAAATAATATAATAAAAATAAAGTCAAAATTAGCCGACGAGGTCTAAATGAAAGTTGTAGATCTTGTTTTTACTTAAGCGTTAATATAAATAACGTCGAAAACGGAGTTCGTATGCGAAAGTTATGAATTTCTGAAGTTCGGGGCACGAAACCCCAAAACTGTTAGAGACCACGACGTGGAAATAGTGCCCACGATGTGGCATGGCTTTTGACGCCTTCTGGAGACTGACAGAGCAATTGGACGATGACTCATGCAATTATGACTAATCCCACGGCGTGGAAGAAGTGCCCACGACGTAGGAAATGAGAAATTTGCCCTTTAAATAGAATTCAAGGGCCAGCCGAGTTTGGTTGCTCATTCTCTCATCTCTCACCCGTATTGCATCGATTTACATGCAAAGAAATACCCCTGAAGCCCCGATATCATCCCAAGACCCAAAGTGAGTCTCGACGCTCCGAAGATCCCGAGAAGAAAAGAGTTTCTGAGTCGAAGCTGTGTCTGCGAGAAACCCGGTGTGTGAAGATATCCCGGTTTCACCGAAGAGTTACTATTCTTAGAGCCGTAGTGTTGTCCGACCATCTTCTGATCAAGTGAGTGTATAGTCCCTTTCATAAACACGAGTATAATACAAGTATTGTTTGAATGTATTAAGTATATGTTTGGGTGAGTGTGTAGTTACCTTCTTCTAACACATAAATATGAAGTATTTGCTATGTAATACGTGCTATGTGTTTACATATTGTTTTTTATTTGAGATGAGTGTGGTATGGATGTTTTATATAGTTTTTAAATGAGTTAAACTATATATGTATTTATATCTACAAATATGTTGGGTAGAACATGGGTAGATGATATAGTTGGTGTGTGATGAAAGATGGTATGAGTGAACCTTGGCAGCTATTGTCTTAGTGCCTAATAAAGAACCTTGGAAGCTATTGTCTTAGTACCTAACAAAGAACCCTGGCAACTATTGTCTTAGTTCCTAACAAAGAACCTTGGTGGCTATGGATTTAGTACCGTATAGTAGAACCTTGGTAGCTATGGATTTAGTACTGTATAGAAGAACCTTGGTAGCTATGGATTTAGTACCGTATAGAAGAACCTTGGTAGCTATGGATTTAATATCATATAGATGAACCTTAGTAGCTATGGATTTAGTATCGTATAGATAAACCTTGGTGACTATGGAGTTAGCGCATGTTAAGTGAACCTTGGTGACTATTGAGTTATCGCCTGATAGCTATGGATTTAGTACCGGATGAATAAACTTTGGCAGCAATGGACTTCGTGCCAATTCCTTAGGTAAATCCTTAGGAATGAATGAATGATGGATAATTGGTTCTTAGGGTAAACACTTAAGAAATAAAGAAGATAATGGGGATAGGTAATTGAGTTGATTGTTTGATGATTATATATAATAATTATATTATTGTGGGTTGAAAACCTTATACGCTCACTAGGCTCCCAAGCCTAACCCACTTAGTTTTCTTTGCATTACAGATAATGGCACAAGATTATAAGTTGGTGGAGTTAACGAGAGATTTTGGATTATAGATCAGTAGTTGTAAATAACTGTTGTAAGGTCCATTTTATACTGTTTATGCTTTTGGTCTGTATCGGAACATGACATCCCGAGATTTTCTTATTTAATGAAAAGTACTTTCTCTTTGAGAAATGTCTTGACAAATCCTTATCATATTTTGTTTTGGGAAAAAATTCCGCAACTGTTTTCTTTAAAAGATGACTCTGATTTTAAAAACAAAGCATAAACAAATCGGTATTTTCTAACCGAGAAATTGGGGATGTCACAGTTCGTATCAGAGCATTAGTTTAACCGAACTAGGAATTTGTAAGATTTCTAGACTTAAACTTAGAATGCTAAGCGATGATTGTAGATTCTTGTCTACCATATTTTAGCTAGTATATTTTAGGAAAGATGTCTAAAATGATTTTATGTGCTAAATGCTATATGTTTGCCTTATATGCTATTATTTGTTTGGATCTATGGTCTGTTGCCGACCGGATCTAAAAATTTTATGTGCTCAGGGTTCTAAACGTTTAATTACGATATTATAACTAGCATGTAATTTTTCAGAGTAATAAGGAGGATTACACGTCTAAACCTTCCTCTATCTATATTCTCGTCTCGATACACCGAACATCTGCTTTGGTGTATAGAACGTTATGGTGAAGACTCGTAGAGAATTAAGTAAATGGAGGAAATGAAAGGATTATGATAGTGAATGACACATATCATGAAGATATTGTAAGATTGGTATCTTGCCTTTAGAATATGACTGATAAAATAATGGAACGTTTAAAGGAGTACAGTACATCTGAAGTACACCTTCGATTGGCAGGATGATGGAACGATTGGTGTAATTCTTGAAGTTATCCCATTGTCTGTAATTTCCACCAACCGAGTTGAAGTATAATTGATGAGTGAAGATGCGCATGGAAGAAGTCCTAGTAGAGTCTAGTAAAATTTGTATGATTAATTGGACACATTAGTATGTGTTATATTGTTTGGTGATTTTAGGACTTGGGGACTGCAAGACAATACGTAGGACGAGTATGAGTAGGTGTGAATGGTAGTAGAGATCTATACTACTGGAAGCACAGGACTCACGCTTGAATCAGGGAAAGTCACAAGCTTACCAAGAAGCTAGTGATTGATTTTTTTTCAAGTATGCCGTTACCATTGTTTCGGTAGCGACTAAGAAGGTGATTGATATTCTGACCCTAGCGGTCATACCAAATTGAGTCCGACTACAATGAGTTTGTTACGTGGTTCATAGAAGCAAGTTCGAGGTAGCATCTGACTTAAGTCAGAAGATTGAAATCAATGTGATCGATAGCATCACGTTCATTGTTAAGGAAACTCGTAGCTAGAAATGCTACACGCAAAAATGTGATTATATCACATTAGAATATGAAGGAAGGTATATTCCATTAAAATATGACTTTGATTTTAAAAACAAAGCATAAACAAATCGGTCTTTTCTGGCCGAGAAATTGGGGATGTCACATTTTGAGTAATGGAATTACTCATAGTCATAATGAACTATACCTTAAGCATCTTTGTATGTTGTTCCCAAAACCACAATGTACTTCAACTACGATGTGTAACTGTAATTAAAATCTACATGGAAACACTATCTATATAACCTTCTCTTCATTTATAATGAGGACACATCTAATTGTGATTGAGAATCATCTCAATCTATTTGGAAGTTTAGCATATGTGTAACAGCTTTAAACATAACCTTCGTTCAAATACACCATAGATTAGGAATATTTCTCTATTTCTCAAAAGTACTTTAGAATGTTCCTATAAGTCACACAATGACTTGTTAACGGATTATACTGGTATCATTCGGCATGCTCTAAGCATACGAATTGTTCGGCCTTTATGCATAATCATGACATATATGATTAATCCAATTGCAACATCATATAGAATCCAATCATATTATCTAGTTCAAAACATTGTACTCGGATTTTGAGGAGTGCTCAAAATCATGTCATGTAGTATTTGACAAGATAAACTCTCTTAGAGTCTTATATCTTAAGCTCTTTAATATCCTTGTGAATCAATGTAATTTTACTTAATTCTTTAATTTGTCATCATCTATCTATATAGATATTTATTCCATGAATTACGACTAAATATAAGACTAGGAATGTTACTGCGCTCCCAATAGCTTTGTAGAAAACACAAGATTCATCTTGATTTTTAATTAAATCACAATATTTAATTAACTTATAAGAAAGAAGATTCTTACTTTGAGATGTTAGCTTAAATCTTAGAAGATTTTCATTCATGCATGTTTTCTCCTTTGAAAACTCACTTACTCTTTATATTCATAATACATCAAGGGAGATTAATCAAGCCCATATCTAATAATCATACAATAATACATCTCTATATGCTTTATTAGTTTCTGATCAACTATTGAGCATATTCAATAACAGTTGAAAAACTTGCTACTTCCAAACTATGATGCATTTGATGGGTTTTGGTCATAAGACATCCTATGTGCTCATACAAACCCTAATTCTAGCATATAAATAATCATATTAACATAAGAATGAGTTTATAATGTTACCTTGATTGTTATGTGGCAATAACAATCCCAAATCTCCTTGATTTGACTTTGGAATGCTTAGAGTCACAAGTGTCACTCCTCTAATGGCTTACAAACACCAAGAGCAAATGGAGAAGGTATAAAGAGAGAGGAGAGAGGTTAGAATTCTTCCTTAGGACTCCTTGGGAACAAGTACACGAATTCTAAGGCCTTAGGGTCTTTATATAGGTGTAGAGATAGGGTTTCAGTCATTATCCTTATGTAGTTGCTTATCCACAAAGCAACCATAAGATAAGCCTTGAAAACCCTTATCCTTTATCCTTTGGACGATTTCAAGGATCCTTATCTCCTTGAATTCGTTCAACCCATATTTAGGGTAACCATTACCATATTTTGTAACTATCACATAATTACAATTCAACCCCTCTAGTTTAATTAATTACACTTGATCACAAAATTAATTCCTAATTAATTATTGACCAATATTAATTAAGCAAATATGATTTCTCCTTTAATATATTATTCTTATAACATATTAATAAATCATAATAACCTCTCTGTCTTTATTTATTTCTCCAATCAAGTTGCTTTGGTGAAGGCAACCCAAAAGGACCATGCACCATCGGGTCAAGTACATACCAAAATAGTTATGGACTTAGACACTAATCCAACAGTCTCCCACTTGGATAAGTCTAATAACTATTCTGCGTATGACTTCAGATCTTGATCTGCAATCGTAGCTTTCCAAAGCCGCTGTCAACTCTGATCCTATCAGATACGCGTGTCCTTAGATAAGGGATCATATATTCCTCCATTCTAGATATCGTATGAGATATGATTTTAAATCATTCTCTTTGTACTACTTCTCAATTTCCGATTTATGACGACAGACTAATTGAACAAATCAAATTAGCCCTAGCCCGGCCGAGCATTTACGTATGTCATCACTAAACCATCGAGGGGCCCAAAGATATTGCTTTTATCCTACCTTGGATAAAAGGAACGGATAAACTTTGATACAATGATTGCTTGCACTCACTAACCAAATCACACACAACAATATGTTTTATAACACCAAGTTACTAGTGCGTTTACATATTATCAATGTGCAACCGATTAGCAAGATACAACTCACACATCTCGGTTTCAAGAATATAAGATGTTATCGTCTCACTAATTACTCGTGATACAATTCATGGAGTAATCCAAGTGAGCGTGGGTTTAATCCAATGCTCAAATCATATTCATAAGCACTCATGAACGTTGCAGCAAACATTTGCTTATGTCTAATGCTCTTTAGACAATCCACACACCAATTCATGACAGTCTTCATTCATATCTACTTCCAACATATGAATGACTGTGGCCTGTTTGAATAATTCGATTATTCTTAATAAATTCAATTATTCTGGAAGTCAAAACATGCAAGGTGAAACACAAGAATAATACTAATCCCATGTGGCCTCAAACCTTTGAGTATACATAAAACTCCTTTTATTTATCACCATATTGATTACTCATTATTTGTCGTTTCGGGTAATCAACTTCTTACTTGAATTATTACACATATCCCATGCTCCTAGCATGCACACAATGTTTACCTATGGTTCTTACTTTGTGAAATAGACCACATTGGACACATTTCCAATCATTCTCATTTTACAACTCCAAATCCTTTTTCATAAGTGTAAGAATATCAAATTCTTGCTACTTATAGAATATGCTAGATTCCAACACTTTATGCAACGATCCTTTCGTAATGTTACTGCACCAAAGTCACAAAGAATATTGCCAATGATATTACAAAGTCCTCTATCGGAGATTGTTACAAGACAACTCCTTAGATATGATGTCTCTCACTCAAAGTACATTCCTTTGAACATCCTTTTGCATAAAAGTTTCTAATCTAGACATAGATTTTCAGTATTTACTTCCTAATATGAACACGCTTCCATATTTTCCTCATGACAACTCATTCTTAATAGAATCTTTTCTATTTGTAATGATATCGATATGGTCCATCCAATATGGAAACATTTCCATATTTTCCAATACTATGCTTCCAACTACTCACAAACGACCAATCCTCGTCGAACTTTGGATTGTCCTTTGATAGTTGTTTAATTATTTTAGTCAAAACCAATTCTAGTCCCTTTTTCCCTCTAAATGCGCTAGACATTTGGAAAATTTTAGAATGGTCAAACATTAAAGCATTTGCAATCGATCCTATACCCGAAGCGTATGGGACACGACGCATAATGTTTTATTTGCTATGTTCTCAAAATTCGAATTGTGAAGAGGAATGCCGTAATCATAATCGAAATTTGAAGAACACACTATGTACCTTTGACTAAATTTATCAACATTTCTCAACCTAATCCTTTAGATTTGAAATGAAGCATAATATTCTCTCCCTTAATTATAGCAAAACAACTTTACAACCCTTACGACTTTGCAAGGTATAACTCTTGTTTTTCTATAATTAATATTGCCAACTTGCAATACTTTCTATAATAATCATACAATCATAACTTTTATGCTCCCACTATCATGATGATTACTATAAAACATAACACTTATGCTCCCACTAGCTTCGACATGTATTCATAAACATCTTAACTTTCAGAGAGACAATACCTATTGAATTTCTTAAGTCCATGTTTCTAATACTTAGTGCTTTGATAATCTTTTATCAAGGCTTCTTGAACTTATACACCTTTGCCTTTAGATAGTTCATATGTGTGTCTCAACAATTAAGACTAATTTCCAAACCTCACAATTCAAATTATGGAAAGGGATACCGTAACCATGATCGAATTCGAGAATGCAATTTTACAATCATTATCTTCTTAAAATCTTTCTTAGTGAAAGCATTTCCTCACAATCATTTTCATGAAGGAGGAAATCTTATGACACTTAGATTTAAATGGTGTATTTGTTCCTATCCATGTGAATTTGTTAAAACCAAAGTTTACGACAAATTCAAACTCATATGGACCGAGCCTTTTTTTTAATCTTGATTTCTTGCCTTATGGTAGCACAACTGTCCACCACGTCTTCCAAGTAGTTAAGCATCTCACCCTTTTCCTATCAATGTACCTTTCATTGATCAAGGTGCTTTGCCTTTTATGCGTTCAAAATGAGTACTCATAGGACTCACATGCATAATTAACTCAATTGGAACAGCACAGAATCAAAATATCGTCAACACGATAGGTTGTAAAACTCAACTCGTGTGCTAGTGATGATCGATAAGGTTTATTTGATTTGTTCTTGAAACTTTTCAAGACCATTAAGACTCCCACTGACTCCTTGACATATAAGATTCTCTTGTCAATAAACATTTGTTGACAACCAAATATTCAAGAGTTAGTGTAGCTTTTATCAAAACACTTCATAAATTGGTCCAAGTTGGACTTTGTCTTATTCAAGACATCACAACTTTCCATATTTTATGAATGTTATAAACCTTTAATACTTTTCACTCATTGCCATAATCTTAACTTTAAGACTTGTTATTGGAACGAAGTATGATAGACTTCTTGATTTAACCATTTCTTCAATCCTTGATTCCTCTTCTTAAACATACAATTGTACTAAGACTTACTTAGAGGATCAATTGAGACATGGTTCCTAATCATTAAGACCCATTATAAAGCATAAAAGCTACTCTCCCTTCTTCTTAGAATGGAGAAACTTTTATCTTTCTGCCTACTTGATTCTTCTTGTTCGTTCTACTATTGATCTAAACCCTTTAATCAATTCAGAATTACACTTAATCTTGTAAGTGTAATCATATTTACTAAGCCATTAGTAAATCATAACAAATATCTTTGTTACTCTTATGGTGAACTTGATCAACACACAACTTTGTGTACTCGATCTCCT
Source organism: Lactuca saligna (assembly GCF_052625555.1). Classification (NCBI taxonomy): domain Eukaryota; kingdom Viridiplantae; phylum Streptophyta; class Magnoliopsida; order Asterales; family Asteraceae; genus Lactuca; species Lactuca saligna. Next base: position 77,979,140 of record NC_136423.1, on the reverse strand, counting down.
AGTCCTTCACTTGACACTTTGTCAACGAATTTGTCTAACTTCCAAATGGTTAGGTGACCTTTATCCCATAAACTTAATCAAACTCGGTAGGTAGCGATAACTAATTGCATACGATATGTAACTCCTAGATTATGAGATCCTAAACAACTATTGCTTAACTTGACATGTTTATCCCATGTATGTATTAGACCTCTCATGCTCAGGTGACCTTTATCACACAAGATTCCGATCAAGTCATCTTACTTGAAACAACTTGTAGTATTGTAACTAACTAGTGACAATGTGACCCTTTAGAAACCAGAAACTACAAAACTACCTTGAATATCATAAGACAATCCTAATGATCAGGTGACCCTGTGACAATAATACCATAAAAATGATAACAAGTATTCTTCAAAAGGACGGCAACGACTTGCATTTTCAGAAAAAGTTTTATATATGTTTAACAATTATAGTTTATAAAAACATGGTTTCATGAATATTGCATGTATCCAAAAATTCATGTACCCTTTTGTAAAATTCATATCACTTGTTATAAGGTTCTTTAGGTGCCAAATAAAACTTCATTTTAATTGCCATTAGTCGCATTCAATTATAAACTAAAATATGGTATTTTAAAATTTAGTCGTATATCGATTTTATGAACTGGTAATAGTCTTAATAAAAGTTCATTTTATTCTTAAGATTTTGAGTTTTGGATGAGTTTTAAAATCACAATTTTAAATCTCCTTTTAATAATCAAAAGTTTATGATTTCATGAATTTGTAGAATAAACTCATTTTATTTTATAAATTCATTTTATGCATCTTATGATAAAAATCATATTTTGATAAACTAAAACATGGGTGATGATACTTATGTTTTAAATATCATTTAGCATACATAAAACATAATATCAACATGTTGTGTTATGTTTAAAACACCAATATCATATATTAAGTTTTGATGCGAAAAATAATCACCATTTTTATTATTTATAACACTATAAACCGATTTTAGTCTTTTAATAAAAGCTTCTTGTTTATTATAAATACATGTATTTTATATAATGTTTAAACACCTTTTAATCCATTTCAAATGTTTTAAAGTTGGGTATTCATAAGTTTTACAACAAAACTATTTTTAGCAAAAACATTTTCATACACAAAACATAACATACAATAACATAAAAATAAACATCATATGCATGCATTATAATGTGTATAAACCAAGTCATGTCTAGTAACAATTTTTTTGAGCCATCACAAGAACTGTTAAGTCTTTCCTAAAGGACTTAAGTGACACTTCAAAAGGTCTTCAAGCTCCCACTTGCCAAGTCAACTCTTGCATTTAAAATAGAACTTCAAATCTTTATGTTGTAAAGGTTGTTGCACTTAAACCATTAAGACTATAATTAAGCCCAAAACCAAAAGTACAAGCTTATGGTTGGGATTATGGTCTCAAGTTGTTAAGTCATCTTCAAAATGGCAATCTCTTTCATCTTGTTACATTTAAAAAATAAATACAACTAGTCTAACTAATTTATTACAACAAATCCACAAATGAAAAATACCTATTTATCTATTACATCTTATGAATAAATAAATATCAACCAAACAGAACACAAATGTCCAAATGACTTGTTTGTACACAACAACATGTCAAATATAATTGCAAACAACTTTTTGTCTTTTCTAAGGCAACTTTTATATAACCAAAATGCATGCGAAATGGTTATATATAAAAATAAACAATTTTAACCAAAAAGTTGTCAGAGAAAACAAATATGGATTTTTCTTAACCAAAATAAACAATTGGTACTTGGTTATATTGGTTATATTCATTGGATTATTGTAGGTTGACACTTTAATCTCTCAAGTCTCACCTTTCTTTATATGTATATGCATATGTATGTTGTGATTAAATACATTTGGTTCGCATTTTTGTTCAATAATTTGTTTGTGTTCTTGTGTTAAATGGATTTTTGCTCATGTATTTGTGACTATATTTTGTTCATTTCTGTTTGTGTTCATTAACTTGAATTTTAAAACCACAAACACCATCAAAAACAAATTTTCAAATCTATATAATTGACCGTTGTAATTGGACTCATGACAATTATAAGGCTTTACATCAAAGAAACATATGGGATTATATTAAATTATTAAAGTTTGTTTCCTATGGTTAATGTGACATCCCCATTTTCACAGTCAAAAAAACCTTTTTAATTATGTTTTTTTTTAAGTTTATTTATAACTATGGAATTTGACCCATAAAATTATTTTTGAAGAATTTTTTTTCATTGATTTATTAAAAACTTGGATGTCATAATGGATATAAGAAACATAAGCAAAAACATAGTCACTACTGGCCTTGCAACATGTAATGGCCTATATTTCCTTGAATCTCTCATCAAATCCAAACATCATATACCTTCGTACCGCTACCTGTGATACAAAGAAACTAAGAGGGTCGGGTTGGAAAACCTTGTGAGTACAAAGAGTTTTCAACCCGCAATATTATAATTAATTTGTTATAATTATATATTTCACATCAAACAAATAATTCGATTACCCATTCTCGTTATTCCCACTCCCTGATCCTAAACCAATGATCTCAGGGGATCTATCCTAGAGGATCTCTAAGTAATTAATATTGCTTCGCAGATTCCATAGCAATATGTGCTAATATGACAACAATGGGGTGAACAGAGTACCCACATGAATAATTCATTCATAACTATAGTTTGTAGTCCTATCCGTATGATGTTCCTTAACATCTACAGGACCTTCCCATGTATAGTTCAGTAACACCTACATGTCATAGACCTGTTTGCATACTATTTGTCAATGCCTATAGGTTATAAACCTATCGGCATACAATTCATTAACATCTACAGCTTATATACTTTCCCACGTATAATCGATTAACACCTAAAAATTATAAACATGCATGTGTATGGCTTATCAACATATACAGGTTGGAAGCCTGTCCATGTTTGACCTGAGTTATCTAGAATAATCTATGGTCATCATCAATACCCTACTAGGTGGCTACATTACTAGTCCGGTAGTACTATAAAAGTCACGACCTCTTATCATTATTTTCATCCATCTTTACCCATTCACTACCCCATATTTTATAAATATGAAGATTCATATATGGTTAAACAAAATCAGCTCATAGAGTTTCATCTAATACATAAGGTTTTAACCACATATAATAGACACATATAGCACTTAATTATCTAAATACTTCATATATATGTGTAAGATGAAAGCAACTATACACTCACTTGTTGAAAGTGGATGACTGATGAATTCGGTAGCCCTTCGCTTAACACCTTGGCTTTTCTTTTGATGTGACCTAGGTACGAGTATCACTAAGTCTTAGCTTTATATTCCCAGTGACTAATGATAGTCTAGATTCCTAACTAATCACAATGTCCACATCAAGATCTATCAAGTAAGGAACAATTAGGTAGGATCATATCGGATGTAGGGTCTGTTTAGTATACAAAATATAATGTTTGGAAATCTCACTTTAAATACCTCACAAAATTCAGCCTAGACATCACTACCGTAAGTAGATCAATCAATATAATGGCTTGGAATCTCTGATAAATGTTATTTATAGGTTCATTATAATGACTATGAACATAGATATAATTTACACTTGAAATAAATTAAGTGTAGCTTAACTTACAGAGATTTTAGCGAAAACCGGGAAATTGTGCAAGTAGAATCTCGACTAGAATTCTGCTCTTCTCGGACTCCTAGATACGTAAGGGCTTCGCTAAAACACTCAGGAAACTTGAATAATTTAGACTCAAGAGGGCATAAAGTCTTTGAGAGAAAGGAAACTTGAAATGGTGTGGAAATGAAGAAAAACTAAGGGGATTTATATATTGTAGCGGGCGTGTGCCGTATACCGACAAGTGGTACTCCACGCCCTAGAGCTTTGTTGGTCCTCTCCGCCAGCCACATGTTACGCTCCGATCCTTCCACGCCATTGCTTCTATAAGACTGGAATATGTCACCATTATGTGGTGCCATGTGTCGCATACTCCTTGGGCCACGTCACCTTGTCATAGTAGGAGAGCTGACTAACGACCATGCCACATGGCGCACTCCGATACCGGCACATCATCAAGACAGACAAAATTTTGAAGATCTTTAGATAGCCATAACTTTCACATACAAACTCTATTTTTGACATTCTTTATATCACTAGAATCCTCTCGACAAACTCTGCAACTTTCATTAAGGTCTCAATAGCTAAATCTTTCTCTAACAAAAGTTCATATTTAGACCGGTTTAGACTGTTAAAGTCCGTGTTAAATTCATAACTCCTTCATACGAATTCCGTTTTCATCTGTCTTTATATCGATGGAATCCAAATCACAATATCTTCAATTCTCATCTAGATTTTTTTTCTAACAATCAACCGATTTCAATTTCGAATTTTGTGTCCGTATTATTGCATTGAAACTTTGAAAAATCATAACTTCTTTATATGAAGTTAGATTTGGACGTTCTCTATATGCACGCTCTCGGTTTTACGATTACTATGACTTTTGTTTATATTACTTAGGCTAATAAGAAATCTATCTAAAATTCATTTTTTATGATACGTATAGTCATGTCGGTTTAATCGCGAAACTTCAAAGAAGCATAACTTCTTCATATGAAGTCGAATTTCAGAGTTCTTTATATGTACATAATCCTTATCACATATGTACTATAAATTTGGTTAAGGTCTTGACAAACTCTGCAACTTTCATTAAGGTCTCAATAGCTAAATCTTGCTCTAACAAAAGTTCATATTTAGACCGGTTTAGACTGTTAAAGTCCGTGTTAAATTCATAACTCCTTCATACGAATTTCGTTTTCGTCTGTCTTTATATCGACGGAATCCAAATCACAATATCTTCAATTCTCATCTAGATTTTTTTTCTAACAATCAACCGATTTCAATTTCGAATTTTGTGTCCGTATTATTGCATTGAAACTTTGAAAAATTGTAACTTCTTTATATGAAGTTAGATTTGGACGTTCTCTATATGCACGCTCTCGGTTTTACGATTACTATGACTTTTGTTTATATTACTTAGGCTAATAAGAAATCTATCTAAAATTCATTTTTTATGATACGCATAGTCGTGTCGGTTTAATCGCGAAACTTCAAAGAAGCATAACTTCTCCATATAAAGTCGAATTTCAGAGTTCTTTATATGTACATAATCCTTATCACATGTACTATAAATTTGGTTAAGATTATTTATCCTAAATGATCTTTTCTATCAAATGTCATTTTTATCGTTTAATATATCTTAATTATCTAGCTCAAAGTTGCAGACGTTATAGTTAAGAAAGAAAGAGAAAGCCTACTTTATATAAATTTTTTTGTAAATAATAGTAATGGTGAAGGTGAAATATAGTAGTGTTGGAGGGTAACCAAAGCAATGATGGTTAAGGGCATGATTGCTAAAATCGCGATCTTGATTGTAGGATTGTACGATCCTACATATGAAAAACGATCCGGATCGTATTTGGAGTAGGATCGCAGGTAGGATTGTAGGATCAAGATCCGATCCTACCTTCCCTTATTTATTTATTTATTTTTTTATTTTGCAAATGAAATTTTTTTACCACTTTGTCTTTTATCCTTTACCAATTTATTATTTATCATTTGTGTTATGACTTACGATTAATATTTTGAAGTTTTTATAAATTTTAAACGAAAAATTAAATGTTTGAAATATTTTTCATGATTAAGAGTTATAAATTAAAATTATATTTTATTTTGTGGGATATCCCGATCTCGATCTTGCAAATCTAAAAACGATCATACGTAAAATCCCGATCTTGAAAACCTTATTTGAGGATAATCAGAAGAGATAGTGGTGTGGTAGGGTGAGGTGAGATGTGGTGTTGTGAAACTTATTATTTATTTTGCCTAATGTAAAAAAAAAAAGTAATTAATTTTTTTTTAAAAAAAAAGGCAAGTAAATCAATATAAATGGCGTAGGAACCATGTTTGCAGTTTTAAAAAATATAGACCATAAATATAAGACATGATTAAACTTACAAATTCAAAACTTAAAGGGATCATTTATATAATTTTATCTAAAATAATGGACCAAATATGTAATTCGCTTTTTTATTTACTACCACTCTCAAATCTCAAGAGCACTAATTAAGAGTATTCATAATAGAGAGTTTAATGGAAGAGTAGAATGAGATAGTATGTTTATTTATCATTCAATGGATGCAATTCCACCATTATGAAATGATACTTTAACATTCAATGAATTTGAAGTTCAATGGCTATTGAACACATCAATAGGAAAAAAGGAAAATTTTTAAATCTTTAAATAAATATTTTTTTAATATGTTTCATTGAACTTGTAGAATTTAATGTATTGTGGGATAAAAATGAATAGAATTGTATGAAATAATTAATAATGATGTGATACCCTATTAAACTCTTCCATTAAACTCTATAAAATTCAATGTATTGTAGATGTTTTAAATCTGAAATTCTTTACCTATCACAACGAGACACATTTAAATACATTTAAATAGTAGTAACTTACTCATTTGAATTAGGGATAATGACTTGAAAGGGTAACGAACTTTCGAGTTTTGTCACATTTAGTCACTAAATTTTTTTTCGTTATCTATTTGCCATTGAACTATTGAAACTGTTCACATTTTACCCCTATGACCGGCTGTTGCCGGTCATAGGGGTAAAATGTGAACAGTTTCAATAGTTCAATGGCAAATAGATAACGAAAAAAAGTTTAGTGACTAAATATGAACAAAATCGAAATTTCGTTTCCCTCTAAAAAGTTCAATGACTAAATGTGAACAAACTTCCTCTTGTATTATGTTTTACCAAATTATTTATTTTTGTTAAATTGTAGCAACATTTGTTGATGAAGAAATCTATGAAATAAAAAAAAAATTAAAAAAGAAAAAGAAAAAGAAAACCATGAAAATATATTTAAAAAAAACAAAAAACCAAAACCGAAATAAAAAACCAATGGTTTGACATTTTTCAAAATAAAAATCAAAATTTCCAATCTGATTTTGGTTTTACAAAAAAATGAACCATTCTCACTGATGTGAATTATGACCATTGATTTGGCATGCGAAATTTGTGACATCCCATGAATATGTAATTACAACATCGTCTAAACTCGTAATTCATAGGAAGGGGTTAGAGTATCATCGCATGAATACGTAGTTACAACATCGCCTGAAATTGTAATTCATCACCTACAGGTTATGGGCATGTTGGTGTTTCCACTGGGTTGTCTAGAATAGTTCGTAGTCACCATCTATACTCTGGTAGATTACTACCTCGCCACATTGCCGGTTAAGGTTATGGTATCTCCTTTCATTCTACATCACATATTCATCATCATCTATTTACCTAATTATCATCACCTTCCTATCATCACCTATCTCTCATCATTTTATTTCATCAGATTGTTGGTTAAGGTTATGCTTCCTAACTTCGAACCCCAAGGTTTACTCTACTAAAGCTTCATATTCTCGGTTCTCTAGACCTAGAAGGGTCCAGATCTATCACACCAAAAAGCTCAAGATAGCTCTTCCTCTCACTCTACACACTCAAGCTCGCTAGGATTCTCACTTATGGGAAAGGTGGTCGCAATTGAAGGCCATAAGTGTCTTTAAATATGGTTTGGGCCCAAAGATTTAGGGTTTCTGCCAACAACGTGGACTCGTCGAGTCCATTTATTAATCCGAGTCATCCGTCGCGACCTTACTCGACGAGTTGAGGCGTCAACTCGTCGAGTCTCTCTTCTTAACTCAAAAGAAAAATACTTAAATTATGATACTTGGAAATCCGGATGTTACATTTTGTTTTTTTATTTCATAGATTTCTTCATCAACAAATGTTGCTACAATCAAACAAAAATAAATAATTTTGCTAAAACATAATACAATAGGAAGTTTGTTCACATTTAATCATTGAACTTTTTAGAGGGAAACAAACTTTCGATTTTGTTCACATTTAGTCACTAAACTTTTTTTCGTTATCTATTTGCCACTAAACTATTGAAACTGTTCACATTTTACCCTTATGACCGGTAACAGCCGGTCATAAAGATAAAATGTGAACAGATTCAATAGTTCAATGGCAATAGATAACGAAAAAAAGTTTAGTAACTAAATGTGATAAAAATTGAAAGTTCGTTATCCTTTCAAGTCATTATCCCTTTGAATTACCAAAGCCTTATTATAATCCATAGCTATTGAGTGGTGGTTCCTTTTTTGAGGTCAGGGTTACGAATAAAAAAACTTATTTTAATTTTTAAAAGCATTTAAATACAGTTAAAATAATTCTCAACCCGATTTTCGATTTCATTCGTTTTACTTGTTTAATACAAATCCAATCAAATGAATGTTTCGCTTCATTACTTCGTATATACATTTTCTTTCCGCAGGTGCACAAAATTGACACCCACATTGTTACAAAGAAACCCATTTTAATTTCATATTTAAATTTCTACAAACCGAAGTAAAACAAAACAACCAAATATTGAATTCAGAAACCAACAATCGTAATTGATTATAACTACCAAATCAAACCAACAAGAGCAAAACAACAAACCATTACAAAAAACAGAGCAAAACAACATAAAGTAGATTCTGTTCTTCAAGCAACCTGGACCTGAATCGTCTTCGACTTCTTGGGCTCCGGAGGTGGCAGTTTCTCCACCGTCACTGTAAGCACTCCATCTTGACAAATCGCAGATATCTTCTCCATATCAGCATTCTCCGGCAACGCAAACTTCCTCATAAACTTCCCGATCCTCCTCTCCATCCTCACGTACTTCACTCCTTCCTTCTCTTCCTGATCATGTTCCCTTTTCCTCTCTCCACTTATCACCAACACATTATCTTCCTCCACCTGGACCTTGATATCTCCGGACTTCAGACCCGGCATGTCGACGATGAAGACGTAAGAGTTGGGATACTCCTTCACATCGGCCGGAGTTGCAGCCATTGCTCTGGCGTCACGGACGTAAGCGCCAGTAGGTCCGGCATTGCTTGATTTGTTGTTGGTGGTGGTGTCGTCGGTGGCTGCAAGGATATGGTGGAGGTTGTGCAAAAACTGCGAATCGAAACCCATTAGAGTACTGATGTCCATTTCGATTTCTTTTGATGACCTTTTACTCAAAATTCGAGCGCAATTGACGAATAAAGTAGTAGTTGAAATGTTTTGTGGTTGCAGAATGCGGAATCAAACATCTTGAAGGTGGATTTATATGGTAGAGGGTAGAGGAAGAAGGAAAAGTAGTTTCTGGAAAGAAGGGGAAAAAGGAAACCGAAACGAGGAGCTTCTAGCAGCTTCTTTTGACACGGGGGAATGAGGTTTGTTGATATCCAATACCCGATAATTATGTTACTTGATAAAAAAATTATTTATAATTTCTATATTATTTATAAATAAATACTTTAATGATATGAAATTTTCAATGGTGGTGTCTATCATGTTGTGATTTTTTGTTTTAATTTGGTTAAAAAAAATTTGAACTTAACATTAAAAGTCTAAAACAAAGCATGTGGTGGATAACTGTAAAATTTGATTTTGTGGATTTACGAAAATAACATGATTAGTATTTTTTTTAGAAAAAAATAACAAAATGACTTAATAACCACTTTTCAATTTCTTTCATTTATTTATTTTATTATTATTATTATTAAAAGGATTAAAACACAAACTATTACTAGAAAAAAAAATACGGGTGAGGATGGGTCGGTTTTGACCTAAAACCGACCCCTACACAATAAAATCAATAAAATCGGTTTTCAAAAAAATAAAAAACAAACCCATAACCCAAACCATCGATTCGGTTTCTCAGTTTTTAATTTCTTCATGGGTCAATTACGAGTTCCAACCCGAACCCAATATTTATCTGAAATAAACTGATATAGGGCATGATAGAGGTACTGATTCCTTATATTAAGGATGAAACATGCGTAACTTTCATTCATCCGCCGATGTGGGATATACAAAGTTTCAAATTAAAACTGATATAGAGCATGATAGAGGTACTGATTCCTTAATGTTATAAAAAATAGGTTGAAGATTTTTTACCATCGATTTACCTGGTCCACCATCTCTTGTTCCCACCTCTTGACCTTGAATATGTATGTTTTATAATAATCTTTACATGTAAATGTCGAATTTATGGGTTTTCTTTTCAAGATCCTATTTCAGAGTATGTGTTTTTACTTATGCTTCTGCTAACAATGATTTTACCTAAGTTCTCCATCGTGGTTTTAATTGGTTTGTTGTTTTCAAATATCATTAATTTCTTTCCTAACACTTTCACCTAATCGATAGTTTGAAATAAAAGCATCTATGTAATACCATGGAGTTATCTATTGGTTGTGGACATTATGATTTGGCTCTATAAGCTGGTGAGGTCATTTACACTCAAGAGATTATTTTGTTTATCTTATTAATATTGGGTAGTTTTTAACTTTTTACTGTCAATAGATTATTTCTTTTACACTTTAAACAAATTAAAAAGATAAATATAAATGGAAAAAACTTAATGATCATCTGTACTCTTTTTAGCTTTTGTTTCTTTTTAATCTACACTCTAAAAAATTCTAAAGACAACAATTATAAAACACATACTAAAACAACATAAAATAACCCAAATCTACCTAATTTATTTTCCTGTGATTGAGTAAACATTACCATTTCGAATGAATAGACCCGTTCAATTCATTCCACATTACTTTGTAATTTCGTATATGAATTTATACATTCGTGTCTAGCACTCCTTTCCCATTTTAACGGTTAAAAACCGAAATAAAATACAACTATCCAAAATTTGGTTTCAAAAACTACAATAGATTGATTATAGAAGCCACACTACAAATACAGAGCAAAACAAAAAACCATTACAGAAGATATCATTTAAGCAAATCGTTCTTATAGCCTACATTATCGATCGCAATTAACTAGGAATCTTATGATCCAGAATCTTTAAAGAAATTTCACCACATACTCACTCCGATTCTGTTCTTCAAGCAACCTGGACCTGAATCGTCTTCGGCTTCTTGGGCTCCGGCGGCGGCAGTTTCTCCACCGTCACTGTGAGCACTCCATCTTGACAAATCGCAGATATCTTCTCCAAATTGGCATTTTCCGGCAACGCAAACTTCCTCATAAACTTCCCGATCCTCCTCTCCATCCTCACGTACTTCACTCCTTCCTTCTCTTCCTGATCGTGTTCCCTCTTTCTCTCTCCACTTATCACCAACACGTTGTCTTCCTCCACCTGGACCTTGATATCTCCGGACTTCAGACCCGGCATGTCGACGATGAAGACGTATGAGTTGGGATACTCCTTCACATCAGCCGGAGTTGCAGCCATTGCTCTAGCGTCACGGACATAAGCGCCAGTAGGTCCGGCATTGCTTGATTTGTTGTTGGTGGTGGTGTCGTCGGTGGCTGCAAGGATATGGTGGAGGTTGTGCAAAAGCGGCGAATCAAAACCCATTAGACTGAAGTCCATTTGAATCTCTGTTGATGACCTTTTTTCCTAGAATTCGAGCGCAATTGAAGAATAAATTAGTAGTCGAGATGTTCTATGGTTGCAGATTGCCGGATCAAACATCTTGAAGGTGGATTTATATGGTGGAGGGTAGAGGAAGAAGAAGGAAAAGTAATTTCTAGAAAGAACGGGAAAGAGGAAAGGGTAACGAGGAGCTTCTAGCAGCTTCTTTTGATACGGGAGGAGTTCTTAAATTCTGCTGGATTTTGTCACGTTGGAACGTGGTTTGTCATAAAAAAACTGTGTCTTTGTCATATAAAAAATCTTACTTGATAAAATTTATTTATAATTTTTATATTATCTAAATTGATACTTTAATCAAATGAAAACTTCAATAGTAGTTTTTTAATTTGGTTCACAAAAATTTAAAAGAAAATTACAAAAATAACCAAATTAGCTAATTACTTTGTAGAAAATAACAAAAAAAAAAAAAAAAAAAAAATTGAAGTTGCAAATTTAGCCACCGAAATTGCGGATGAAAATGGTCTATCTGCGATTTGTCTATCCCATCTGTGAATGTACAAGTGGCTAAAACACGTCTGTATTTTAGCCACTTGTAAATTCATAGATGTTTTTTTTTTGGTATATATAAGGAAGAATCATACTAAAATCGTAGATGGACAGGGTCCATCTGCGATTTCCTCTTCCTTTGATCTGCGATTTTTTTTTTTAATTTTTATTTTTTAAAATTTTGACTATGAAATCAATAGGTTTGATTACGAAATCAATGAGTTTGACTATGAAATAACTTTATTGAAAAATGAAGAGTGAAAAATGAAGGGAAATCGCAAGGAATGGCCTAGAAAGAGAGAGTTTCTCTAAAATGAAGATTGAAAAATGAAGGAAAAAAAAAACGTTTATATACTAAAAAAAAAAGGAAATCGCAGATGAAAAAGGGAAATCACAGATGGACTAGTCCATCTGCGAATGTACAAGTACCTAAAGCACAATTAGGTGCTTGTACCTTCACAGATGGAAGGGCAAAATCGCAGATGGATCATTCCCATCTGCGATTTCAGTAGCTATTTTTACAACTCAATTTTTTTGGCTAAATTTGTAAAGTAATTAGTTTTTTAGCTAAATTTGTAATTTTCTCAAAATTTAAACATAAGTCTAAAGCAAAGCATGATGTTGGAGTGGATAACGATCAAATTTGATTTTTGTGGATTTAATCGAAAATGACACGAAATGACCAATATTTTTTTTAGAACTACAAAACAAAATGACTTGTATAAATCTAGGCCGGTTAATAAAAAATATGCATCATATATGTGGTTTTATTGAGTTTTGTGCATTTTTTATAAAACAAAACGGGTGTGAATTTTTTTTCCCTCTACATACTTTTCTTGTAAATTTATCTGGTCGTTACTTCCTCATGTCACCACTTCTCTCATCCTCACCACGACCACAAGAGCTTCCTCTCGTCTTCCCAATCACCCTTCATTCCTTGCAAATATTGTTAAGACTGTTTGGTTTGGTACGGAATGGTGTGGAGGAGTTTGAGCTACGCTCCCTCCATACCGTCGATCTACTTAGAGCAACGCCTCATCATAATGCGTTGTGGCATATCGAGGACAACTCGACACATGACAACGTGTATGGAGATTAATTCAAACGATCAAATGGACCGTTTAATGGTCAATTATTTTTTACCTTTATAAATATAATAACTACTTAATATCTTTACTCACCACTTACTATTTTTCCTATCTATTTATATAAATTTCCAACATATTTTTATATTATGGATCTATTTGGCTTGTCTTCCAAGGATGATGATATGTTTATCACTATGATATACAAATATTATAATAATGAAGTAGAAGGAAAAAAAGAAGCCATTGTATGGACAAGAAACATGAGGTTATATAGAAATCGTGTGGAAATACACAAACGTCTATATCATAATTACTTTGTGGATAATTGTGTATACAACTCAAAGGATTTCAAACAAAAGATCTGTTTGAGTAGTGATGTGTTTATATGGATAATGTTATCTTTTTTTTCATTCTTCGTTTCATCAAAAGAAATATCTCTAGATCATTCCATTCATAATCATCGACTTTCATCTTTAAATTTTCCCGACTTTTATTTTTTTGTGTTCCAAATTTCATTTCTTTAAAAGAAATTATGCTTCTTACGTAATCTCAACCTCTTGTTCTTGAAGTTGGATGTATTAGTTAAATTTATCTTTAGAATGGTTGATACTATTTGCCTCTGAATTTTTTGAACAACAACTGGAAGCCATATTCTTCTCTTTGCTCATTCCTATCAATCGACTTAGTGTTGGTTCTTGTGCTTGAAGGTGCACCGGCTCATCATTGATGTTGATAAATGTTAGCCCATCCGATTGTTGTGAGTGACTATGTAATTGAGATTTCCTCGCACGTTTTGAACCAAAAGAAATCAATTTGTTCACAAGAAGCCATTTTTGATAGTTCTTCAACTCATACCAAGCATTTACATAGGGAAAAAGTTTATGAGTACGTTAAGATTCTTAGTATTGTTTGAGCGTCACAACGAAGACGTCAAAATCGTTAGCCTTATAGTTATGTATGTTCTTGAGGTTGTTTTGAATTCCATTGAATTCAATTTTTTTAACCTTATATCAGACCATTTTATGCAATTTACTTGGTTGTCCAATTAACCACTTGCTCTATTAGGTCATGGAAGATGTTTCGAACGGTTTCCTACATTATATATGTCGTTTGTGCATTTCATTTGATCGAGTATTGGCTAGTCGAAATCTAGACATTGGCGAAGTTGGTTTCTTCTTTTTCCGTCCTAGTTCATCTGTTCTTTTTTTATTTTCCTTTTCTCTTTGATGGTTTTTGTTGATCGGATTATGTTTCTGGTACACATTAGAAGAATCTGGTTTAATTGTGGTTGCGAACATTATGGTTGTATGAAAGGATGTTAGTATCCAAAAGCAGATTGGTAAAGTTGTTGGAAAAAATTAAAATATTGTGTACAAAGTTGTTCGATAAGTGGTTGTAGGATAAGGGAGCTTTGGAGCAAGTTCATGAAACCATCTTGTGAATCTAAACTCGTATATTAAAGTGGTGCAATATCTAACGAAATGATACGTTAACATTCCGATTTGGGTTTGTTAGTGGAGTGTGACATTTTGTTCTATGTGTGTATAACAGAAGAAGAAAATAATGGTATGAAAATTTGTGTATTATAGAAATGGTAAATTTATATGTTAAGTTTGTAAAAGAAATTGAATCTAATCTTTTTTTTCTTAATATTCAAGTTATCAAATGGCTAGCAAAATACGGCAAAAAATGGCGTTGTAGACACTCACACTCTATTAAAAACTAAGTAAAAATTCAATACAAAAATTCTAAAATTTTGAAAATTTTGAATTTATAAGAAAATTTTGAAAAATATTAAATTATTAAAATTAAAGTGTTTTCTTTTTTTTTTAATTTAAACAAATAATTTAGATAAATAAACAAATGAAACTAAAGTTTTAATTTAGAAATGTTGAAAATAGAAGGAAAATCATTTATTGAGATTGTTATGCATTTATTATTACATTTATTGCAATTCTTACATTTAATATTATGTGAATTTAATAAAATGGAAAAAACCATAAAATGTAATGTGGAAAAAATTTAATTAAAATTAACACAAAATGACATGTAGTTAAATCAATGTTAGTGTAACATATGGTAAAAAAATTAATAGTAGACTTATTATTATGCCTATTTAAAATCAAAACTAATTCACCATTAATATTAATAAAAGGTTTTGGTTATCTTGTTTTCCGAAAAAATAATTTTATCTCTCTTATTTTTTGTCTTTTTTTTTTCTCTCTTTATATATCGTTTTCTCTCTCTCTTTCTCTCTCTCTCTCTATATATATATATATATACATATATATATATATATATATACATATATATATATATATATATATATATATATATATATATATATATATATATATATATATATATATATATAGTCGAGATCAAATAAGAAGGAAAATTTAAGTAGGAAGGTAATAAGTTTTTTTCTACATATTTTTTTAGCGAACATACAAAATGAATCATTAGATGATTCAAAGCTAAGATGATTCACAGGAAAAAATTCTCAAACAAACATATTTATGATTCATCTTTAAGTAAATTAAGAAGAATATTCACTTTTATAACAATTTTAGTGAATAACAACGAAACCATTATATAAAGAGTAAATTACACGAATCATCCTTATGGTTTTAGGTAATTTACGCGTTTGGTCCATAACTTATTTTTTTAACTTGGATGGTCCCTACTATTTGTTTTTGTCACACGCTTAGTCCCTACTGTTTGTTTTTATTACGCGTTTGGTCCCTGTCTTAACTAAAAATATTATTATTTAAATAGGGGAAAATGGTGGGGTAGGTAAGGTAAGGTGAGAGGGTGGGGTTGGGAGTGTGTTTGATTAAATAAATGAAAAAATCAAGGGTAAAATAGTCTTTTTAGGTAAGACAGGGACCAAACGCATAACAAAAACAAATACTAGGGACCTTCCAAGTTAAAAAATTAAGTTAGCGACCAAACGTGCAAATTACACCAAACCATAGGGACCATTCTTGTAATTTACTTTTGTATAAGTGAATCATCGGTGTGTTTTTTGGGAGATTTTTTTTTGGTGAATCATGTTATTTTTTATTCATCTAGTGATTCATTTCTTTTGTTCGTCAGAAATGTATGTAGAAAAAAAAAAAAAAAAAAAACTTCTTATCTTTCTACCAAAAAAATTTCTTACCGTATATATATATATATATATATATATATATATATATATATATATATATATATATATATATATATATATATATATATATATATATATATATATAATGTAAAGTGAATATACCTACCAACCTTATATAAGCTTAGGTACCTAACCACATTATACTACATTGTTTTGCATTATATTTCCATTGCAATCGTCTAAGGTTCTTAAACTTCAACCCTTAACTTGATTTACTTCCAAGATTTTCAAACATTCACCATTATATTCCTCCTACACCATTTGATTTCTAACGGTAGTATATGAAGCCCACCAGAGGGTTTCCGATAGAAAGACGTCATTTGAAGGAAGATAATGGTGAAAGTCCAAAGATTATGGAAGCAATCAAGTTATGAGGTTGAATTTTAAGAACTTTGGGTGATTACAATGCAGATATGATACAAAATTACGTAGTATGATGTGGTTAGGTACCTAAGCTTATATAAGGTTGTTAGGTATATTCACTTTACCTATATATATATATATATATATATATATATATATATATATATATATATATATATATATATATATATATATATATATATATATATATATATATATATATATATATATACTAAAAAAGTATAAACACGTTGACGTATCTAAAACTGGAAAAAAAAAATGTAAAAAATAAGTTTTTGAA
This sequence comes from Lactuca saligna, assembly GCF_052625555.1. NCBI lineage: Eukaryota > Viridiplantae > Streptophyta > Magnoliopsida > Asterales > Asteraceae > Lactuca > Lactuca saligna. The sequence goes on along the minus strand of NC_136423.1, from coordinate 77,962,116 downwards.
ATTTTATTTTGTTTAAATCATTATTTTTTTCATACTTTATTATTGTTTTGTTGTATTCAATTAAATTTTACTAATTATATTATTTTCTAAAATTTCGTTTAAAGCTTCTTACAAGATAAATGGTTATAAATACCAAAATTTTGAAAAAATAAATCATAAAAAAGTTAATGTCTTGAAAAATGTTTTTTTGAAAAAAAAAACTAAACTAAAAAAAAGTATTCTTTTTTTTTTGGAAAAGATAAACAATTCAGTAGAAAACTTCACAATATCATTCAATAAAAAAACATAACATTAAAAAAAACATATTAAAACATGTTTTTCATTTAATGTGTTTTAAGAAAAATTGGTTGTATTTTTAGAAGACCAAAATTTTAATGTTTACAAACACATATTAATAAAAATATTATTAAAACAAATTTAAAAGACATATTAGCAAAATTAAATAATCATAACTATAAAATAATAAATCTGAATATATCTTCTCAAAAAGAAAATATTAAAATTAGTATTAAATAAATTATTCATATTATGGAATCATATAACCCTTTTCTATTCTTTTACCTAGCATATAACCTAATAATAAATATATTTCTATTATATAATTTATGTTTATTATTTTTTTTTTAACGTATGTGTTTTATTATAATAGAAAAAAAAGATAAATTATATTTTTATTGCATGTACATTATTCTAGGAAAATATAAAATGGAAAAGAAATACAAATAAAAAAAGAAATAAAATGAAAAATGTAAGACCGTAAATTTTCAAAACAATTTTTCGCATTTATAAAAACATAATTCATTTGTAAATCATAAAAACATCATTGTTTGAAACTCAATTTATAACATATAAAAAAAATCCCAAGATCTCATATCATAAAAATCCCGTGTGTGTATTGATCAAGCCGACGCCTTCCCGCGATCCTCACTAGTACCTGAAACACATAACACAAAACACTGTAAGCACAAAGCTTAGTGAGTTCCCCAAAATACCACATATAACACATATTAGCCACTCGAAGCTATAACTCTGTGGGTCCGTGCACCCAAAACTCTGTGAACCCTCAGGTTCTAACTCTACAAGCATGCACAACATAAATCACATAGAAGAATGCAGTGCAACAAACAATATATATAAATCACTGTATCACGTAACTCTATTTACCTACTCAAGGTAAAGTATAGTGAGAAGACTCACCTTGCGTTTCTCGATAACTCGTAAATCCCTGAAATCACTAGTGCTCGATCTACCGAGCTATAGTCCTCCTATACACAAATATATCTCTAATTAACACTTTCCCAACTAGGATTGACTAACTTTATCAAGTCAACATCGGTCAATTCTGGTCAACAGTCAACAGTCAACCAAACTCACCGAGTCTAGCGTGGACTCGCCGAGTCCCTACGAGGACCCGATTCCTCTGAACCCCTTCCGACTCACCGAGTCACTCACCCAACTCTGTTACCCAACCCCTGGTTCAAAAACACGGAATAACTCGCTTCAACTCGCCGAGTCTGCCAATGGACTCGGCGAGTGCATTCCATGCATAACCCCAAACGACCTTCTGAGGTCAGATCTGTTCCACTAGCTCATAGATCCAGTCTTTCCAAGCTTATTTATCACGTAAAGTTTATGTCTTGGCGCTCATATCACACCTATTAACTCATAAATGGTGTTTTAACCTCACACACAATGATCCCAAACCAAAACCTCCATAGACTCATAAAAAAGCTTGGACAAAGAGGCACTCTGGACCTCCATGGGTCTAAATCCAGAACCTAACTCGCTTAGGGGACCATGGGAGCACTAGATCTAGTCACAAAAGGGCTCAATAAGCCCTAAATCAACATGAACATCACCTCAACAGAAAATGGTTTGAAAATAGTACCTCAAATGTGATGTTCTGGACCTCAGATCTTCAGGAAGTTAACCCTCTTGCTTCCTCTTGGATAAAGCTTCCTTTCCCTTGCTAGACAACACCTCCAAGGTTGATAATGGCTCCTTCTCTCACTCCAAACGCTCAAGTTCACTAGGGTTTCGCTCTAGGGGCTGGTGAGCACAAATGACGGCCATAAGGCCCTTTAAATAGGCCCCAAACCCGAGAAATTAGGGTTTCATTAAACAACGTGGACTTGCCGAGTCCACGAATGGACGCCGAGTCCGGTCATGAAATAAAATGAACATTCGCGTCCCTACTCGGTAAGTCTTCGCGCCAACCCGTCGAGTCCCCTCATAAACCCCAAAAATATAAATGAATAAAAATATACCTGGGAATCCGGATGTTACAATTCTCCCCCACTAGAATCAGACTTCGCCCTCGAAGTCTCACTCTGAAAACAACTCCGGATACTGCACACGCATCTCACACTCCGATTCCCAAGTAAGCTCCGACCCTTTCCAATGCTGCCACTAGACCTGTACCAGGGGCACCTCCTTGTTCCTCAGAACCTTGATTTTCCGATCCAAAATCGCAACTGGTCTCTCTGCGTAGTTTAGGCTCGCATCCACCTGAATATCCTCTAGCGGCACTACCGCCGACTCGTCGGCTATACACTTCCTCAACTAAGACACGTGGAAGGTATTATGATTCCGCTCCAACTCCGCAGGTAGCTCCAAGTGATACGCTACCCTGCCCACCCTTGCGATTACTCTGAATGGCCCGATATACCGGGGCCCTAGCTTGCTCCTCTTCCTGAATCGAATCACTCCTTTCCAAGGAGATACCTTCAGGAGAACATAGTCATTGACCTGGAACTCAAGCTCGGATCGTTGTCTATTGTAACACCCAAATATTCGAAGACCAAGAAAGGAAAGAAAACCCTAAGTTTAGGGGTCGACTCGGCGAGTCTAAGGAGGGACTCGGCGAGTCCGAGCGGGATCCGGGTCGGGGAGTAAGCGACCTGTAACAGCTCAAATTTTCAAATAAATTTTTCATTAAAAACAAAACATCATTATTCGACAAAAGGGTTTATTCCAAGTTTATTTCAAAAATATAAATAATAAATCTCCAGGATCTTCAACAGTGGCAGTGTGTACGTGTCACGCCGGCGCCTTTCCACGGTCATCACTAGTACCTGAAAAACATAAACACAACTAGTAAGCATAAATGCTTAGTGAGTTCCCCAGTATACGACTTACCCACATACGCCTTCCGGCCCGGACCTTTCGGTCCACATAACATTGCCTTCCGGCCCGTAACATAATCGCCTTCCGGCCCATAACATATCGCCTTCCGGCCCGTATTAAATTGCCTTCCGGCCCATAGTATTTTGCCTTCCGGCCCATAATAGTATAAAACATAACAGATGTAACATAACACACATAACACATAAATCACACATCATACCGTCCTTTCTATCACATAAAGTCTCGCCTTCCGGCCCGTATTAGCATACATCACATATAAGCATACATCACATATAAAACATCTACCTCTCTAGACATAGCATGAATATAACACATACGACCTTCCGGTCTCACAGCCAAACCCTTCCGGGTGAAGTATAGTGAGAAGACTCACCTCGTAGTATGCAAGCTATACACCCTTCGGGCTACTCGCACTCGATCCGCTAATCCGCAGGTTCCCTATAATACCACATACCTTTGTTAATGATCTTATCAAACAAGACAACTGACCCTACTAAATTACATACAGGTCAACGGTCAATCTTGACCGGACTCGTCGAGTGCAAAGGTTAACTCGACGAGTATAGACACCCTGACTCCACTCGCCGAGTCTGAAGAACGACTCGACGAGTTCCGGTGAACCTTCAAGCTACTCGCCGAGTCTGAAGAACAACTCGACGAGTCCTAGTGAACCTTCAAGCTACTCGCCGAGTCTGAAGAACAACTCGGCGAGTTCTAGTGAATCTTCAAGCTACTCGCCGAGTCCTCGCCATGCAGTCAATCCGCTGCCTCCTGTATTTCGCATGATTTCGAAGTATATAGATATGGGGCTTCCTGGACTTTCACATATACTATTACAGGGGTTTTTAAACACTTATAACAACACTATAATCTAACAATTCCCTAAATGGGTTTCCTAAACCCTAAATTCGCATACAACGTAAAAGCTACAGATTTTGATCCGAAGATTACCTGGAAACGTGTTCCCTGTGTCCCCAAACCTCCAGTACTCGATTCCTTTGATCACCACCTTGCTCCTCCTTGTCTAACAATCTCTTCAAGCCTCCTCAAGTCCTCTCTCTTGCTTCAGATGCTCACACACTCCCAAGGTATCTTCAATCGGCCAAAAGACGCGACATGACGGCCATAAGATCGTTATATACGATTCAGAAATGAAACGGCTAGGGTTTAGCTGAATCAGCGTCGACTCGCCGAGTCCCTATTTGGACTCGTCGAGTCCAGTCGCGTATCTGCGACTGCGACCAAGACCATGGCCCTACTCGGCGAGTCATGCACCTACTCGCCGAGTCCCCTCTTAAATGTGCCCAAAAATAATTTAAAGAAATACCTGAAATTCCGGGCTGTTACACGACCGACTCGGCGAGTCGACCAGGGTGACTCGGCGAGTCTGGTCTGTGCGTGGAAAACCCTAAATTTGGGACTTGGGGCCTATATAAATGTCTTAATCTTCTTCCCAGGGTTCCTTACTGCCTCTTTAGCCCTGGATATCAAACCCTATCCGTCATATCTCCTAGTTGAGCCTTGGAAGGTGCTTTAAAGCTTGGAAAAGGAAGAAGGAACTTGGAGGAGCAAGAAGGAGATATAGATCTGGGATTGTGAGTTCATTTTGAGCACTTGGAGGTAATAAACTAGTTCCTGGACCCTTTTTGCACCTAGATCTATGTGTGGTTGTTGGGGCTCTTTTGCCATAATGTTATTATTTTGGGTTAGAAGCCGGATCTGGAGTTGCTACTTCAGATTCAAGTGTTTTAGGGCCTGGAGAAGCATAAAGTATCAGTCATTGTGTCGATTTTGAAGTCCCTTGGCCTTACACCCGAGTTAATGGCGTATCTTGCCTAGATCTCCTTCTCTACACGTAAAGTTTGCAACTTTACGTAAGGAATAGACCTTAAAAGAGTGGATCTACAGTTTGGAGTCCATGCATGACTCTCAGGTCCTCTGCATGTATGTAGAACCGAATGGACTCGGCGAATCCTTCGAGTGGACTCGGCGAGTAGCTTGAAGATGAGGAGGAACTCGTCGAGTCGGATGAAGTTAGGCATGGACTCGGCGAGTTGGATGAGCAACCCGACGAGTTGGTTGAAGATTGTCTAGGACTCGGCGAGTCTGTTCTTGGACTCGGCGAGTCAGATCGCGAAAACCCAGAACCCTTCGAGCCGAGACCCGAATCAGTGAGTCGGGTGGTGACTTAGCGAGTTGGACAGGACAGGACTTGGAACTGGTTGGACTCGGCGAGTCATGGACTGACTCGGTGAGTTGGGTCGCGAATAATAAAGACCCTGAGCTTATGAACTCGGCGAGTCTTTAGGAAGACTCGGCGAGTAGGGTTGACCTGGAAGGTTGACTTTGACCAGAGTTGACTTAGTTGACTGTCAGACTAAGTGTTATATGTATATTGATATCTCGGAGAGCTGGAGGAGCAGCGGATCAGGGGATTGTCGAGTAGCAGCCAGAGATTTATCAGTAGGGCTCAGCAGTTCAGGTGAGTTTCCTTCCAGTAGGGACGGGTCTAAGGCCACAATGCCGGCCCGTCCAGTTAGCAGTAGTTTCCGGACTTCGGCCCGATGCAGTAGTTAGTATGTTTGAAGCCTTCGTGGCTCAGACAGGATTTATGTGCTATGTTTTATGTGTTATGTGTTATGTGTTCCGGGCTACGGTCCGATGTGGTATGCAGTATACGTGTTCATGCTAGTTGATATGTTATGCTATGCTATGTTCAGTCAGTTAGCCCGGACTTCGGTCCGATGCAGGGGGCAAGGCCCCAGTTAGCCCGGACTTCGGTCCGATGCAGGGGACAAGGTCCCAGTCAGTTTCCAGACTTCGGTCCGATGCAGGGGGCAAGGCCCCAGTTAGCCCGGACTTCGGTCCGATGCAGGGGACAAGGTCCCAGTCAGTTTCCGAACTTCGGTCCGATGCAGGGGGCAAGGCCCCAGTTAGCCTGGACTTCGGTCCGATGCAGGGGACAAGGTCCCAGTCAGTCTCCGGACTTCGGTCCGATGCAGGGGGCAAGGCCCCAGTTAGTCCGGACATTGGTCCGATGCAGTGGGCAAGGCCCAGTATGTGCTTTATATGTTTTTGTATGGTATGTGTTAGATTGGGGGAGCTCCCTAAGCTTCGTGCTTACGGTTTTCAGTTTTGGTTTCAGGTACCCAGTTTTCAAAAGAGGAGCTCGGGGAGATTGCAGTGCACACACCGTAGTCAGTTAGCCTGGGAATGTTCGACTTTGATAATGATATTATGTTTTGAATTAATACTCGAGAATTTATGTTATGACTTATGATACAGTTTTGATAAATATGATTCTAGTAATGCTTTTAAAGAAATTTTTGGTCGTGATTTTTGGGTCGTTACAAGTTGGTATCAGAGCCTTGGTTTGAGGGATTCAGATATGCATTCGAGTGTATTTGAACTCAAACTAAGGACACGATAAAGGATTTTCAAAAGAAAAACATTTTTGAAAAAGGGTTTTGGAAAAAGAACATAGAAAGAAAAGATTTTTGAAAACTAGAAAAGGGTGTGGTGCATGCAATCAGCCGAGCTCAAGTAAGTACTCCCAATTTACCCATACAAGTTATGTTATTATTTTCAATATCAGTTTCAGTATCAGTTTAAGTTCAGTTTCAGTTCCAGCTTCAGTAGAACAGCATGCTAGAATAGGACTAAGGATCTAGGATGATGCCTTATGTGCCTGCTTTATGTGTTCCAACTTGATGAGAATTGCATGTTAGTAATGAGTAGACAGTAGTAGGATAGCCTGTGTAGGCTATGCCTAAAAGTATAAGCTTAGCATTATATGCTAGTGCAGTTTCTTGTTATGAGAATTGTTTTGCTTGAGTATGTTCCTTTATCCGAATGCTGCTTGCTTTGTGCTTTGTGGGACTCTGAGTGATGGGAGTTAGCCATTAGGTGAATACGTCGCATCACATGTGATTAGGGTTGGATAATCTAAGAGTGCTAGATTTGGTCCTACTGCACAGCTCTTGTCTAAGTCCAACCGTTGTAGGGATGAGACTTTTACTCGAAGGATTATCCGAGCCTCATCACATGTGATGGTATTCAGGTGGTGGCTAATTGGCATTACAAGGGGGCCTTCAGCAGCTGAGGACTGTTTGGGTAGAGTTAGAGGTTCCCTAGGGCAAGCCTAGGATGAGAGTAGCAGAGATCAGTAGAAGAGTAAAGGGGACTTGGTGGAGTTGAGGTAACTCTTGAGGAAAGTACAGATAGATGTGGAAGGTAGTAGGGGCCCATACTACTGAAAGCAGAGGATCCGTACTCGATTCAAGAGGGGCCGAGGCGAAACCAAGGATCTAGTAGAGTATGTGAGAGATCCCTCAGCAGCAGTATGTAATTGATTAGGGACTGTTATATTTTCAGCATGGTGACGTTGCGCGAGATATCAGTTGGCAGTTCAGGTGCAGGGGAGGGGTCTGGCTCGGGCTTTAGAGCCGGGCAGCTTGATGATCAGATGAGGGATTTCATTTCCGTAGAGATTATGCGCAACATCATCGATCAGACTCCAGTGATTTTCGGTTCAGTTAGAGAGGCTATTGTGGAGCTCATGGACAGTCATCTTGAGGCCTTTAGGGCCGGGTTAGTTTCGAGACAGATTGGGGCTCGCCTAGGTCCCGAATCTTATGGAGTTCAGGGATCCATCAGGGAGGGAGATCCCATTTCTAGTTTCTGCTATCAGGGGGCAGGGGTGTGTGGGGCATTCTGTCTCCAAGAGAAACCATTGCATGATTGGATAGTTGAGGAAGTTTCGCGAGCCATTCGCGAGGGTCTGTCAGACACGGTCGTGAGGATCACTGATGGATTGATAGCGAGGCTTCAGGATCAGACATCTGTTGTTCAGTCAGCAGACGTTACCGTTGGGGTAACACAGGAGCGAGAGTCGGGCAGGGAGTCGGAAGGGAAGAGGAAAATGGATGAGACTCAGGTTGCCACAGGTTCGAGTAAGAGGCCCAAGAGTTCAGATTTGAGGACGAGGGACTATCAGAGCCGCAGTCGATGCGGGAAGTGCGGAAGGACGCACATGGGTGTGTGTAGGCGTAGAAGTGGTGGCGATGCTGTGTCACAACTGTAAATTTTGAGCCATGTAATCTATGCATTCAACCTAATGTGACTCAAAAACTTCAATCAAATACAAGATACGAGTACTATAAGTAGTCATCAAACGATTGGAGACCCTAGAAGTTCTTGTTAAGTCCATTTAGGACTAGGACTTCCTTATTGGATCCAAATGGACCAATGAACTTCCAATTGGACTATCATGGGTTTAGGACCCTAACTGGGCTCTAATTAGACCCACCCTCGTTTATTTCAATAATTTGGGCTAGGTAGAACCTAGGATGAAATAAAACACAAGTTTTGATCCATAATTTAACCTAACCTAGCTTAATAAAGCATAAAAATCACAATTTTATTTTATAAGTCCAATAAATACCCTAAACTACCTCTAATGTTGGGCTTAGGGGCAAAAGCCCAAATTTTTCCTTCTCCTCTCTCCATTCTCGGCCCAAGCCCAAGGAAAAGGGAGAGTTGACCTTGGGTTGACACCTCACTTTTACATGTTGGATTTCCATGCATGCCACACATGTTTCCAAGCAAACATCATATCAAAAATCACTTCTTCTCCCTCTTCTCTCCTTGTTCGGCCGAGAGCATCACCACACACACACAAAATATTCTCATTTCTCTCTAGACTCACTCAAGAAGCTCTCTCCTTCCCCCCTCCAAAGATCTCGAAATTTAAGGACTTTCCAAGAGAATTTTTGCAAGTAAATCATCATCTAAGGTAAGATTATGCATAGATCTATGGTTTAAATTCTTTTGTTATCAAAATCCTTTCCTAATCTATGCAAAAATCGTGATCTAGCATCCTAGAACATCTCAAAACTCGAGATCTACATCAAAGGGAGCCAAGACCAAAAACACTTCATTTTTCCTTCCATTTCCTTGCAAAAACCGAACCAACACCCCAAGGTGAGCTTCATACCCCCTCTTTTCTGTTTTCACTTGTTTTTGGGGGGAGAATACAAGTCATATGTGTAGATCTATATGTATTTGTGTGCCTTGTATGATTTTTATGCTTATATGTATGCTTTTATGTGTTTTTATGTTGGATCTAGCCTCAAAACTCATCAAAACCGAGATGTATCTTGTACTACATGATTTTAACTTCAAATATATTTCTAAACACTAAGTGCTTCAAGAAAAATTGGCTAAGTGGTTAGTGATAAATTCTTTGGGTGAAAAACACAAATTTTGGGCCTAAAATGTGAAAAATGCAAAAATAAGGGTTCAAAACGACATTTCACAGATTCTGATGGATGAAGTGTGCTAAAACAGTTTCCATAAGTAAATTTCGGGAAATATACTCATTTAGTGGACTAAAATCATAAATTTTAAGCTTAATGGGCTAAAAATGTAATTTTCGGCCCAATAAGGCCCATTATGCAAAATTTTCTGTTTCGGAGGGCCAAAACCGTAACTTTCTGTAGAACAGTGGACTATAAGTGTTCCAACTCCTTTTCAAAGGTTAAAAACGCTTTTTAAATTTAAAAAGGACCAAAGTTGCAAAAATTTTCCAAATTGGGCCAAAATTGTAAAAGTTGCGAAAAGAAGGGATTAAAACCGTAAAAACTGCATTTCCAGGAACTTAAACTGTTTTTATGAAAAATATGTTGAAAAATATTAATTTCAATAATTTTTGGTGTTAAAATGTCAAGAAAAATAGTTTAAGGACTAAACCGGGAAGTATTTTATATAAAGGGTTAAAAATGTAATTTTTACAAATGATGAGGGGCTGAAAACAGGAATATCTCAAGGCTAGTTCAATATACGCAATTTGGTCAAATAATGGCATCGCGACTATCGACGAAATACAAAACATTACAATACCAAAAGTCGTTGTTAAACGAATTGGCTCGGTCTCGAGCCAATAAAAATCTACAACTACTAACACTACAACTCACACAAGTAACGTTTGGTTATACATACACATATGAGTGTGCGCAGACGTCTATGCACCATCTTTGGGCCCCACAAGTGTAAAATCTTGTTCGTTGAGCCTAGCTAGCCCAATGACCTGATCTTAAGGCCCGAAGACATTTTTTTTTACGGAGTGTTGGGTTTTACCGATCCGACACAACGTAAATGGACTTTCAATGGCTTGTTTACCACCGGTCCCCAAGGGTCCTTTGGTCTTGCTAGTAAGGTCTACATTTTATGCGAGGCGGGTCTGGGACCCCTCGTACATTTTATCCCCAACCGGCTAATGGAGTTACCGGGGTCTTCGTGACCTCTTTCTCTTCGGAGGTGGGACCACTCATAGTCAGGGCGATTGGATAACGTGATTAGTACTGACGACACCTTCGGAGTCGTTAGTATAACTACAAACTGGGTGTTTGTGTAACGCGGGTTTGTAGTAAATAATCAATGCTCGAGAACCTTCCAACGTCGCCCGGGACTGACACTCTACGCTATGCAATGGTTTCAATGTAACATCACGTAATTCAAGGAACTAGGAGAACATCGGGTTTTCCTAGGGTTTTCAATACACACAAATTTGAAAAGGCATACAACTTCAATGAACAATTTTTTTTAAGTATAGAAACAAACAAAGCATACCTATGGATCTTCACAAACCTTTTTAAAAGCTTTTCTTTTCAGAAAATATCGGATTTTCTGGTGGTTTTTCAAACGATACAAACATTCGATTTTAAACACTACTTATGAACTCACCAACATTTCATATGTTGACGTTTTTCAAAATACTTGTATTCTCAGGGAACCAGTGAATCAAGGGAAATCACATTCAGTGACGGTTGCAGTTTATTTACGTATGAATCAAACAATTTAATCTTTGGGAATGTAATGTTTAAACAATGTTTGATATGTAAACACTACTGGTTGTACTATGTTGATGAATGGTAACGAATGTTGTTATGTTTCATATATATTCAATGTTATGGTATACAATTGAGTCACGGCAAGCCCCCGGACGTTTCCGCCGTCTGGTTCGGGGGTGTGACAGGTTGGTATCAGAGCCTTGTTTATAGTGAACTAGCATGTCGAGCCATACATTGATATGCAACTATAAACCAAAAAGAGGGACTAACATAACTCTGAACAACACAAGTAAATAAAACACACTTGCTTGCATTAGGGATAAGAACCTAGCGTCGAATCAAACACAATAATGCTGGTATCTTGGTTAATTCGGGACTGTTCTTAGGGATACCAAGGAGTGAATGTAGCCTGATCAACTACATTCTCTCCAAGGTAAAACTAACACACGTCTTGATGAGATCAGGATAGCCAGGGAACCTAAAACTATACCCTTCTAGCACCAAAAAGAGAACGTTTGTTTAGTCTGCAATAGTGGAAGAGGCATAGGATGATATTAGTGAACTCTTACGTGTTTTGCTATGTGTTGCGAATCTATGATTGTATGCTAAATGATAGAAGTACTTAAGTTCGTGCCGTACACCTAGTCAGTAGGACAACGACCTCACGGAAACCACGTACACCCAACATCTTTCCGTTTCATGACAGAAAGATGCCTCGCCCAACTACTCGCGGAAATCCAGGACCAACCCCGCCCGAAGCTGATTCCACTGCTTTCCAGGCAGCCGTGTCTGCCGCAGTCACAGCAGCGATGGCACAACTTCACCGAGGAAACAACGGAGGAGGTAACGGGCAAGGATCTGGAAGTTCGAACGACGGGACGAACCAAGGACTCACTAAAACGTGCACTTACAAGGATTTTGCGAACGCTAAACCCCGAACTTTCAACGGTACCGGAGGAGTGATCGCCCTAAAGCGATGGATCGAGAAGGTAGAGTCGGCATTCGAGATATGCGAGTGCCCCGAGCAGACGAAAGTGAAGTTCGCGGCCTGCACTTTGGTGGACCAAGCACTCACTTGGTGGAATGGTCATGTGGAAGCTATGACACTCCCGGTCGCCAACTCTATTCCCTGGGCAGAGATGAAAGAGATGTTGACGGCTGAGTACTGCCCCCGAGGCGAAATACAGAAGATGGAGCAGGAACTATGGAATCTCACGGTGCAGAATGGGAACATCGATGCTTACATATCGAGATTCAGCGAACTATCTCTTTTGTGCCCGGGTATGATCACATCAGAGGGAAAGAAGATTGAACGATTCGTTTGGGGACTGACATCCCCCATCCAAGGAAATGTGATAGCTGCGAATCCTGAAACTTTTGACAGTGCGAAGAGACTGGCAAAGAGACTATATGATCATAACCACAAGAAGGGCGAGAAACCGGTAGAGACTGAGAAGAAAAAGGAGGGTGATGGTAAGAAAGGATGGAACAACAAGAGAAAGGGGCGTCAGGGCCCCGAGGCCTCTAAAAAGCAGCAAACAGTGGCAGTTAACGCTGTCACTGCACCGGTTCCAGCCACACCACATGCTCCAGCCTCAGCTACTTCAAACACTTCAAGACCCTATTCCGGTACTCATCCCAAATGCAACAAGTGCGGTTTCCATCACCAAGGAGAATGTAGGGAGTTCCATTGCACCAGTTGCAACCGAAGGGGACACACTGCAAAGTTCTGCAGGACTTATCCTTCTCAGAACCAGAGTCAGGGAAACAACCAGAACAACAATAACCCTCGCTACAACAACAACACCAATGCCGGCGGCAACAGCGCAGGACCTAGTTACACCTGCTACGGATGCGGGAAAACTGGACACGTCCGCCGAGATTGCCCTAACAACAACAACTCAGGAAACAGAGGAGCAGGAAGAATGCTGACTATGGGTCAGAGTGATGCAGTTCAGGACCCCGCAGTTGTGACCGGTACGTTCCTCCTAAACCACACTTATGCATGCATCTTATTTGATACCGGAGCGGAGCGGAGTTTCGTAAGCGAGAAGTTTAAACACTTATTAAAACAACAACCCCAAAAGCTAAATGAAACCTATACGGTGGAAATGGCCAATGGGAAGACCGAATCCACTAGGGAAATCTACACTGGATGTACCCTAACCCTTAACCAACACGTCTTACGAATAGATCTGATGCCAGTGTCAATTAGGAGTTTCGATGTGATTATCGGCATGGATTGGTTAAGTCCCCACCATGCTGAGGTTTTGTGCCACGAGAAGGCCGTTCGCCTTCGTCTCCCGAATCACGAAACCCTAGTAATTTACGGAGACAAACCTAGCACGAATCTTCGTCTTATCTCGTGCATCAAAGCACAAAAACAACTGCGAAAGAACAACCTAGCGTTCTTGGCCCACATAGTGGACAAGGCCAAAGAAGAAATTAACATCCAAGACATTCCGGTAGCGTGTGAATTCCCGGACGTGTTTCCTGAAGATCTTCCAGGAGTACCCCCAGAGAGACAGGTTGAGTTCCGAATAGACCTCGTCCCAGGAGCAACTCCTCTCGCTAAGTCACCATATCGATTGGCACCTGCTGAAATACAGGAATTGTCCAGCCAACTCAGTGAGCTTCTGGACAAGGGGTTTATCCGACCTAGTTACTCGCCATGGGGAGCTCCGGTACTCTTTGTTAAGAAGAAGGACGGATCTTTCAGAATGTGCATCGATTACAGAGAGTTGAATAAACTCACTGTTAAAAACCGCTACCCACTCCCTCGAATCGATGATCTATTCGACCAGCTCCAAGGAGCTAGCTATTTTTCTAAAATTGATCTACGGTCCGGATACCATCAACTCAAGGTCCGAGAAGAAGATATCCCAAAAACCGCTTTCCGAACCCGCTATGGACATTATGAATTCGTCGTAATGCCCTTCGGTCTAACAAATGCACCCGCCGCATTTATGGACCTAATGAACCGAATCTGTAGACCGTTCTTGGACAACTTCGTCATTGTGTTTATCGATGACATCCTCGTCTACTCTCGAAGCAAAGAGGAGCATGGCCAACATCTCCGACAAATCCTAGAGACCCTGCGAACGGAAAAGCTGTACGCCAAACTCTCCAAGTGCGAGTTCTGGCTCCGGAGTGTGAATTTCCTAGGCCACGTAGTAAGCCAAGACGGAATTCATGTGGATCCTTCTAAGGTCAAAGCGGTGGAAGGATGGGCAACTCCGACTACGCCCACAGAGATTCGTCAGTTCTTAGGCCTAGCAGGCTACTATAGGAGATTCATCCAAAACTTCTCAAAAATCGCCAAGCCACTTACCTTGCTTACGCAAAAGAGTGTGCCATTCAAGTGGACAGACCGGCAAGAGTTTGCGTTTCGAGCCCTGAAGCAAGCTCTTTGTAGCGCTCCTGTATTATCTCTACCCGAAGGAACGGAAGATTTTGTGGTTTACTGCGATGCGTCGAACCAAGGCTTAGGTTGCGTTCTCATGCAACGTGGAAAAGTGATAGCATATGCGTCCCGCCAACTAAAGACGCACGAAGTAAATTACACCACCCACGACCTAGAACTGGGAGCTGTGGTCTTCGCTCTAAAAATTTGGAGGCACTACCTGTACGGTACGAAGTGCACCATCTTCACGGACCACAAAAGTCTCCAGCACATCTTGAATCAGAAGGAGCTGAACATGAGACAACGAAGATGGGTGGAGTTGTTAAACGACTACGAATGCGAGATCAAGTACCATCCAGGCAAGGCCAACGTGGTAGCTGACGCATTAAGTCGGAAGGAGTACACAAATCGTCGTACGAAAACGCACTCGATAACCATCCAGTCTCATCTGACCGCTCAAATTGCATCAGTCCAGGCAGAGGCTATGAAAACGGAAAATAGAACTAGCGAGGCATTACGCGGAATGGAGAAGAACCTGGAAGTCAGAGAGAATGGGGTATACTACTTCATGAATCGTATTTGGGTTCCAAAAATCGGAGGATTCAGGGAGATCGTTATGAAAGAAGCCCACAAAACACGATACTCCATCCATCCTGGTTCGGACAAGATGTATTTGGACATCAAGCAGCACTATTGGTGGCCTAACATGAAGGCGGAAATCGCAACTTATGTTAGTAAGTGCCTTACGTGTGCCAAAGTAAAATTGGAATACCAGAAACCTTCCGGATTGTTGCAGCAACCGGTAATCCCTGAGTGGAAATGGGAGGGGATTTCTATGGACTTCGTGACCAAGCTGCCCAAGACGTCGGACGGGTTGGACACCATATGGGTAATAATCGACCGACTGACGAAATCTGCCCATTTCCTGCCGATCAAAGAGTCCTACAAGATGGAGAGGCTGACGCGTTTGTACCTACGAGAAATTGTAAGACTTCATGGAGTGCCAAAATCTATCATATCGGATAGGGACAGCAGGTTCACGTCACGCTTTTGGCAGTCGCTCCACAAGGCAATGGGAACTCATCTTGATATGAGCACAGCGTATCACCCACAAACGGACGGACAAAGCGAGCGAACCATTCAGACGCTTGAAGACATGCTTCGTGCATGTGTGATAGATTTCGGAAAATCTTGGGATACCCACCTACCGTTGATCGAGTTTTCGTATAACAATAGTTATCATTCGAGCATCAAGGTGGCCCCTTTCGAAGCACTGTACGGGCGTAAATGTAGATCACCGTTATGTTGGGCTGAAGTAGGTGACACCCAGCTAGCAAGAACACATACGTCGAATAGAGTATTAACGGGACCGGAAATTATTCGCGAGACCACAGAAAAGATTGTCCAGATCAAAGCTCGATTACAGGCATCGCGTGACCGGCAAAAGAGCTACGCTGATAAACGGCGAAAGCCCTTAGAGTTCCAGGTCGGTGATCAAGTAATGTTGAAGGTCTCACCCTGGAAAGGGGTTATACGTTTCGGAAAACGGGGAAAGCTGAACCCGCGATACATTGGACCTTTCGAAATCGTCGCCCGAATAGGTCCAGTAGCATACAGACTACAACTACCCTCAGAGCTAAATGGGGTACACCCCGTGTTTCATGTTTCTAATCTGAAAAAGTGCCTGTCAGATGAAACCCTTGTCATCCCTCTCGACGAAATCGAAATCAATGAGAATCTCCTGTTCGTCGAAGAACCAATCGAGATTATGGACAGGGAGGTGAAGCGTACTAAGCAGAGTCGCATTCCGATCGTGAAGGTACGGTGGAACGCAAAGCGTGGGCCAGAATTCACGTGGGAACGCGAAGATCAAATGAAGCAAAAGTACCCTCACCTATTCTAGTTTTCTCAAATCTAGCTTTCAAACAGAATTTCGGGGCGAAATTCCCTCTAACGGGGGGATGATGTCACAACTGTAAATTTTGAGCCATGTAATCTATGCATTCAACCTAATGTGACTCAAAAACTTCAATCAAATACAAGATACGAGTACTATAAGTAGTCATCAAACGATTGGAGACCCTAGAAGTTCTTGTTAAGTCCATTTAGGACTAGGACTTCCTTATTGGATCCAAATGGACCAATGAACTTCCAATTGGACTATCATGGGTTTAGGACCCTAACTGGGCTCTAATTAGACCCACCCTCGTTTATTTCAATAATTTGGGCTAGGTAGAACCTAGGATGAAATAAAACACAAGTTTTGATCCATAATTTAACCTAACCTAGCTTAATAAAGCATAAAAATCACAATTTTATTTTATAAGTCCAATAAATACCCTAAACTACCTCTAATGTTGGGCTTAGGGGCAAAAGCCCAAATTTTTCCTTCTCCTCTCTCCATTCTCGGCCCAAGCCCAAGGAAAAGGGAGAGTTGACCTTGGGTTGACACCTCACTTTTACATGTTGGATTTCCATGCATGCCACACATGTTTCCAAGCAAACATCATATCAAAAATCACTTCTTCTCCCTCTTCTCTCCTTGTTCGGCCGAGAGCATCACCACACACACACAAAATATTCTCATTTCTCTCTAGACTCACTCAAGAAGCTCTCTCCTTCCCCCCTCCAAAGATCTCGAAATTTAAGGACTTTCCAAGAGAATTTTTGCAAGTAAATCATCATCTAAGGTAAGATTATGCATAGATCTATGGTTTAAATTCTTTTGTTATCAAAATCCTTTCCTAATCTATGCAAAAATCGTGATCTAGCATCCTAGAACATCTCAAAACTCGAGATCTACATCAAAGGGAGCCAAGACCAAAAACACTTCATTTTTCCTTCCATTTCCTTGCAAAAACCGAACCAACACCCCAAGGTGAGCTTCATACCCCCTCTTTTCTGTTTTCACTTGTTTTTGGGGGGAGAATACAAGTCATATGTGTAGATCTATATGTATTTGTGTGCCTTGTATGATTTTTATGCTTATATGTATGCTTTTATGTGTTTTTATGTTGGATCTAGCCTCAAAACTCATCAAAACCGAGATGTATCTTGTACTACATGATTTTAACTTCAAATATATTTCTAAACACTAAGTGCTTCAAGAAAAATTGGCTAAGTGGTTAGTGATAAATTCTTTGGGTGAAAAACACAAATTTTGGGCCTAAAATGTGAAAAATGCAAAAATAAGGGTTCAAAACGACATTTCACAGATTCTGATGGATGAAGTGTGCTAAAACAGTTTCCATAAGTAAATTTCGGGAAATATACTCATTTAGTGGACTAAAATCATAAATTTTAAGCTTAATGGGCTAAAAATGTAATTTTCGGCCCAATAAGGCCCATTATGCAAAATTTTCTGTTTCGGAGGGCCAAAACCGTAACTTTCTGTAGAACAGTGGACTATAAGTGTTCCAACTCCTTTTCAAAGGTTAAAAACGCTTTTTAAATTTAAAAAGGACCAAAGTTGCAAAAATTTTCCAAATTGGGCCAAAATTGTAAAAGTTGCGAAAAGAAGGGATTAAAACCGTAAAAACTGCATTTCCAGGAACTTAAACTGTTTTTATGAAAAATATGTTGAAAAATATTAATTTCAATAATTTTTGGTGTTAAAATGTCAAGAAAAATAGTTTAAGGACTAAACCGGGAAGTATTTTATATAAAGGGTTAAAAATGTAATTTTTACAAATGATGAGGGGCTGAAAACAGGAATATCTCAAGGCTAGTTCAATATACGCAATTTGGTCAAATAATGGCATCGCGACTATCGACGAAATACAAAACATTACAATACCAAAAGTCGTTGTTAAACGAATTGGCTCGGTCTCGAGCCAATAAAAATCTACAACTACTAACACTACAACTCACACAAGTAACGTTTGGTTATACATACACATATGAGTGTGCGCAGACGTCTATGCACCATCTTTGGGCCCCACAAGTGTAAAATCTTGTTCGTTGAGCCTAGCTAGCCCAATGACCTGATCTTAAGGCCCGAAGACATTTTTTTTTACGGAGTGTTGGGTTTTACCGATCCGACACAACGTAAATGGACTTTCAATGGCTTGTTTACCACCGGTCCCCAAGGGTCCTTTGGTCTTGCTAGTAAGGTCTACATTTTATGCGAGGCGGGTCTGGGACCCCTCGTACATTTTATCCCCAACCGGCTAATGGAGTTACCGGGGTCTTCGTGACCTCTTTCTCTTCGGAGGTGGGACCACTCATAGTCAGGGCGATTGGATAACGTGATTAGTACTGACGACACCTTCGGAGTCGTTAGTATAACTACAAACTGGGTGTTTGTGTAACGCGGGTTTGTAGTAAATAATCAATGCTCGAGAACCTTCCAACGTCGCCCGGGACTGACACTCTACGCTATGCAATGGTTTCAATGTAACATCACGTAATTCAAGGAACTAGGAGAACATCGGGTTTTCCTAGGGTTTTCAATACACACAAATTTGAAAAGGCATACAACTTCAATGAACAATTTTTTTTAAGTATAGAAACAAACAAAGCATACCTATGGATCTTCACAAACCTTTTTAAAAGCTTTTCTTTTCAGAAAATATCGGATTTTCTGGTGGTTTTTCAAACGATACAAACATTCGATTTTAAACACTACTTATGAACTCACCAACATTTCATATGTTGACGTTTTTCAAAATACTTGTATTCTCAGGGAACCAGTGAATCAAGGGAAATCACATTCAGTGACGGTTGCAGTTTATTTACGTATGAATCAAACAATTTAATCTTTGGGAATGTAATGTTTAAACAATGTTTGATATGTAAACACTACTGGTTGTACTATGTTGATGAATGGTAACGAATGTTGTTATGTTTCATATATATTCAATGTTATGGTATACAATTGAGTCACGGCAAGCCCCCGGACGTTTCCGCCGTCTGGTTCGGGGGTGTGACATGCTGGGTGTTTCAAGTGCGGCCAGATTGGTCATTTTAGCAGAGACTGTGTTGTTACCATCGCCCAGGGACTTGATCCGTTGTGTTTCCATTGCAGTCAGAGGGGCCACAAGAAGGCCCACTGTCCGAGTTTGTATTCAGCAGGGCAGGCGCCAGCTCCTGCCCTTGGAACTTCAAGTACCGTCAGTAGTTGTCAAGGCCGGGCAAGGGTGCCTACGGCTCGGAGCCGAGTTTC
Source organism: Lactuca saligna (assembly GCF_052625555.1). NCBI lineage: Eukaryota > Viridiplantae > Streptophyta > Magnoliopsida > Asterales > Asteraceae > Lactuca > Lactuca saligna. The sequence goes on along the minus strand of NC_136423.1, from coordinate 77,942,552 downwards.
TCCGGTAGATTTCAGCAGGGATTCGAGCAGCACTGAGTAATGGATGTATGTAACTTTGTGTTTGTCAGCTTATGTTATGATTATATTGTTATGGTTTCTGCATCAATTGTGGTATAAGTGTTGTGTTATGGAGTGGCTTGCTTGTGATTACGTCATATGCCATTTTCATACCTCGGATAATTGGTTGGTAGTTAGGGGATGTGCTCATATGGAGAAGTTTCGGAGGATGCAGTAACTGTAGCATGGTAGGGAGAGATCTGGTTCGTTTCGCTAGTTCGGAGTGGATAGTGGTTTGGATGGAATGGTCAAATTCCTACCTGGCGGGCTTGGGTTCCCCAGTAGAAGTTTTGGAATGGTAGTAAAGGTCGGGATCTCTTTTGAATGTGAAGCAGCAAGGGGTAAGCAGGATCGAAGTGGGGGAGAACCCTCCGGGTATACATGGATAAGAGTCACTCAGGATGAGTGCGTGGCCTCTGAGAAGAAGTGGTAGCAGCACAGTGCTAGATGGATTGAGAAGTTCAGAATTGAGAGTTCGAGAACTTTTCCCAGCAGTGGGTTCATGTAATGGAGATGGTTAGAAATTGGTTAGGAATCCAGGATTTGAGGACCACCTGTAAAGACTCAAGTGAGTGGAATGAGGAACCCGAGAGCGGGCAACAAGAGATGTTTTGTATTAGTAGCCAGTGTATGAGGCAGCATGCAGGTTGCGTAGATTCAGGAGTTGGGAGGTTGGAAACTTCCCAACAATAGCTTCTTGTATCCGGATTAGTAGACAGTTGGGTTGGGAACCAAGCCGGAGAATTCCTCGACGAAGCACTAAGTATATCAAGGATATAAGATGTCGAGGATGATGCAGAATTCAAAGACGAGGGCTGGTTTGAGAAATCGGGATGAAGAATCACTAGCGGGACTAGGGATAGTCAGGATGTCCTCGGGATGGTAGTAGTAGTGTTGTAAGCCTGCGGGGGTAGCCGTAGCATTCACTGGCAGTCAGATGGTAGTAGTAGTGTTGTAAGCCTGCGGGGGTAGCCGTAGCATTCACTGGCAGTCAGATGGTAGTAGTAGTGTTGTAAGCCTGCGGGGGTAGCCGTAGCATTCACTAGCAGTCAGATAGTAGTAGAGTGTTGTAAGCCTGCGGGGGTAGCCGTAGCATTCACTAGCAGTCAGATAGTAGTAGAGTGTTGTAAGCCTGCGGGGGTAGCCGTAGCATTCACTAGCAGTCAGATAGTAGTAGAGTGTTGTAAGCCTGCGGGGGTAGCCGTAGCGTTCATTAGCAGCCAGATAGTATTTGAGACTTGTGAATCCGCGGGTGTAGCCATGGCTTTTATCAGATTGGTAGCAGCATGAGCGTGTGGTTGAACGCGGGAAAGTAGTAATTCCCACCCGTTCGGGTGCAGCGTTGGGAATATGGGAATCCACGAGTTAGATTTCGGATTTCCCAAATGGTTCAGTTATGGCTAAGTCAGCGAATCTTGACTATAGATCGTCACATCAGTTATGAGATCAGATTAGCAGTGGACCGTTGAGGTCCGGGTATGTTAAGGGCTACCGTCATTCTGGGAGCCATCATGTTATTAGTCATAGAATGGATGATGTCAGGATGTGAAGTATGGACCCGATCGGTTGGATCGGAAGGCTGTTAAAGCCACAGTGACAGGATAACTAGTGGAAACTAGTCCTTGAGGAAGATTTCATTCAGAAGTCGTGGAAGCGACTAAGGGAGGAGTCCTTTGACTCCACAGTTGGATTTGAGTTTAGTGTTTCAGGCAGCTCAGTGTTTCAGCCAGTTCAGTGTTTCAGGCAGTTTAGTGTTTCAGGCAGGTTCAGTATTGCAGACAATTCAGTGTTTGAAAGGTTTCAGAGTTTTGGGTCGGTATAGTTGGTTGATTTGGAAATGACAAGTCTCTCTCAGCAGGATCAGTTGAGCCTTCGGCCGAGTGTAAGTGACATGTAAAGATAGCTAGGCAGGTAGCTTTTCTTCGGGATGAAAGACTCAAGTTACTAGGAGTTGAGTAATCAGATGGGATATAAGCAAGCTGATTCAGTATGGATGACAGAATAGATGGGACAGTTATGGACAGTCGGGGTATCTTACGGAGTCGCTAGGAGCGACTAGGAGATTGCGAGGGGGTGTAGTAACCGGTAGGGTTCGGTAACCCAAATATGGAGACGTCAGTAAGGACCGGGGGTGCTTGGCACCAAGTTATGTCAGATAGGGACGTCGGTGGTTGTTGGCGGTATTGACCCTTACTGGAATTGGCGGGGGTGATGGAGTTGGTGAAGTATAGGACCTTCACAGTTACAGAGAAATAGTTGGTTATAGGACCTTGCCTTGGGAAGGCAAGGGATTTGCGCAAGGACAGGAAGGGGCGAACCCCTATAGGTTCAGTTCAGTACTCGGTGAGTACCAGAAGGATTTCCGGTTGAGTAAGTTGGGTCTCTAGGATGTTCAGAGTCAGGGTTGACCCGAGGTGTTATCTGCAGGGCTAAGGTTAGTCGGAAGGATCGAGCAAAAGCCAGCAAGGGTAGGCAGTTGGTGTTGGAATAGTTGGTTGGGTTTAGAGGCAGCTCGCAGGCAGTGGGCCATAGCAGACTTCGAGGACGAAGTTTAGTTTAAGTGGGGGAGAGTTGTAACACCCAAAGTTTCGAAGACCAAGAAAGGAAAGAAAACCCTAAGTTTAGGGGTCGACTCGACGAGTCTAAGGAGGGACTCGGCGAGTCCGAGCGGGATCCGGGTCGGGGAGTAAGCAACTGACTCGGCGAGTCGACCAGGGTGACTCGGCGAGTCTGGTCTGTGCGTGGAAAACCCTAAATTCGGGACTTGGGGCCTATATAAATATTTTAATCTTCTTCCCAGGGTTCCTTACTGTCTCTTTAGCCCTGGATATCAAACCCTAGCCGTCATATCTCCTAGTTGAGCCTTGGAAGGTGCTTTAAAGCTTGGAAAAGGAAGAAGGAACTTGGAGGAGCAAGAAGGAGATATAGATCTGGGATTGTGAGTTCATTTTGAGCACTTGGAGGTAATAAACTAGTTCCTGGACCCTTTTTGCACCTAGATCTATGTGTGGTTGTTGGGGCTCTTTTGCCATAATGTTATTATTTTGGGTTAGAAGCCGGATCTGGAGTTGCTACTTCAGATTCAAGTGTTTTAGGGCCTGGAGAAGCATAAAGTATCAGTCATTGTGTCGATTTTGAAGTCCCTTGGCCTTACACCCGAGTTAATGGCGTATCTTGCCTAGATCTCCTTCTCTACACGTAAAGTTTGCAACTTTACGTAAGGAATAGACCTTAAAAGAGTGGATCTACAGTTTGGAGTCCATGCATGACTCTCAGGTCCTCTGCATGTATGTAGAACCGAATGGACTCGGCGAGTCCTTCGAGTGGACTCGGCGAGTAGCTTGAAGATGAGGAGGAACTCGACGAGTAGGATGAACAACTCGTCGAGTCGGATGAAGTTAGGCATGGACTCGGCGAGTTGGATGAGCAACCCGACGAGTTGGTTGAAGATTGTCTAGGACTCGGCGAGTCTGTTCTTGGACTCGGCGAGTCAGATCGCGAAAACCCAGAACCCTTCGAGCCGAGACCCGAATCAGTGAGTCGGGTGGTGACTTAGCGAGTTGGACAGGACAGGACTTGGAACTGGTTGGACTCGGCGAGTCATGGACTGACTCGGCGAGTTGGGTCGCGAATAATAAAGACCCTGAGCTTATGAACTCGGCGAGTCTTTAGGAAGACTCGGCGAGTAGGGTTGACCTGGAAGGTTGACTTTGACCAGAGTTGACTTAGTTGACTGTCAGACTAAGTGTTATATGTATATTGATAGCTCGGAGAGCTGGAGGAGCAGCGGATCAGGGGATTGTCGAGTAGCAGCCAGAGATTTATCAGTAAGGCTCAGCAGTTCAGGTGAGTTTCCTTCCAGTAGGGACGGGTCTAAGGCCACAATGCCGGCCCGTCCAGTTAGCAGTAGTTTCCGGACTTCGGCCCGATGCAGTAGTTAGTATGTTTGAAGCCTTCGTGGCTCAGACAGGATTTATGTGCTATGTTTTATGTGTTATGTGTTATGTGTTCCGGGCTACGGTCCGATGTGGTATGCAGTATACGTGTTCATGCTAGTTGATATGTTATGCTATGCTATGTTCAGTCAGTTAGCCCGGACTTCGGTCCGATGCAGGGGGCAAGGCCCCAGTTAGCCCGGACTTCGGTCCGATGCAGGGGACAAGGTCCCAGTCAGTTTCCGGACTTCGGTCCGATGCAGGGGGCAAGGCCCCAGTTAGCCCGGACTTCGGTCCGATGCAGGGGACAAGGTCCCAGTCAGTTTCCGAACTTCGGTCCGATGCAGGGGGCAAGGCCCCAGTTAGCCTGGACTTCGGTCCGATGCAGGGGACAAGGTCCCAGTCAGTCTCCGGACTTCGGTCCGATGCAGGGGGCAAGGCCCTAGTTAGTCCGGACTTCGGTCCGATGCAGGGGACAAGGTCCCAGTCAGTTTCCGGACTTCGGTCCGATGTAGGGGGCAAGGCCCCAGTTAGTCCGGACATTGGTCCGATGCAGTGGGCAAGGCCCAGTATGTGCTTTATATGTTTTTGTATGGTATGTGTTAGATTGGGGGAGCTCACTAAGCTTCGTGCTTACGGTTTTCAGTTTTGGTTTCAGGTACCCAGTTTTCAAAAGAGGAGCTCGGGGAGATTGCAGTGCACACACCGTAGTCAGTTAGCCTGGGAATGTTCGACTCTGATAATGATATTATGTTTTGAATTAATATTCGAGAATTTATGTTATGACTTATGATACAGTTTTGATAAATATGATTCTAGTAATGCTTTTAAAGAAATTTTTGGTCGTGATTTTTGGGTCGTTACATCTATCCACATAACTCTTATGGCGGCTCTGAGCGGTCAATAATCTCTGTCTGACCCGATGTATCTGCTCTGTCGTCTGCAACACAATCTCTGTACTTCCCATCACATGCTGCCCTACTTCTCCCTAGCAAATGGGGGTCCGACACCTCCTTCCATACAATATCTCAAAGGGCGGCATATCAATGCTCGAATGATGACTGTTTTTGTAGGAAAACTCCGCTAAGAGCAAATATGTGTCCCAACTTCCGCCAAAATCTAACACACATGCTCGAAGCATGTCCTCGAGCGTCTGAATCGTCCGCTCACTCTGTCTGTCAGTCTGCGGGTGGTATGCGGTACTAAAATGCAACCTCATACCCAACTCCTCATGGAATTTCTTCCAAAATCTGGAAGTGAAATGCACATCTCGATCTGAGACAATCGAGATTGGCATCCCATGTCGCGATACCACCTCTCTCACATAAAATTCTGCCAACCTCTTAGCAGAAGAGCTCTCATTGATGGCAAGGAAGTGAACACTCTTCGTCAACCTGTCCACAATCACCGAAATTGCATCGACACCCCTAGCAGTCCTCGGCAACTTGGTGATAAAATCCATGGTGATATGTTCCCACTTCCACTCAGGAACCTCCAATGGCTGCAACTTGCCATGCGGATGCTGGTACTCAACCTTAACCTTGCGACGGGTTAAGCACCTCTCAACGAACCATGCTACATCTCTCTTCATACAGGGCCACCAATACTCCTTTTTAAGATCTAGAAACATCTTAGTGGCTCCGGGATGAATCGAGAACCTCGATTTATGTACCTCCTCCATCATGATGGTACGTGTTACTCCAACAAACAGTACCCAAATCCGACCCTGGAATGTCATAAGCCCTCTGCTATCGGTTACGAACTCCATCACCAGCCCGATAACTCGCTCTCTCTTGCGGTTCTCGGGTCTCACTGCCTCAGCCTGAGCCCCTCTGATGGTGTCCAATACCGGAGTCATCACTGTCAATCTCATACAAATATCCTGAATCGGGGCGCTCTCTGCTCTACGACTCAGGGCGTCGGCCACCACATTAGCCTTTCCCAGGTGGTACAGGATCTCGCAATCATAATCCTTTACCACGTCCAACCATCTCCTCTGACGCATGTTCAGATTCTGCTGATCCATCAAATACTTTAAACTCTTGTGATCTGTGTATATCGTACACTGAACCCCACACAGGTAATGGCACCAAATCGTAAGGGCGAACACCACAGCCCCCAACTCTAGATCGTGGGTGGGATATCTTGCCTCATGGGGCTTCAGCTGCCTCGATGCGTATGCGATCACATGCCCCCTGCATCAACACCACGCCCAACCCAGATATCGATGCGTCACAATACACCACGAAGTCATCCAACCCCTCTGGAAGAGTCAACATCGGGGCTTCGCATAATCTATGGCGAAGAGTCTCAAATGAGGCTTGTTGCTCTGGGCCCCAACTGAACACCACACCCTTCTGGGTCAATCTGGTGAGAGGAACAACAATTTTGGAGAAATCCTTGATGAACCTCCGATAATAGCCGACCAACCCTAGAAAACTCCTGATCTCAGAAGGAGATTTCGGCACTTCCCAACTCATTACCGTCTCGATCTTGGCCGGATCGACCAAAATCCCCTCTTGGTTAACAAGGTGACCAAGGAACTGCACCTCTCATAACCAAAAATCGCACTTGGAGAATTTGGCGTAAAGCCTCTCCAATCTCAGCACACTGAGGATCTCCCACAAATGCTCCTCATGCTGCTCCCGGGACTTTGAATACACCAAAATGTCATCAATGAACACAATCACTGAACGATCCAACATCGGTCTCCATACCCTGTTCATGAGATCCATGAATGCTGCAGGCGCATTGGTGAGCCCGAATGGCATCACCACGAACTCGTAATGCCCATAATGAGTCTTGAACGCAGTCTTCTGAATATCCTCCTCGCGCACCCTCATCTGATGATATCCAGATCTCATATCAATCTTGGAAAACCAAGATGCTCCCTGCAGCTGATCGAACAAATCATCGATCCTCGGCAAAGGATAACGGTTCTTGACCGTTAACTTATCCAGCTCTCGATAATCTATGCACATTCGGTGCGAACCATCCTTTTTCTTCGCAAACAGGATCGGTGCTCCCTACGGCGAGCTGCTTGGCCGTATAAACCCCTTCCCCAGCAGCTCCTGAAGTTGCGAGGATAACTCCTGCATCTCTGGAGGTGCAAGGCGATAGGGCGCCTTGGCGATAGGTGCTGCCCCCGGAATCAAATCAATGCGAAACTCCACCTGCCTCTCGGGAGGCACACCCGGTAACTCCTTAGGGAAAACATCAGGGAATTCACACATTATCGGGACCTCCTCAACCGCACTCGGTCTCCCTACACCAACCCTCGTATCCAACACATACACTACAAAACCACTACAACCCTGCTGTAGACTTTGCCTCGCTCTAGCAACCGACTAAAACACTAAATCGGGACGGGTACCCTCGCCGTACACAGTAAGAACTCCCCCACTTGGGTCTTGTATAGTCACCAGTTGTCGCTCGCAGTCGATAACTGCTCCAAATCTGCTCAAACAATCAAGGCCTATGATGACACAAACGTCCCCCATCGCAATCGGGACCAAATCAATAGGAAACTCTACACCAAAAACTCGAGTACACATCCTCGAATCACCTCCGTGGCATATACTACTCTCTCATTGGCAATGGAAACTCTCAGAGGTCGACTCAACACCTCTCGACTAATGCTGATGTGCTGACTGAAAGCCAATGATATAAAAGATCGACTCGCACCCGAGTCAAATAACACCAAAGCAGGTACAAAATTCACAAGAAAAGTACCTATGCATATCATACTATAAGCATAAAATTTTAAACATTAAATAATTACATGAAAGAGTACATACCAGCCACGACATTAGGCGCTGCGCGGACGTCCTCCGCGGTCAAGTAGAAGGCTTCCCTCGCGCCTTCGTACCTCGGCCTTTACTGGCCGGCCCTCAGTAGCTCTGATAGCAGCAGGGGCAGATCCCTGTGATGCTCCCTGGGTAGTCCCTCACAACAGCGGACACTCTGCCTTCCGGTGTCTGCTCTGGCTGCAGTGAAAACATACTGCAAACCCCTTTGGGCAGTCCTTGTCCATATGCCCCTCCTTGCCACACTTATAGAAAGATCCCGCTCTACAAACTCCATCATGACCCTTGCCGCACTTCCCACAAGTGCGGCCCTTCTGGCTCCCTGCTCTGGGATCAGCGGGCTTGGCTCGCTTGGCTGCCGGTTGAGACTGTGCCGGTCGCAGATCCCTCCCCTGAGACTCCGCCTCCTCCCTCGCCTGAGTCTCTAGATCGATCTCCCTCTTCCGAGCATTTGCCTGAAGCTCGGAAAATGTCCGGTATGAGGAGTTCTCCATGAACTCCCGAATGTCTCTCCTCAAAATACTCAAGTAACGGCTCATTCGTGCCTGCTCAGTAGACACGTGCTCAGGGCAGAACATTTCCCTTTCATGAAACATCCTGGTAATCGCCGTAACAGACTCCGTACCTTGCTTGAGGGTTAAAAACTCCTGTGCCAACCGATCTCGTTCCACCGAGGGAACGTACTCATCATGAAACATGGTGGTGAACCTCTCCCAGGTCACCGCAGCAAGCTCTGCTGGAGAATAGTGTGCTGTCGCGAACTTCCACCAGTCCTTCGCCCCTAGGCGAAGCTGGTTCAGCGCAAACCGAACCCTCAAGTGCTCCGGACACGCGCAAGTGTAGAAACATCCCTCAATATCAGATACCCATCTCATTGCTGCAATCGGATCTTGCGTCCCATCGAACTCTGGAGGCTTTGTGTTGCTGAACTCCCTGAACAACAACGAGTCACCCCCTTGCGGCCTAGCAGCAGCGACGGCTGTAGTGGCCGCTGCAACATCAGCCTCAGAAAGAGCGGCATAACACTCGTCAAAAGTCTCAATCAGTGTGGTCTTAATAGACCCAAACATCTCTGGTATCTCTGCCCTGATGGCCGCAGCCACCTCCTCATGGATGATCTGGCGGATCTCCTCATCACTAGCCTTGCTGCTCCCTGGCATAAGTCGTGTCCTCACCATGATCTACCTCTGAAATACAACATATGATATATTAGAAATTCATTCGAGCATACTCGTACTTGATAACGCATCCCTCCTTGATCTCTGGCACCCCGAAGATTCTTACTTGAATTGTACACCGCCCCGGTGTTTTCAGTAGTACGGACCCAATACTACTGTCCGCATCGTATCAGTGTACACCCTAAGTCCTCCTCTTAGGATCCCAAGTCCCAAGTACTCTATTATGCATAATCCACTCTCTATAGATCTCTCATAGATCCTCATTGCTACCTACTCACTCTCAAGCATCTCATAGCAGCTCACCTTCCCCTAGGCTAAGGCATCACAAATCAGGCCACCCTAGTCCTAATAGGAATACCTAGCCCCCTCTAGCAAGAGAATACATCATATCAATCTCATAAACATATAACATAAGAGTATTTTGGGAAATCACCATTCAGGCGCTGACTGATCGTACACACGTCTCTGCTTTGTGTTTCTCTAAAAATCTTTTACTTCTTTTAGAAAACTTGGTTCTCTTTTGAAAATATTTTCCAAATCCTCAGTTTGAGTTCAAATACTCCCGAAGGTGTACCCGAATCCCTCAAACCAAGGCTCTGATACCAACTTGTAACACCGTAAATTTCCAAAACAATTTTTCGCATTTATAAAAACATAATTCATTTGTAAGTCATAAAAACATCATTGTTTGAAACTCAATTTATAACATATAAAAAAATCCCAAGATCTCATATCATAAAAATCCCGTGTGTGTATTGATCAAGCCGGCGCCTTCCCGCGATCCGCACTAGTACCTGAAACACATAACACAAAACACTGTAAGCACAAAGCTTAGTGAGTTCCCCAAAATACCACATATAACACATATTAGCCACTCGAAGCTATAACTCTGTGGGTCCGTGCACCCAAAACTCTGTGAACCCTTAGGTTCTAACTCTACAAGCATGCAAAGCATAAATCACATAGAAGAATGCAGTGCAATAAACAATATATATAAATCACTATATCACATAACTCTCACCTTATGTATCTCGGTAACTCGTAAATCCCTGAAATCACTAGTGCTCGATCTCCCGAGCTATAGTCCTCTTATACACAAATATATCTCTAATTAACACTTTCCCAACTAGGATTGACTAACTTTATCAAGTCAACATCAGTCAATTCTGGTCAACGGTCAACAGTCAACCCAACTCGCCGAGTCTGGCATGGACTCACCGAGTCCCTACGAGGACCCGATTCCTCTGAACCCCTTCTGACTCACCGAGTCACTCACCCAACTCGGTTACCCAACCCCTGGTTCGAAAACACGGAATAACTCGCTTCAACTCACCGAGTCTGGCAATGGACTCGGCGAGTGCATTCCATGCATAACCCCAAACGACCTTCTGAGTTCAGATCTGTTCCACTAGCTCATAGATCCAGTCTTTCCAAGCTTATTTATCACGTAAAGTTTATGTCTTGGCGCTCATATCACACCTATTGACATAAATGGTGTTTTAACCTCACACACAATGATCCTAAACCAAAACCTCCATAGACTCATAAAAAAGCTTGGATAAAGAGGCACTCTGGACCTCTATGGGTCTAAATCCAGAACCTAACTCGCTTAGGGGACCATGGGAGCACTAGATCTAGTCACAAAAGGGCTCAATAAGCCCTAAATCAACATGAACATCACCTCAACAGAAAATGGTTCGAAAATAGTACCTCAAATGTGATGTTCTGGACCTCAGATCTTCAGGAAGTTAACCCTCTTGCTTCCTCTTGGCTAAAGCTTCCTTTCCCTTGTTAGACAACACCTCCAAGATTGATAATAGCTCCTTCTCTCACTCCAAACGCTCAAGTTCACTAGGGTTTCGCTCTAGGGGCTGGTGAGCACAAATGACGGTCATAAGGCCCTTTAAATAGGCCCCAAACCCAAGAAATTAGGGTTTCATTAAACAGCGTGGACTCGTCGAGTCCACGAATGGACTCGCCGAGTCCGGTCATGAAATAAAATGAACATCCGCGTCGCTACTCGGCGAGTCTTGGCGCCAACTCGCCGAATCCCCTCATAAACCCCAAAAATATAAATGAATAAAAATATACCTGGGAATCCGGATGTTACAAAAAAAGACATACAATGATAATAACAAAAAGATGAGTTTAAGTCTTTAATGTAGTAGAAGATAGCCAATAAAATTCAGTTAAAAGATGATTAATCTAGGTCAAAATATAATGAGTGTGATAGGGTGGAATGTATAAATAAAAAGGAAAACTGTAATAAAACCCTTACATATTAACCTCATAATCGATTTAGTCCACATATATATATATATATATATATATATATATATATATATATATATATATATATATATATATATATATATATATATATATATATATATATATATATATATATATATATATATATTCATTCAATTAAGTACCCAAAACCGGTAACTGTATTCAATTTAGTCATTTGATCCGGTCAACAGGTCATCCAACTTTAAAAAATTACATTTTTGGCACAGATTTAAAAAGTTATTACAAATTTCGTCCAAAATTTACACTTTTAGCTCAAATTTTAAATTCTATTACAAATTTGTTCCAAAATTTATCCTTTTGACCCAAGTTTTAGAATTATATTATGAATTTATCATAGTTTTAGTTTTGTTTATAACTTTTTTCTCAAAAAACAATTTTGGAATATGTTTTTTCTTTATTTATATATATATATATATATATATATATATATATATATATATATATATATATATATATATATTCCCATAAAAAATCTTATATTTTCTATTTAGAAAATTGATTCTCATGGCTTTTGGTCTACAATCGTCCAAACATTTTATAATTTTACGGGCTCGATAATTGTCTCATGCAAAAAAATTAATCAAAAGTGTGTGACTCTTAACATTATCAAGATAAATGAAGACTTGGTGGAAATGGAAACAACTATTTCCGATTTATTCAAACATATCACTCTTCAAAACATAACGATATTGTTTCTTTTTAATTTAAGAGAAATTAAATATCCTTTTATTTTTTATGTCTAATATCTTCCTATCTATTTTAAATGGAAACAAATTTGTATATTTATTATCTTAAATAAGTAGGAAGAAAATTAAGAATAAAAGTAGAAAAATATTTAATTTCTCTCTTGATTTAATGCTTTCACCCGTTTTATAAAATCAAAGAAACAACACACATGAAACTTAACCATGCTATAGTTTAAGTATCTAAACACACACTAAAAACACAAAATAGCCCAAATCTACCTAATTTATTTTCATGTGATTGACTAATCATTACCATTTCGAATGAATGGACATGTCCATTACACATTAGATTACTTCGTAATTTCGTATTTGAATTTTCGCACACAGGTGTCTAGCACACCTTTCTCATTTTAACGATCAAAAAACAAAATAAAATACGACCCAAAAGTTGGTCTCAAAAACCCACAATATATTGATTATACAAATAAGAAATAACACTAGAAATACTGATCAAAATAACAAACCATTACAGATATCAATGAAACAACTAGTTCTTATAACCAACATTATCGATCGCACTTCACTAGGATCCTTCTCACACGATTCAGGATCTTTAAAAGAAATTTCACCACATACAAACTCCGTTTCTGTTCTTCAAGCAACCTGGACCTGAATCGTCTTCGGCTTCTTGGGCTCCGGCGGCGGCAGTTTCTCCACCGTCACTGTAAGCACTCCATCTTGACAAATCGCAGATATCTTCTCTAAATTGGCATTTTCCGGCAACGCAAACTTCCTCATAAACTTACCAATCCTCCTCTCCATCCTCACGTACTTCACTCCTTCCTTCTCTTCCTGATCGTGTTCCCTTTTTCTCTCTCCACTTATCACCAACACGTTGTCTTCCTCCACCTGGACCTTGATATCTCCGGACTTCAAACCCGGCATGTCGACGATGAAGACGTAAGAGTTGGGATACTCCTTCACATCAGCCGGAGTTGCAGCCATTGCTCTAGCGTCACGGACATAAGCGCCAGTAGGTCCGGCATTGCTTGATTTGTTGTTGGTGGTGGTGTCGTCGGTGGCTTCAAGAATGTGGTGGAGGTTGCGGAAGAACGGCGTGTCGAAACCCATCAGACTGATATCCATTTCGAACTTTGTTAATGATGTTTTCCCAAAATTGGAGCAAGGTTGGAAGATACCAATAAGAACCGAGATATTTTGTAATTGCAGGTTGATGAATCGAGCATTGTGACGGTGGATTTATAGGGTGGAGAGAGAGGTGAGAGAGGAGGAGTCTGGAAAGAACGGGGCAGAGGAAAAGAAAACGAGGAGGTTCTGGTAGCTTCTTTCGACATCTGGAAGACATGGGCCATCTTCAAAGCATGGAAGATTTTTAGTCCGTTGGATTGTTGGTTATTCAATGTGGATATCCAACCATTTTATATTAACAAGTGGGAAATTATCATATTTTGTACTTTGTTATGATACAATTTTTTTTTTTTTTTTTTTTTTTATAATTTATTTTTTATTTTTTTCGATTTTTTTTAAATATAAACAAATATTTTTTAAATATAACATAATAAATAAAACATAATGTTTAAAAATTATAAATAACATATAAAAAATTTTAAAGATTAAAATTAATATAAAAAATAAATTACACATAATATCCAAAAACAAAAAAAGAAATAACACCCAAATTCAAAAAAAAAAAAAAAAAAAAAATACAACGCTATTCGTTATCGTTATTGTTACCATAGAAGATATAATCCGCCAAGTCCTCTCGAAGTTGTCTGTGTTTATTTGCGTTCTGAATGTCAACAACGCGATGCAAATAATCTATTGTTCCTGGTTGAAACTGAACGTGTAGGAACTCCGTTGGGATATAGTGTGCAATAGTTCACCTTTTATTTTCTATTACCATGTTATGTATTATGATACATGCATACATGATATATCGTAGAGTTTCTAAATCCAATGGTCGTGCTGCATGTTCGACTGTATGTCACTTTACCTTCAGCACTCCAAAAGCACATTCCACATCCTTACGTGCTCCTTTTTGTCTTCTCTTAAAAAATTTGTCTCGTTCTTCAACTGGGTGGTAGAATGCCTTCACGAATGTGGAATACTGAGGATATATTCCATCTGTAAGGTAATACCCATATCTGTATTCGTTTCCATTCACCGTGAAAGGAGCATCCGGTGCTTTTCCATTCAAAAGATCGTCGAATATTGGCGACTGATCAAGAGCGTTGACGTCGTTGTTGGACCCCGCAACCCCAAAAAATGGATGCCATATCCATAAATCTTGAGAAGCAACAACCTCTAAAACCAACGAAGGTGATCCGTGATGACCACTTGCGTATTGCCCATTCCATGCTACCGGACAAATATTCCATTTCCAGTGTGTGCAATCAATGCTTCCGATCATATCGGGAAACCCATGGCATTCTTCATGCGCTGCATACAATTCTTGCAAATCACGCAACGAAGGTTTCCGCAAATACACGTCTCCAAAACTTTCAACAACACCCCTTGACAATGTATACAAACTCTCTTTTGCGGTACTTTCAGACATTCTCATATAGTCCTCCATGGTGTCGGGTGACTCCCCTATAGCCATCAAACGAATGGCCGCAACACATTTCTGCAATGTTGTAAACCATCGTCTACCTCTACATCATATCTTAATTGAAAAAATTTGTACCGCAACATAAATTAACTAGAGTTTAAAAATATATTGCATATGTTGTAAAATTAAAGAAACATGTAGTACATTTTTATTTATTTTGTATAAAAGTATAGTAGATACCGCCTTTCCAAAGTGTTGGCGATTCGTAAGAACACATCCCTACTCAAACGAAATCTTCTTTTGAAGTCCTTCGCCCCGTATACACAATTATCCGCAAAGTAATCGCGATATAGATGTTCGTGTCCTTCCACGCGAATTCTGTTTAACATCGTACGTCTTGTTAGTAGCGAGGCTGGGTCTGGTTGTAGTAGGTCGGTAGTGTAATAATGATACATCATCCTAAAGAAAATATCGTCATCTGAATCATCGGACGAGTCGACAGGATCCATATCTTTTTTTGAAGATAATTGAAAGTATGTAGAGAGGAGAAGAGAAAGTGTGTGAAATTTTTTATAAAATGGTAGGTATTTATAGGGTAAATGGGTTTTTTAATAGTTAATTTTTTTTAAAACCGTTGCATTTAAACGTTTAAATTTCACTCATCACATCCAGTGACGATGGCCACGAGATTCACCCTCTTCGAGCAAAAAACAAATAGGGGGGAACGCCCCCCTGTCATGATGCTGTTGAGGCGTGCCATGTCAGCCCAGTTACTTCTCGTTGAGACTCATACCGCAGCTCTTATCTTTTTTTATGTTTATTTATATGTATGGATAATCACATAAAGCCGTATTACATATTTTATCATTGACCAAAAAATAAAAATCTATTTTATATTTGTCATTTCAATTTATGTAAACGGTATATATTTGGTAGACATTTAGTCTTGATGTTATATATATATATATATATATATATATATATATATATATATATATATATATATATATATATATATATATATATATATATATATATAGTCTTTAATATTTTTTATTGGAATATATATCATTGTTGTTTTTTGTACTCATTCAGTATTTATGATCTATTTCTTAAGTTTTTTTATCACAACATCTTACGTAAGACAATCATTAAAGAGGTGTTGGGGGTTGTTAATACTTATGCCCACTGCAGCCTCAATTGCTTTGTAAATTTTTCATATGATTTCGGATTTTGACGATTTTTATAATCACTCGTTCGTATACAATTTTCGCTTAGATTACTTCCGTTAAAAAATAATATATTTTTATTTACGATCATTATATCCATATGTTATTTATGAATATATGTTTGAATGTTTTTTTATAAAATCATAATTAAAATTATATATTACTTTTAACTGGAGTAATCTAAATGAAATTTGTAATAGTCTCAAATACAAACACGTGGATATAAATATCTTAAAATCCGAGATCGTATAAAATAGTTATGACATTCAGAACACAATGCCTAAGCATAACAATAATACCGAAGCAACCAAGCAGTCGAGGTCGTGATGACCATAAGCATCAACAACCTCGAACCCCTCATTAATGATTGTCTCATGTGGGATGTCATAAAAAAAACTTAAATAAACTTGTTATAAGTACTGAATGTGTACAAAAACGACAAAGACTTATTTTGAATATATATATATATATATATATATATATATATATATATATATATATATATATATATATATATATATTAAGGACTAAATGTTTACAAAATAAAAAATATATTACCTTATTAAGTCATTTTTTTGGCTTAAATGGAATAACTAGTCATAAGAATTGAATGTGTATAATTTAAACAAATTGAAGAGATAAATATAGATGAAAAAAAAAACTCAATAATAAAAAATATATATTACATTTTGAAGTCATTATCCTATATGTATATATTATATAAATATAGTAAAAAGATAAGCCCCCTTGTGAACAAATCTTTGTTCTCATGAGATTTTTGTTTTTCCTTTTTTGTTTGTTGGATTTCCTTTTATTTTTTCCACCTTTTTCGTTGTTTAAGATAATGGTTTCCACGTGACTTGATGGCCAGAGCCACCATATTGGTGTTGGTTTTTTCTCTCTTCTTCTGTTGGCGACTCACCTCATATCACCGACAATCGTTTACCGCTTCTTTTTTCTTCTACATCTCTTCAATGTCATTCCTACCATTTTCCTCCCCCGTCTCTTCTATAACTACCATCGTTCCAGTTTCTCCCGCTCGACTTCTTCGTCTGGGTTTACAGCTTCATCTTGATCATCCTTTCCTCTCGATCCTTTCTGACCGCCACTACGACCACTACTCCTAAAGAAGCATCAGAACTCTTTTTTCTTATTTGATTTTGTTGGTTTTTGATTCTCCATTCTGAAGCTCTGTAAAACCTTAAGTGAGTTATGCCCACCAAGTGTTTGTTAAAATACCAAATATACATTTCTGATCTGTTACATTATTAATTTTTTACTCTGAGTTTTTCCTGTACATAAATTGATTAAAAAGGTTTTTCTATCAGTTTTTCAACTTATATCATTATGTTTTTTTTACTCTATCCCATTTATTGCTAAGTAAGGAAAGCCTTGCAGTAGCGGCAACTACAGCCATGACTGATAAGTATGGAATTCAAGTCCGAGAATCATTCAACACAAGACCACCAACGCCAAAACCACACAGATTCTATGAAACTTTCTTCCAACCAATAATGACAAAATGAGAAGCAACTATATTTGATGATGTTAGGTAACCTAAATCCTTCTTCAACATTACCTTTTATAAGAAAATGTATTTACTTATAAGTTATAAAAGTCCTCTATATTCGACTACTACCTTAGCAATATATGAAAAAGACTATTTGAAAAATACCATTTAAAGAAAATTTACATGCTCATACAAGTAATAAATATGGAATTAAACAAGAATACATCATCTTACATAGCCAATCTGTTGCAGTGGGCCCATGTTACACTTGTCTGCTCGGGTACAACGGTTATTACCCCCAAATAACACTTCTACCAAGTACTAATAATTCTATATATGTAGATGGTGTGAACTTAAGTTGAAGGGTACATTTGTATTTTTTTAACAGTATGACTCAGCTTGCTGAGTAATTGCAAAAGTAAAGAGGGAATTAGATGAAGACATAACAATGTTAGCACGTTTACAAAGACATACACCCTTTCCAACATCAACTGAAATAACAGCAAATGGCTCTGTTGCATCAAATGTATAAAATTAGTTTTTACATGCTAATATTTGGTTGACTCGAAATGGACAGCAGTAGTGGCCAAGGATGATGATGTGTTGGGTATAAATGATAAGAGAATCCGATTTGGGATTGTAACACCTCAAACTTCAAGACAAAATTTTCATTTTTAATTTACCAAATATTACTCATAAATCCAAGTCATCACATAAATTATAAGTCATTATCAAAACAATTGTTGAAGATATTAGTGTTACGTCATTGGGCCTATGTTATTTAGTCAATTGTGTATAAACGAGTTGGGCCTGTCTACTCATATTTAATGCTAGGGTTATAGTATATAATGTGCATGCATGCTACGCATGTTAAGTAACTTTTCAGAATTATCTTTGTGACCCTAATTAACGCCTCTACAAAAGCAATTCTTCATCGAGTTCTTCTGAGGCGTGAGAGTTAATCATTCAACACCATTTTAATCATATTGTGTTCTTTACCTGCTTTAATCTATTCGATCTCTAAGGATATATTCCCATCAATTGGTATCAGAGCAGGAGACTGTGTTCTTAATACACATCTCTTATGTTTGAAGAAATTATTAGGGTTTATGCAAATATTGGATCTGTTAAGAGTCGTCACTGATTTATTGACGTTACTCTGTGATCTCAATATTAACCTAATAAGTGTTTACAGTCTGATTAGTTGCAGGTATTAAAGGATCATTCACCATGCAGAACAAAGACTCAAATATCAACTCCTTGGATATCTCAAGCAGCATCGGATCAACCACAAGGATTCCAATTCTCTTTCCTCAAGAATACGAAGTTTGGGCGATGCACTTTGAAGATTATATTTTGTGTTTAGAAGACAATGGTTATTTGATCTGGGAAGCAATCACTCTAGGTCCATTTTTTTCATACAGAAACCAAAGGAAAAATCAAAACCCAGAGAGAATACAACCAGTTGCTTCTTGATGTAAAGGACGTGCCTCAAGATGAAAAGGACAAACTCATGAGCAACATTAAAGGAATGAGGATCATTAGATTCACATTACAAGCATATACTTTTCGTCTTGTAAGTTCGTATGATACAACTAAAGATATATGGGATAGATTGAGAGAACTCTATTCTACAAACACAGATCTAGAACACTCAACTCAAACCCTCTTGATATCTGAGTTTGGCGAATTCCTTCAAAATCCTGAAGAAACTCTAAGTGCTACTTTCAATCGATACAATCATATTCTCAGCAAGAAGATGAAGCACAGGATTGGACATGAACTAATTGAGCGAAAGGTCACATTCATGAATGGACTTGGATCAGAGTGGCAAGCAGTGGTGTCAACTATAAAAGCACACGATCTGTTCAAGAATTACACTCTTGTGAAGCTTGTGGGAATCCTGAAGGCGCGAGAGAGTGTGAGATAATGAAAGAAGCAAAGGTGATATCTAAGATGGGGTCTCTAGCCTTAGTTGAAAAAGGCAAGACTGTTGCTGATGAAGGATCTGATTCAGATCATTCTGAGTACGATCTCTCAAACGAAGAACATGTATTAATGGTGTCCAACCCTAAGCGATTTGCTAGGAAAAAGTTTCCCTCAAGCAAAAATCAAAACTGGAATGGAAGCTACAACTCAGAGAAAGTGAAAGAAGAAAACAAAAGCGGTTCTCATAAAGAGGAAGAGAAGAAGGAGAAAAAGTTAGTTGGAAACTTTGGATACGATTGCAATTATTGCCATGGTAAAAACCATCTTGCTAAGGAGTGCATGTTGCGAAGGAAGAATGAGAAGAATGAAGAGGATGATGAGGAGGCCTATCACAAACGAAAGCTGGAAGAGATTAAGAAGAAGAAATCTAATGATAATTCTATGATTACTTTTGTTGGATTGGAAAACATGGCTTAAGGAGAGTTTGGAGGAGTGGAAGTTTGGTCAATAGACTCAGAAGATGAAGAGGTACGCAAGCCCATACATGGAAGGGCGTCCACTACGAAACAACAGAATTCGCTGTACTCCGGAAGGTGCTTGATGGTATATGAAGGTGGATCGCAGATGCAAGAGAACGCAAGTGAGAGTGGAAGGAGCAAATACATTTGTTTCGCGACAAAGACTGTTCCAGAACAGATCAACGATTGCGAACTGCTGATCAATAAGGTAAATTCCATTCTTGAATCACTTAATATTCCTACATCTAGATACGAAACAAAATATAATGATCTAAAATTGACCTTTTCAAGTATAAGCAATAGTTTAAAGCAAACGCGACTATCAAACTCTAACCTAACCGATCAATTGAGCAGGGCAACATCCAAAAGTGAGGAGAGACGTATGTGGATCCAAAAGGTTGAGTCGGATTTATCTAAGTCTAGGTATGAATCTATTTATTTAAAGAGAGATAATTTAATTCTTTTGAAAAAACGAAACATCTTGTGTTTAATTTCAAAAGGATTTATTTTAATATCACTCAACTGCACCTTGATTGTGAAATCGGTAAGAAAATCCATAGAATGATCTTACCATTTCTCGAATTAAAGGAAGACGAAATAGAAGCAGATTGTTACAAATGTGAATCTATTGTTTCGTCTGAAGAAACTTATGATGCATAAAAAGTCGGTCTTGAACAGATTGAAAATTACATTAAGTCCAAAGACCACAAAAACATGTTGAAACAAATTTTGGATGAGAATGACAAAAAGCATATCAAATCTGATACTGTGCATAAATTTAATTCATTGAACACCAAATTAAGTTCAGAAAGCAAAATAAATGTTGATAGTACTTCTGAATTTGATGAGGATAGTGATATGAGTGTAATTTCTGTAGAGGATGAGGTTGACTGTTCCGAGTTTGTTAAAAGTAAATCTAAACCTGCAAAATCTCTTATTTCTGAAAATTCTGTTGAATGCGAAAGAGTTTTTCAAAACAAACCTAAAATCCTGAAAGAAAAGGCAACTATTTTCCTAAAGGTTCAAATAACGCAAAATCAAGTTTTTAAAGTCAATGGGGTAATAGAAACTCAAACCGTCGAGCTGAAAACCATTGTCGATGAAGACAACAAAGACGGATGTGATGAATTCTTCTGGTCAGCTCCCATAGATAATGCCGACAAAACTGTTGGTTTATCTGAAAGAACTTCCTGGAAAGTCAAAGGAAGATATGTGGCTGAACCTTTAAATAATTGCTCAACATTTGAAAAAGGTAGTCCTAGTGATACCAAGGAGGTTCGTAGCGAACCCAACTCCATGAAGAAAAGCAAACTTGAAATGTGAAAAGCGAATCCTAAGTTGAACATCCATAAGTCGTCAAAGCAACTTGCTGATAAAAAATGACAGATATAGAAGAAATCTTAGTGAAAGAAAGCAATTTTGGCAATCCCAAAATTCGGATTATGTTCGCCATGAAAGAAGGAAGAATCCTAAAGTGAAAGCATATTCGTGTGTAAACTCCAAACAATGTGTTCACTGTTATTCTCATAGTCCAAGGGACTCTAAGCAAAAAGGTACTCCACAACCCTTCTTCACAAAGTAACAAATGGAGAAACCAAAGCCTTGTTTCTCTAAATCCACGAAGTCAACAAATAATAATATCAAAGGCAAGGGAAAGCTGTTTTTAGAACCAAAAGCTCTAACTAAAAAAACTAACATGAATCCCAAAGAAAAGAAGCCCGTCAAAAATCCAATCCATAACAATACTAAAACCTTTGATTCCATAGAATCTAACTCAAAGGATAACAAAATCAAAGTTTTGACCATCAAACGAAAGGATGAAACTACTCTTATCAAACAAACATATATGGTTAATCTTGATATTACTTTTCCTAGTTGTGTGAAAGGCTCACATGGACCCAAGAAATTTTGGGTTCCTAAATCTGCTTAATTGTTGCAGGTTATTTGTGACGGACAGTACGACACTGAATGGTACATCGACAGGGTTGTTCTCGTCATATGACAGGAAGGAAGGAGGAGCTGCAAGAGTTCAGGTCTCTCAATGATAGCAGCAACGTAAAAAACAGAAATAATTCATTTGGAAGAATAAAAGGCTATGGCATGATAACAAATGGGGAATTTTCTATTCAGAAGGTGGCTTATGTTGAAAGCTTTCAGCACAACCTCATCAGTGTCTCGCAGTTGGTCATGGGAACAAGATTGAAAGTGTTCTTTGATGAAGAAGGTTCAGAAATTATTGAAAAGAAATCCAAAAACGTTCTTCTAAAATCGGAACGAAAGGGTGAAATGTTTCCACTGAATTTGAACCCGATACGAGGAAAGCCTGCCATTTGTCTGCTTACAAAAGCTCACTCAGACGAAAGCTGGTTATGGCATAGGCGTCTTTCGCACTTAAACTTCAAAGACATCAACAAGCTAGTTCTTGGTGATCATGTGCGAGGACTTCCTCTATTAAAATTCGACAAGGGTCATTTGTGTGTCTCTTGTGAGATAGGAAATCAAAGTAGAAAAAGTCATCCAACTATCGTGAACACGAAAGTTATCGAACCTTTGGAACTTCTACACATCGACCTTTATGCCCATTCTACTATTGAAAGTGTTGGTGGTAGTAAGTGTATGATAGTAATTGTTGATGATTTTTCTCGTTTTACTTGGGTGTTCTTTCTTAGACAAAAATCTGATGCAACTCTGAAACTTAAGGATTTTATCAAGTAGATTGAAGTTCAACTGCGGAAGCTGGTTCGCAACGTTCGCAGTGACAATGGGCTTGAATTCAAAAACCAAATGTTTGAAGAATTTCTCGCTGAAAAGGGAGTCACACACAATTTCTTTGCTCCCCACACTCCACAACAGAACGACGTAGTTGAAAGACACAACTTTTCCTTGTGTGAAGCTGCAAGAACCATGTTATCATTCACATGTCTGCCACTCTATTTCTGGACTGATGCGATAGCTACCGCTTGTTTTTACCCAAAATCGATCCATCCTGAATAAGCGATTCTCAATCACTCCTTATGAAATCATAAATAATCGCAAACCTAACGTTAAGTTTTTCCATGTTTTTGGTTCCAGATGTTTCATCTTCAATTCCAAAGAACAACGGAACAAATTCGATGTGAAAGCTGATGAAGGTATGTTTCTGGGATATTCACTAACATCAAAGGCATATAGGGTTCTCAACAAGCGCTCAAAGAAAATGGAAGAAACCTACTATGTTATGTTTGACGACAAGTACTTAAAACAAATTCAATCAACCAAAAGTCAAAACCAAGAAATCTTTCCTAAACCAAGTCTAGCCATTATTCCTGTGTCCAACCTTTATGAAGAATTCATGTTACTCTTTGATGAACCTGTGAAAGCTATCTCATCAGAAGCGAAATAATTGGATAATAAAGTCGACGAACTTAAGAAGATTATCGATGATGCTACAAAATACTTGCCTCAAAAGCTTTCTACTACGTACAACCCTCAAGACATGAGCACACATTTCCAAGGGGAGAATTCTGGGTCTAACATTCAATTCCAGGGGAGGGTTTCACATCACCCATTTCTGCTGAGTCTCCTTCTGTTGGAGATAAATTCTCACACACTTTGACCCATGAACCTCCATTCACAGGTGATGATTTAATTCCTGAAGTCAACGAGTTTTCCTCATTCGAGGGGGAGAATAATGAAGCGAATGAAGAGAATGACGACTCAGACGCTAAATCTGCTCAATCTGAATTTGAGGAAGTCAATGTTGAGCTAAATCCATCCTTAGATCCAAATTACCCTCTTATGACCAAATGGAAAAACGATCACCCAAAAGCTCATGTTCTTGGTGAATCCTCTGCAGGTGTCCTTACCTATTCTCAACTAAAAGCGAAACAAACTACATTATTCTCCAAACTAGAATTATGTATGTTTAATTCATTCATATCCAAGATTGAACCCAAAACCTACAACATTGCTCTTGATCACTCTGATTGGGTGCAAGCAATGCAAGATGAACTCAATGAGTTTGAGTGAAACAAAGTTTGGAGACTAATTCCAACTCCTCCAAATGCATTGGTTGTTGGTTTAAAATGGGTGTTTAGGATTAAAATGGATAAAGAAGGAAACATGATCCAAAACAAATCTCGACGGGTGGTCAAATGTTATTGCCAGGAAGAAGGGATTGACTACAAAGAGACTTTCACACCCGTTGCAAGTTTGGAATCCGTTCGCGTCTTCTTGGTATATGCAGCACACAAAAACTTTGAAGTTTTTCAAATGGATGTGAAGTGTGCATTATTAAATGGTGAATTGGAAGAGACTGTTTATGTGGAGCAACCACCTGGGTTTATAAATGAAAAATATCATAATCACTGTTACATTCTTGACAAAGTGGTTTACGGTCTAAAGCAAGCTCCAAGATCCTGGTATGAAACTCTTACTCGTTTTCTTAAAATGTCCAAATTCAAGCAAGGTTCGGTTGACCTAACCTTCTTTCGCAAGAAAGAGGGTGACCACTTGATGATTGTACAAATTTATGTTGATGACATCATCTTTGGATCTACCAATCCCAGCCTAACAGCCGAGTTCTGAAAGTTGATGGAAACTAAATTTGAGATGAGATCAATGGGTCCAATTATTTTTTTCTTGGATTAAACATTAGACAGGGACCGGAAGGAATTTTCATTAATCAGGTGGCTTACACAAAAACTCTACTCGCTAAGTTTGGAATGTTGGGAGACTCAAAGACGAAGGTTCCAATGGCATTCGGAATGAAACTAACTTCTTCACTGGATAAACCAGCTGCTGATATGACCCTTTATCATCAGATGATTGGTTCACTCATGTATCTAACAACTAGTAGACCAGATATCATGTTTTCAGTTTGTTATTGTGCTAGGTTCCAAGCAAATCCACGCGAACCTCATATGGTTGCTGTCAAGAATATCTTCCGTTATCTGAAATGAACGTCATCTCTTGGAATTTGGTATCCTGCAAACTCAGGTTTCTTTTTACAAGCATTTTCAGATGCTGATTTAGGGGGTTGCGGTTTAGACAGAAAAAGCAAAACTTATGGTTGCCAATTTCTCGATGGCAAGCTGGTGAGTTGGCAATCAAAGAAACAAACATGCGTTTCGTTGTCAACAGCTGAGGCTGAATACATTGTTGTAGCTTTGTGCACATCTCAAGTCATTTGGATTCAATTCCAACTTCGCGACTATGGCTTAAATATGAAAATAATTCCTCTCTATTCTTTCTCCAAAAGTGCCATTCGCATATGTCACAACCCAATGCAACACTCAAAAATGAAACACATAGCAATCTCACTTTATCAAGGATCATGTGGAAGATGGCAATGTTGGGATTCATTTCGTAAGATCTTCTGATCAATTGACTGACATATTCACCAAGGCCCTACCTGAAGTAACATTTAATAGAATCCTTCAAGGGTTGGGAATGATGGAAGCTGATTTTGTACCACATCCACTATCGCATTCATAAAATCTTCACTGCGAATCAATGTGAGCGTTCGCATTAGTTCGAAGCGCACTGTTCATTTGTGCTTTGGTATTTCACATATCCTTTTGTATATTGTGTATCTTTGCTTATCTCTATGTTCAAATTGCTTATCTTATCTCAGTTTTCAAAATTGTTTACTGTGAATCGGTGTGAATGTTCGCAGCCTTTCGCAATCAACTGTTTATTAACACTCTTATCACTGCGAATCGGTGCGAATGTTCGCACTCTTTCGCAGTCCACTGTTCATTATCCGTGTTTTTACCTTATTTTCAGAAAAACTCCAAAAACCAAAAATAATTTATTTGTTTTATTTTACTGCTTTGCAGAAACATCGAAATCACACTTTTTTTTTTTTACCTTTTGTTCATTTTCTTTGCACACCAAGATCATAAATGAAGACGTTCACAATGTCTATCTACTTGTGTGATGGGGAAGGTATGACTCTCGTTACTTATGAATTAGCTAAGTGTCCCTAGAAGCATGCTACTGCATGTTGACCTAAGCCTCAACGACTCGATTGTGAAGCCTTAATGAATTGATATCACCAATCAATTCTTCCCAATGAGGCCGCAAATTCACATTAGTCATGAGATACCTTACTCTTCTCACATTGAGTTAAGAGTTATTTGCATGGTCATATTCGCATTGCAAAGGTACTTTCACTCTCTTGTAACCATCTACTCTCTTCTGCATCACTTTCGCTTTCACCAATGTAATCCTTGAGACTCTCAGAAATTACCACTGAGGTTTATGGGTATACAAACATCTGTGTTAATGATCTTAGTTTCATTCAACTATGAATTGAGTGAAACCCAAAATTCAATACCCACAATGAATTCATGGTGAACAATCACATGTTCTAGTTTTCACCTAAGGATTAACGAAACCACTTTCGTGGGAGGTACAATGAAATCTCTTTTTATCTTTTGTGTGATCTTTATGAAATTTTCTTCCACCAAGACTCTTTTACCCAAAAGATCCAGTTTATTTTTTTTTGGTTTTAATATTATTCCAAGTCAATGACAATAAATTCCCAACCTACTCGTTCAACTGACTACACTGGTCACACGAGTACCTTTTCCAACTTTCACACTTATGTAAAGTTCTGGTTTGGTTCACGGATAAACCACCTTTACCAACCTTACATAAAAGATGCCTTTCAATGTTTCTTATCAAACAACTGATTGTATTCAACAGGAAACCGAACAAACACTTCTTAGTCTCTCTTGACTATGAAGAAAGAGATCTTTGCTTGGGATCAACAGTTTTATGTCACATACATGACATCACAACATCCCATAGATAAAATTTGTTTTATTTCTTTTTTCTTTGACACTCTTGCACAAAGATACTTGTGATTTTCAAAAGTCTTGTTTGTGGTTACATTTAACTTTCAGGTTAGCAGTCGTACGCATTCAATTTAATTTCCTTACTGTGAAAGAAGATAGGCTGATACGACATATTTTCAAAAGATCAAAATTTAAACGAGCGCATGAAAAGTTGAACGGACAACTATTCTTACGCCGCGTGACGCACGCCTCTGACTTGTCATAGCTGTCAAATCGCGCATTTCCAGGCAACGCTTCAAAACTTGAGATTCTCTCTCTTGATTTCTCCAACCAAATCAAATCGTATAAAAGGATTTTGACGGTTCCTTATTTCATTACCACTTTCAAAATTATCTTAAAGATTTCTGGCGATTAAAAGGCTCTCTACTGTTCATCTTCTTCAAAGCTTCATCAGTGGCGGCTTCATCTGAGAATCAGTCTGTTCAAGATCAAACTGCTCATTTAACACTCCTTTCAGTGAAGCAACATCAGAATCTCATCATCGATTTGGATCCGGTAAAATATGATGCCTTTCTTCTACCTCTGATTAAGTGCTTGAAATACTCTCTTCTTACTATTTCTATGTCTCAAGTTGAGAATGTTCCTCTCTCGATTCTCTTTAAAGCATATACCATTGCTAACTATATCAAGGACGAGCAACAAATTTACTTCGATATCCATAATCACACCACCTCAATTTCCAAGACCCACTTCGGCAATCTACTAGGGCTTCCATAATCTGAAAATTTGATCAATCCGGAAACCATCTCCAACGCAGCCATCTTGAAATTGTTTGTCACACCCCGAAACTAATGACGGAAATGTTCCAGGGCGGAGTACGTCATGCAAAGTATCACAACCAATGTACATAGCAAGCATAGTAAACATAAAACATTACATTACATAAGAATATTTGCATTTGTTTGAAAGCAAAGATAATACATGTTTTATATATACATCAGTATAACAAAAATAAAGACGTGACTTCTATACACTCCATCTTCTCCAAAAGAATGCAGGATACCTGTCTAACGAGAACCTGAGAATACAAGCAGTTTTAAAAATATCAGCATAAAGCTGGTGAGTTCATAAGCGGTTTGTTTCTAGTAAAAGAACAAGTTTCCTTTGGTTTTTTGAAAAAGTTGTTATCCAAGAAAATCCCATATTTTATTATAAGAGAAGTTTAGTTATTCATTTGTTAATCAGCTTGTTTATGAAAAGTGAAATTATCCTAGGAAAAACCCTTATTTTCCTTAAAAGTTGGTGGTTGGTTATCGATCCAGAATGAAGTGTACAAGTATCTACCATACTTGTAGCGTTTAATTGAAGTTTTCTGAAGCCTGGTTATCCTTGAAAAGTACATTAGTTTTAACACGTATATAAAACTATCAAGTAGGTAGTAAACTATTTCCTAAGGTTATTAATTCACTAATTTCTTTATTACTTAAAAGTAAATCTCCATTATCTAAGTTTGCAAGTTCTATAACCATATGATAAACTAGATATGGCAAGAAGAAGGCCAGTATCATTTTATGACTTTTGTCACCCGTAGACCTGCCGGTTCCACTGTAGCTAGTAGCAAGGTGCGGGGTAGTCAACCTCGTATAGATCTATACACTCAAGTCACGCTCTCCTTCCAGGAGATGATGGTTACAGGGGCGGTCCTCCACTCGCGTATCTCTGTGGAGTGTTTCAGAGGACGTGTCTGTTAGGTTTTATACAAACAATCCTATGTGTGCATGCAACCCTAGTTTGGATCTATGTTTTCACTATAAGACATACAACTTTATGAACACAAAATAAACCCTAGCATGCTTCTATAATTTTCGAAATTTACATAGAAGTGTAGAAAACATACCTTTGTTGTTATATAGCAATAACAACTAGTTTCCTTGATCTCTTGAACTCTCTAGAACTCTTGAAAGCAAGCACCACAATTGTAGTGCCTCTAATGGCTCACAAACACCTTGAAGCAAGAAGGCAACTAAGAGAGAGAAGGGAATGATGCTAATTTCGGCCCTAGGGTTCCCTTGGAATCAAGTGGCCTTAAATTGAAGCATAGGGTATGTATTTATACTATAGGGTGCTAGGGTTTCAGTCAAAACCCTAATGGACAGCTTAGCCACCAAGCAGCCCAAGAAACCTTATGGAATGAGGCCTTGGACGAAAATATGATGATCCTTCATCATAATTTCGTTCCCCCTTAGTCCATTAGGTTTCCTAGCCCAAAACTCAACTATCACACAATTGACAGTTTATACCCCTTTATTTAATTTGTCTCTTTTAGTCACCAAATTAATTCCTAATTAATTTATGACTAATACTAATCAAATAAATATGATTTCTCCTTTAATATATTATTCTTATAATATATTAATAAATCATAATATCTCCTCTCTCATATCAAATTACCTTGTCAAGTTGCTTTGGTGAAGGCAACCCAAAAGGACCATGCACACTCGGGTCAAGTATATACCAAATATGGTTACTGACTTAGACATTAATCCAACAGTCTCCCACTTGGATAAGTCTAGTAACTATATCTCACGTATTACTTCCAAACCCGATAGCAATCATAGCTTTCAATAGCCGCTGTCAACTCTGACCAATAACTTGTCCTTTAGATAAGGGATCGTATAATCCTCTGTTCTAGATATCATGCTAACAATAATTATTGTCTAGCATTTTATTTCTTGATCTCTGATTCGTTCGACATAGAACTCAGTTGAACACATCAACTTCATCTTGACCGGGCCCGGCACATAAGTCAAACCAAATCATCAAGTGGCCGAGATATCGCTTTTATCCTCATAGAATAAAAGGAACAGAAAAACGTCGACTAATATGCCTTTATCATTTACCAGTTAAACCATACACAATAATGCGTTTTATGACATCAAGTTACTGATGTGTTTTCGCATTATCAATGTATAATCAACTAGCAAACAATAACCATATCTCTAGGTTTAAAGATTATATGATATTATCATCTTGCGATCACTTGTGATGACATGAAGTAATACCAGCAAGTGTGGGTCTGTTCCAATGCTCAATACTAATTTCATAAGCACTCATAAACTTTGTAGCAAACCTTTGCTATGTCTAAAACTTTTCAGACAATCTACAAACAAATTTATGACAATCTTTCTTCATATCTACTTCCAACATATGAGGATTGTGGAGTGTTCGAATAATCTCATTATTCAGGAAGTCAAAACATGCAAAAATCGGAAAAATAGATAAATAATCAACACATGATAGAAACTTTCTTATAAATAACACACTTTTATTTAATCATCAATTGTTGAGTGTGACTTTATCTATTACAAGTTTCCTACCTATCTAATCTGAACTAATATTGTCCTTCAGCCCTACGCTCCTAGCGTGCTGAAAATGCTTGACCCTACTCAGTCCCTTCGTAAGGGGATCTGCTGGGTTATCTTCTGACGATACCCTCTTCACAACGAGGAGTCCCTCTTCTACCCGATGTCTAATAAAATGGTATTTCCTGTCGATATGTCGAGATCTGCCATGATCCCTTGGTTCCTTGGTTAAGGCAACCGCTCCTTCATTATCACAGAAAATTTCCATGGGCTCCTTTATGGATGGCACAACTCCAAGGTCTCCAATGAAGTTCTTCAACCATATAGCCTCCTTTGACGCTTCGCTCGCCGCAATATACTCTGATTCGCATGTTGAATCAGCTACGGTCTCTTGTTTGGAACTTTTCCAAGTCACTGCTCCTCCATTTAGGGTAAAGACCCAGCCCGACTGCGATCGGAAGTTATCCCGATCTGTCTGAAAACTAGCATCACTGTACCCTCGTACCCTTAAGTCATCACTCCCACCGAGGACTAGAAACCATTCCTTGGTCCTCCAAAGGTACTTAAGAATATTCTTAACTGCAATCCAATGTGCTCTACCAGGATTCCCCTGATATCTGTTGACCATGCTTAAAGCGAAGGCCACATCAGGGCGAGTACAAGTCATAGCGTACATGATAGAGCCTACTGCGGAAGCGTAAGGTACTCGGCTCATATCAGCTATCTCTGTCTCTGTACTCGGGCTCTGAGTCTTACTCAACTTGGTATTGCTTTGGATTGGCAACTCCCCTTTCTTGGAATTTTCCATACTAAAACGCTTTAGCACCTTTTCCAAGTATGTATCCTGACTGAGTCCTATCAGTCTCTTTTCCCTGTTTCTTACTATTCTTATTCCCAGAATATAAGCAGCTTCTCCGAGGTCCTTCATAGCGAAACATTTCCCAAGCCAGGACTTGACCTCCTGCAAGGTTGGGACATCGTTTCCTATGAGTAATATGTCGTCGACATACAATACGAGGAAGCTTATTATACTCCCACTGGCTTTGACATAAACACAAGATTCATCTTTGCTTCGCAGAAAGCCAAACTCTTTAACCTTCTCATCAAAACAAAGATTCCATCTGCGAGATGCTTGTTTCAATCCATAAATAGATCTCTCAAGCTTGCATACTCTATTCGGATGCTTCACATCGACAAAACCCTCTGGCTGATTCATGTAGACATCCTCAGCCAACTTTCCATTAAGGAAAGCGGTCTTTACGTCCATCTGCCATATTTCATAATCATGAAACGCAGCTATGGCAAGCATCACCCTAATAGACTTTATCTTCGCAACTGGTGAGAAGGTCTCATCATAGTCAACTCCGGGAGTTTGAGTAAAGCCCTTCGCAACCAATCGCGCTTTATAAGTATGCACTTTCCCATCCATGTCCGTCTTCTTCTTGAAGATCCACTTGCACCCGACTGTCTTACGACCTAGTACATTATCAACCAAATTCCAAACTTGGTTGTCGTACATGGACTGAATCTCGCTGTCCATAGCCTCTTTCCATTTTGCAGACTCTGGGCCCGCCATGGCTTCCTTATAGTTGCCAGGTTCATCCAAATTTACTAGTGTACTATCACTAATAAACGTATCCACTTCAGTAGTAATATGAAAACCATAAAACTGGGGTGGAACACTAGCCCTAGAGGAACGTCGAAGAGGTAAGGACACGTCAACAGGTTCAACAGGAGTTTCCTCCTCAAGTTGAGTGCCAGTGTCAGAGGTTCCTTCATCGCTTTGATCTTGAATTTCTTCAAGTTCAATTTGCCTCCCACTGTATTCTTGGCCTATCAATTCCTTTTCTCGGAAAACTCCTCTTCTAGCAACGAAGACAACATTGTCACTCGGTCTATAGAAAAGGTAGCCAAAAGACTTCTGTGGATAGCCGATGAAATAACACTTCTCACTACGAGGTTCAAGTTTGTCGTGAGTCTCTCGTCGTACGAAAGCCTCACAACCCCAAACCTTAATATGTGCCAACGAGGGAGCCTTCCCTGTCCACATCTCGTGAGGAGTCTTGGAAACCTTCTTAGTGGGAACTAAGTTAAGTATACGGGCGGCAGTCTCTAAGGCATACCTCTAGAAAGCTATTGGTAACGAAGTCCGACTCATCATAGAACGAACCATGTCCAACAAGGTCCGATTACGTCTCTCAGCCACACCGTTCAATTGTGGCGTTCTTGGAGGCGTGAATTGCGAAACGATTCCATTCTTTTAGATAGTCGTGAAACTCAAGACTTAGGTACTCTCCTCCTCGGTCTGACCGAAGCATCTTGATTTTCCTGCCCAGCTGATTCTCCACTTCACTCTTAAACTCTTTGAACTTTTCAAAGGTTTCCGACTTTTGCTTGATCAAGTAGATATATCCATATCTGCTATAATCATCTGTAAAAGTCACGTAGAAGCGGCAAGCATCCCTTGTGGTGGATCTAAAGGGCCCACACACATCAGTGTGTATGAGATCCAATAAACCCTCACCCCTTTCACAAGTGCCAGTAAAGGGTGACTTGGTCATCTTCCCAAGTAAACAAGATTCACACGTATCATCGTCCCTAAGGTCGAATGACTCCAGCACTCCATCCTTTTGGAGTTGGGCTATGCGTTTCTTGTTGACATGGCCAAGGCGACAGTGCCACAAGCATGCTTTGTCTAGACTAGTAGACGAATCAATATTCAAAACATTATTTCCGAAATTATCAACAATCATCACAGATTCATAAATCCCATTACAAGGTAATGCATTGAAATAAAAGACACCATTCAAATAAACATTAATAGAACCATTACTATTATCAAAAGAATATCTGAAACCTTGTCTAAACAACCCGTGAAAAGAAATAATGTTTCTTGCCATATCTGGCGAATAACAGCAATTTTCTAAATCTATTCCTAACCCATTTCTCAACACTAAAGAATAAACACCGACTTTGGTCACAGGCGATGATCTTCTGTTTCCCATAATCAAGTTCATCTTCCCATGCTCCATTTCCCTACTTCTTTTTAGGCCCTGCAAATCAGAACAAATGTGGTAACCACATCCTGTATCAAGAACCCATGAAGTAGCAAATGATGAGTTATTAGATTTAATAGAATACATACCTGCAAATGTGGGCTTGATCTTCCCATCTTTTATGTCCTGCAGATATTGTGGGCAGCTTCGCTTCCAGTGGCCCTTTTGGTGGCAATAGAAGCACTCTACTTCTTTAGGATCGGAAGAGGGTCTAGCGGGGCCTACTTTGGTCCCACTTGAGGACGAACCATCACGGGGTTTCCCCTTATGGTGGCTCTTACATGGAGCCTTCCTCTTTTTACCCTTTCCTTGACCTATCGCCATCACAGGAGCGGCCACAGCAGGGGACGGTGCAACGGATTTGTCTTTGAGGTTGCTCTCAGCAGTCCTCAAGAGTCCTTGGAGCTTGCTCAAGGAGACCTCCTCTTTATTCATATGGTAGGTCATCCTAAACTGATTGTAGCAGGAGGGCAAGGAGTGGAGGATTATGTCGATAGCCAAATCCTCATCAAACTTAACATTAAGTTTGAGAAGACGATCAACATACCTCTGCATTTTCTGCAAATGAGAGGTTAGGGATTCTCCACTCCCCATCTTAGCGGTGATCATGTTAGTAATGATCTCATAGCGCTCTTGCCTCGCGCTCTGGTGATACCTTTCCAGCAAATCCTGATGCATTTCATATGGATACATGTCCTCATAGGACTTTTGGAGTTCGGGGTTCATGGTGGCCAGCATGATGCAGTGAACTTTCGTGGCATCACGCTCGTGGGCCTCAAAGGCGGCCAATTCCTCAGGAGTAGCAACATCTGGGATGATCTTCTCAAGCTTTTCATCGAGGACATATTCTTTGTCCTCGTAGCGTGTGATCATGCAGATATACCTCATCCACTCGGTGAAGTTTGAACCATCAAATGTCACTTTCTGACACAAGTTCATCAACGAGAATGACCCAGAAGCGTTGTTGTTGTTGTTTGTTTACATCTGAAAAGGAACAAAGTTTGATTAGAAATGAATCCCTAATTAAACACCCAAATGAGTAATTAGGGCTAGGATCCAACAACATTATTTACAACTTAGAAAGGGATGCCGTACTCTAAAAGTAAATAATTTGAAGGTAAGTGAATGACGATTCACTAATTCTCACCATGAAAAACGAAAAAGCAATTTAGGTTTTAAATGTATTGAAAACTCCTAGATCTTTGAGATTCATTGAACTTTTCAATGGCATGTTTAAATCTCGATATGCATTTCAAATTTGCGATTGGGATGCCGAGGATCGCAAACAAATTTGTGAATAACCATGCGAATCAGCGCGGTGCACTCAATGTCTTTATCACCTAATCAATGTGCCGGTGAACCACACACGCTCCATTGATCTATGACAAACATCGAGTCACCCTTCGCTACCAATGTCATCCCCAAATTTATGTGCCGGTTAACCACACGCGCTCCATCAACGTTTGACAAGGGTACGAAGTGTAATTCCATGGATTAGCATCATTTTCACATTTTACCCTAAAGTAACTAAGAGTGGGAATTTGTAAAACAATGTAGTTACTTTAATATTTCCATTATACTTTTAATGAGGAATTAAGTGCCCTATCCTATCCGTTCGGCTAACGACCCTCCACCAGTCAAGCAAGCGGTAGATGTGAGTGTACATCCATTAAGCGCCATTTTATAGGCAGCAACCTTATACCCACCTTATAGACTGGCTTCGTGAATGAGGCCTACTAGCGATAAGACTAGCTTATTCTTATACATATATAATAATTAATCTTATAATATCATAATTGTATAAGGGTGTATTTTAAAACATTTCAAAAATACTAGTATCTTAATGTGTATTTAAAATTTTCGGAATTAAGGCTATTTAATTTAAAATTTTAAACACCAAAAATCTTTGATTTAATAATTATCAAAATCAAACAATTAATTTGAAATATTAAATCTTTAGGGACTATCATAAAATTAAACTATTAATTTATTTAATCCTTTTATTTTTAAATATATGGAAAGGATAATACAAGATCTTCAATTATCTAGTTTAAACAATTAAATTGATAATCACAAAGATAGTATTATCCATATCCCTAAAATCTTGGGATCTTATCTTGGGGACAAGGGATTTTCGAAATCCCTAGGGTTTCATAACCCTAATTTCGAAATTTGGAGGCTAGGCAAAAAGGTTTCAAGAACCCTATCAAAAATCGCCAACTAGGGTTTGGCAACCCTAATTTGCGAAAATCACCAAGCCTTAGGGTTTACTTGCCATAAACCCTAATTTGTCAAGTTCATAATATGCATCAAATCCAATTGAAAACAAAAAACCAATGGCTCCGATACCACTGTTAGGTTTTATACAAACAATCCTATGTGTGCATGCAACCCTAGTTTGGATCTCTGTTTTCACTATAAGACATACAACTTTATGAACACAAAATAAACCCTAGCATGCTTCTATAATTTTCGAAATTTACATAGAAGTGTAGAAAACATACCTTTGTTGTTATATAGCAATAACAACTAGTTTCCTTGATCTCTTGAACTCTCTAGAACTCTTGAAAGCAAGCACCACAATTGTAGTGCCTCTAATGGCTCACAAACACCTTGAAGCAAGAAGGCAACTAAGAGAGAGAAGGGAATGATGCTAATTTCGGCCCTAGGGTTCCCTTGGAATCAAGTGGCCTTAAATTGAAGCATAGGGTATGTATTTATACTATAGGGTGCTAGGGTTTCAGTCAAAACCCTAATGGACAGCTTAGCCACCAAGCAGCCCAAGAAACCTTATGGAATGAGGCCTTGGACGAAAATATGATGATCCTTCATCATAATTTCGTTCCCCCTTAGTCCATTAGGTTTCCTAGCCCAAAACTCAACTATCACACAATTGACAGTTTATACCCCTTTATTTAATTTGTCTCTTTTAGTCACCAAATTAATTCCTAATTAATTTATGACTAATACTAATCAAATAAATATGATTTCTCCTTTAATATATTATTCTTATAATATATTAATAAATCATAATATATCCTCTCTCATATCAAATTACCTTGTCAAGTTGATTTGGTGAAGGGAACCCAAAAGGACCATGCACACTCGGGTCAAGTATATACCAAATATGGTTACTGACTTAGACATTAATCCAACAGTGTCTCCAATCTTAAGAATAACAAATTTACAAGTAATAATACGGAAAATCCTGTTTTATGAATAATATGAAATCCTTTGTGAAACATAAAATATATCATTTTATAATGACTTTCGCAATTAGTTTGAAAACTAACTCTGCAAGTTAAACGATTGGTTAATACGGTTTTCAGTGTTAAAAGCATACGAAATATGAAACGTTTCATACGAAATAATAAGTTTGTGTATAAGATTTCCATGTACTTTTGCTTGTATTCCCTCCCTGAAAACATGAAAAACACGGAAAAAGGAGTAGGGGTATGAACTCACCAGTCGAGAAATGTCCCGTGTAGGATGCTAAGTGTCAGTTTAAGGCTTGAACACGCGTTAGGATCCTATGTAACATGAGGAGATACATAATTGTATCTAATTAGAATTTGAACTACTAATTAAGTAAGATAATACACTCCGAGGTGCGAAAACACTTTATCTGAAGTGTTAGGAATGATATGATTTGCATCTAAGGGGGTGTAGGGCCTAGGTAGGGAGTTTACTCTTCAAGAGTAAACTCTTAGAAGAGTTTTTGACCCAATGACCATATCCCCATGAGTTTACGACCGTAAACTCATGGGTGGTGTGTTCTTGGATGTTTAAAGGTCTTACAACACTTGGGGAATTAAGCTAGGTTCAATTCTAGGGCATAGGAAGTGGCTAAGTCTTCAAAAAGACCATATATGGGAGTTTACGGTTGTGAACATAGAGTTTACGGCTGTAAACTCTTACTTGTCCCTTCCTTTTGTGTTTTGATGTTTCTAGGTTAAGCACACATGATTCTAGTCCAATATACAAGCCATGGAAGGAAGTTAGGGCACCATTTGACCTCCTTAGAGGAGTTTACGGCCAAGGGACCAATACTTGGGGGGTTTACAGCCGTAATCTCCTAAGGTCAAGGTTTCCTTGCTGTTTAACGTCCCTACTTCGATGGTGGTTGATTCTAGACATTACCCCAAGCCATAGGAGGTGTTTAAGGGGAAATTTAACACCTTAAATGGTGTTTACGGCCTAAGAAGGAGGGTTTACGGTCCAAGAATGTTCTTGGGTCGTAAACTCATGTTTACTCCCCAAATGACAAGATTTTGGTGTCCTAATTTCATTCATGCAAGTCCTTAAGTCATAGCCAAGCACTAGAAGTGATTTAGAAGGGTTTTGGGGCTTCAAAACCCCATTTATGTGTGTTTGCAGTTTTGGAGTGTTCCAGGGCCGTAAACACATGTTTTTTTTAGAGTTTTGGATGATTTAAACATTAATTTGCATGCTAAACAAGCTAAACAACAAGCTAGGATAGATTATTTACAAGTTTGAAGTTTGAAAGATGTGTTTTTGGATCAAAATTGGCTTGTAGAGAGAGAGTAGAGAGAGAGAGTGTGTGTTAGGAGAGTGAAAAAGCTTGAAATGGAGGTCCACTCACCCTTATATAGGGTTTGAGTTTGCGCCCGTGTGGAAATATACCCGATACCGACGTTAAACGGAGCTTATGGTCGTACCCAATTAAGTGTTCGTAACCCGACGTGGTCATGAATTAGAAACTTTTAAAAAGAATATCGAGGGTGTTTGACATGTTTCTAATGTATTTGGACACTCATGAAATCATAATAAAAGTCTCAATTTAAATAACCTAATCCAAAATGTTAACGAAACAATTTCATAAAGACGGGTTTATTGACGGAAACGGGTTGCAGTGACGGAATAAATTTCAGGTTGTCACATTATCCCCCCGTTAGAGGAAATTTCATCCGAAATTAAAAATTAAGATACAAATCATGGAATCGGAAAGAGATGCGGATATTTCTGCTTCATCGAGTCATCGTGCTCCCAACTGAATTTGGGTCCCCGCTTGGCATTCCAGCGAACCTTCACTATCGGCATGTGGCTTTGTTTCGTATGTTTGACCTCTCGACCCATGATTTCGTTTGGTTCTTCCACAAAGTTTAGATTTTCGTTGATCTTGAGGTAGTCAGAGTTTATAGGCTATGGGACCAATCCTAGCGAGGATCTCGAAAGGTCCTATGTACCTCAGGTTAAGTTTTCTGTGCTTTCCAATGCGTATCATGCCTTTCCAGGGAGAGACCTTTAACAGGTCACGATCTCCAACCTATATTTCCTAGGGTTTTCATCGTTTATCGGCGTAACTCTTTTGTCTATCTCGTGACGCTTTCAGTCGTTCTCAGATCTGGATGATCTTCTCGGTGGTTTCACGGATGATTTCAGGACCAGTGAGAGCACTGTCGGGGACTCGACTCTTGGCTAGCTGCGTGTCCCCTACCTCAGCCCAGCACAAAGGGGATCTGCACTTGCGACCGTAGAGGGCTTCGAATAGGGCAGCCTTGGTACTGGTGTGGTAGTTGTTGTTATACGAGAACTCGTTCAAGGGTAAATGAGTGTCCCACGACTTTCTAAAATCGATGACACATGCTCTCATCATGTCTTCTAGGGTATGGATAGTTCTCTCACTCTGCCCATCGGTCTGAGGATGATAAGTTGTACTCATATCCAGCTTAGTTCCAAGAGCATTCTGAAGGGACTGCCAAAACCTTGAGGTAAACCTGCTATCTCGATCGGATATAATAGACACAGGTACACCGTGCAATTGGACTATCTCTTGGATGTAGATTCGCGTAAGTCTTGCCATCTTGAATGATTTTTTTAATCAGTAGGAAGTGAACGGATTTTGTCAATCGGTCGACAATTACCCAAATGGTATCGTACCCACTCGGAGACTTGGGTAACTTGGTGATGAAACCCATAGTAATCATCTCCCATTTCCACTCAGGTATCTCGTGCTGTTGGAGCAGACCCGAGGGCTTCTAATAC
The DNA here is from genome assembly GCF_052625555.1 of Lactuca saligna. Lineage (NCBI taxonomy): Eukaryota > Viridiplantae > Streptophyta > Magnoliopsida > Asterales > Asteraceae > Lactuca > Lactuca saligna. Next base: position 77,903,613 of record NC_136423.1, on the reverse strand, counting down.
TCGACTTTACCTTGGTGCAAGTCAGACACTTGCCCATGACGGTAGCGATTTTGACTTTCACGTTTGGCCACCAGTATAGTTTTTTGAGATCCAGGTACATCTTATCCGAACCCGGGTGCATAGAGTATCTGGTCTTATGAGCTTCGTTCATAACAGTTTACTTGAAACCTCCGAACTTTGGGATCCATATTCGATCCATGAAATAGTAGACTCCGTTACCTCTGATGTCAAGTTTCTTATCCATTCCCCTCAAGGATTCATTCAACACGTTCTCTGGTTTTAGGGCTTCCAACTGGGCTTCTCGGATTTGAGCGGATAAGTGGGAATGGATGGTCATTGTCAGTGTCTTCGCCTTCTTGCCTGAGCTTTCCTTTCAGCTAAGGGCATTTGCTACCACATTGGCCTTGCTGGGATGGTAGCGGATTTCACACTCGTAGTCGTTGAGCAGTTCTACCCATCGTCGTTGTCTCATGTTTAAGTCTTTCTGATCGAAGATGTGTCGAAAGCTTTTATGGTTGGTGAAGATCGTGCACTTGGTTCCGTAGAGATAATATCTCCAAATCTTCAGTGCGAAGACCACTGCTCCTAACTCCAAGTCGTGAGTTGTGTAGTTAACTTCATGTGCCTTTAGTTGTCTCGAGGCATAAGCGATGACTTTTCCTCTCTGCATAAGCACACAACCTAATCCCTGATTGGATGCATGGCAATAAACAACGAAATCCTCTGTCCCTTCGGGAAGGGACATGATAGGTGCGCTGCATGTAACGCCCGTAGATCTGGGCTAATCAACTTAGAGACGATAGGCGTCAAAAATGAATTTTTGATGAAAGATTATTTAGAATGAATAATCTTAACTAAGTTATAGTATATATTACAAGGTTTCTGTGCATATAAAGAACGTCGAAATCCGAGTTATAACGAAAAAGTTATGACATGTCGAAGTTTTGTGACAGAACCGGTACGAGGCTAAAGGATGTATAAAGTGAATATATGTTAGAGTGATATTTATCCTTAGAAATCTAAATGAGAGTCGTAGAGTTCGTTAAACCATGAGTGTGCATAAAAAGAACGTCCAAATCTGACTTCGTATGAGGAAGTTATGATTTTTCTAAGTTTCGACTTTGCGGTATGCAGCCCGAATACTCGATTTGAGATCGAGCGGTTTTTAGCCGAAACAATGTAAACGAGAATCGAAGATCTCGTCAATTGTAGTGAAATGATAAAAAGAAAGGCAAAAACGGATATCGGAGGAAGAAGTTATGAATTTATAACGGAGTTTTCCTATCCCGACCTACTAAAATAATATAATAAAAATAAAATCAAAGTTAGCCAACGGAATCTAAACGAAAGTTGTAGATCGTAGTCTCACCTACGCGGGGATATAAAGAACGTCGAAAATGGAGCTCGTATGAGGAATATATGAATTTTTGAAGTTTATTAAATAAATAAAGTATTTAATTTAAATAAAAATTCGGATATTATCCAAAGGGGGGCGTCACCGGGCTTATCCAGGTTACACCCAACGTACCTAAGATTACGCCCAACGTAATCGAAGGTTCCAGCCCTTATAAAAGGAAGTCGAGGCTGCCGAGTTTCTTTGCTCATTTCTTCCCTTTCTCTCGCTTGTTTGCATCGTTTTTCGTGTAAGAAATATCCCGAAGCCCCGGTATCATTCCCGAGACCCAAAGCAAGTCCCGAAGCCCTGAAGATCCCGATAAGTGCGATTCCCGAGCCGAAGCTCTGCCCGCGAGGAGCCTGGTTTTTGCGAATATCTTCCAGATCTACCGAAGAATACTGCTTCTACAAGCCGTAGTGCTGTCCGATCATCTTCTAATCAAGTGAGTGTGTGGTTATTTTCTTCTAACGCATAAATACGAAGTATTTTTTATAAAATACGTGCTATGTGTTTATATATTGTTGTGTTTTATTTGAGATGAGTGTGGAATGGATGTTTTATATAGTTTTTAAATGAGTTAAACTGTATATGTATTTTATATCTACAAATATGTTGGGTAGAATATGGGTAGATGAGATAGTTGGTGTGTGATAAAAGGATGAGTTGGATAATGAGATCAAGAGGCTAGTTCTAGATCCGTGAGTATGGATTAGACTAAGAGGTTAGTTTTAGATCCGGGATTATGGATCAGGTAAAGAGATAAAACTTGTTATTAGTCCGAGAGTATGGATTAAGACTAAGTTAATTATCCCTAGTCCGGGAGTATGGATTGGGCACAGTTATTGATCCGGGAGTATGGATCAGATCAGGATTAAGGTATAGTTAATTGTCCCTATTCCGGGAGTATGGATTGTGTACAATTGTTGATCCGGGAGTATGGATCAGATCAGGAGGTTAGTTTTAGATCCGTGAGTATGGATCAGGGGAAAAGGTTAGTTTTAGATCCGTGAGTATGGATCAGGTGAAAAGGTTAGTTTTAGATCCGTGAGTATGGATCGGGTGAAGATGATAGTTTTAGATCCGTGAGTAGGGATCAGGTAAAGAGGAAAATTTTAGATACGAGATTTTAGATCGTGTCGTTGTGAGGATCGATGGGGTGGGATAAGAGTTGTCTTTATATGGTGAAATTGTACAAGTTTGAATGTTGTATATTTATAAATATATGATATAACATTGTGGGATGAAATCCCTATATGCTCCCCAGGCTCCCAAGCCTAACCCACTAAGTTTTCTTTGTATCACAGGTATCGATACGAAGACATATTTCACAGAGAGATTTAAAGGAGATATAAATCATTAGTGTAACTAAATGTAAGAAATGTTTATGATTATATGTCTGTATCGGAACATGACATCCCGAGATTTTGTTATATAATGAAAATACATTTCTTTAAAGAAATGCTTTGATAAATCTTTATCATATTTTGGGAACAAATTCTGCAAATGTTTTCTATAAAAGATTACTCTGATTTTAAAAACGAAGCATAAACAAATCGGTATTTTCTGGCCGAGAAACTAGGGATGTCACAGTTGGTATCAGAGCATTAATTTAAGCGAACTAGGAATTTGTAGGAAATTTCTAAACTTAAACCTAGAATGCTAAGTAATGATTGTGAGGAGTGTGTCTAAAATATGTTAACTAGTACACCTAAATTGACACAAGCACTAGTTTATTTTAGTAATGATGCCTAAAATGATTTTATGTGCTAAATGTTTTGTGTGATAGCTATATTGATGCTATTATTTGTTCAGATCTATGATCTGTTGCCGACCGGATCTGGAAACCTTATGTGTTTAGGATTCTAAGCGTACGACTACGATATTAGAACTAGCATGTAAACGTTTCGGAGTGATAAGGATGATTTAATTATCTATCTTGATTGAGGATCTAAATTCACCATATTTGGTGTATAGATAAAAAATGGTAAGAACCAGAAGTGGAGTTGGAAACGTGAACGAAGACAAGAATCAACCACCTATGATTGAGCAAACACCTGTTGTAGCAGCAACACCAGAGCCAATGACGATGGCTGGGGTGCAAGCGATGATGCAGATGATGTTGGATCGCCAAATGGAGGAGATAAGGAGATTACTCCAACAAAATCGTGAGGAACTGTCACTTCAAGTGGAAGAGCCCGAAGTGAATGGAGGGCCGTTGGAGGGAGGTAACTACAGTGGTATTGTTGGACAAGCAGAACCCCCAGTGGAAGAAAGGAATGACCCGGAAAGGGAAAAGAAACAGGGATGGGCGTATGTATAAAAATTTCTTGGGCGCCAAGCCGCCAAGTCTTTCTGGAAGCCCAAAGCCTGTTGAGATTATGGACTAGATCTCCAAAATGGAGAGGGTTTTTGAGAGTTGCGACTGTAGCAACAAACAGAAGACTGACTTTGCAGTTAGACAACTGAAGACCAGAGTCTTGAGCTGGTGGAAGTTACTGGCAGATATGATGCCTCGAGGGGAAGCCCTGGATGTCATGGGAATCATTCCTTGAGAATTAAAGATGCAGTACTGCTCAGAGATAGATCTGATTGATCTGAACAATGAATTCCAGAACCTGAAGAAAGGTAAATTGAGCATTGATGATTATGCTACTGCATTTACTGAAAAGATGAAGTTATTTCCATACTTAGTGCCAACTGAACTCTAAAAAATTAAGAGGTTCGCAAATGGATTGCCTGCTAACTTTGGCCCAACGGTCAAGATGGCAACTACTTTGAAGACAACAATCCGAGCAGCTAAAAATGTGGAGACCTAGTTAAAGGAAAGGGGTCTGGAGAGAAATGAGGTGGGCGAGAAAAGAAAGATGGAAGGATCTTCAAGGTCCGATGAAAAGTGAAAATTTTCGAAGTCTGATTCGAAGAAGCTCGAAGAAGGAGCAAAATGGTGTGACAAGTTCAAAAGGAAGCACATTGGGGAATGCTCTAAAGAAATGACCTGCTTTAAATGCGGGAAGACTGGTCATTACGCCAGCAAATTCCCAACCAAAAGAGAAGTCTGCTTTAAGTGTGGCGAAGAAGGGCACTTCAAGCAAAACTGGCCAAGAAGAGAAGAGGCTATAAGGCCAAATGCACCACCAAAGCCAAGAGCATTCCACATGATCCTCAACGAAGCAGAAAACAATGCAAGGATTCAAGGATGAAGACTTCATATTAATATATAAAGTCTGTATCAGGAAGTGTAGCGTACTAGAGGCGTAGTATAGGGTGAACTTGAACCGTTGTTTAATCGTTTCAAGAAATAATATAAACCCTAGTTTTTCTATCTGATGTGTTGAATGATTATGTGATTTTCTTGTATGGTGACTTGGTCAACTGCAAGACAATACTTAGGACGAGTATGAGTAGGTGTGAAAGGTAGTATATGCATATACTACCGGAAGCACAGGACTCGCAGTTGGATCAGGTGAAGTCACAAGGTTACCAAGAAGCTAGTAATTGATTCCGTTTTGTTCAATTGTGTCATTACCTTTGTTTCGGTAGTGACTAGTAAGATGATTGTTATCCTAACCCTAGTGGTCATATTCAAATTGAGTCTGACTACGGTGGGTATGTTACGTGGTTCAAAGAACCAAGTTCGAAGTAACATCTGACGTAAGTCAGAAGGTTGAAATTAATGCGATTGATATTATCGTGCTTGTTGTTAAAAGAAGTTTGCAGGTAGAAATGCAACATGCTGAAATGTGATTATATCACATTAGAATATGAAGGAAGGTATATTTCATTTTGGAAGGTGACTCTAAGAGACTTGATTTAAAGCGTTCCATCATGCGATGAGAGGTGATTAGAACATGACCCATCGATCTATTACAATAGATAAAGGAAAGTATTTATCCTAAGAAGAAGAAGGAGTCCACAATAAGGACTTATTTGGTAACTCGAAGGTTACAATTGAAAGTACAACATAGTACGATAAGCAGAAGCAAGATTGAGCTTCGTCTGCGGTGAAGAAAGCCATAGAGTTAAATACTCTTTTGAGGAAACATAGAAGTTACGGTAATTACCTAGGATGAAGAAATAACAAGTGGAATCATTATGCAATTCCTATTTCGTTGATGATTCCGGGACGTATTCATCCTAAGGGGGAGATAATTGTGACGCCCGTATATCCGGGCTAGTCAATTTAGAGACGATAGGCATCAAAAATGAATTTTTGATGAAAGATTATTTAGAATGTATAATATTAACTAAGTTCTAGTATATATTACAAGGTTTTTGTGCATATAAAGAACGCCGGAATCCGAGTTATAACGAAGAAGTTATGACCTGTAGAAGTTTCGCGGCAGAACCGGCACGACGCTGAAGGACGTAAAAAATGAATTTACGTTAGAGTGATATTTAGCCTTAGAAATCTAAATGAAAGTCGTAGAGTTCGTAAACCATGAGCGTGCATAAAAAGAACGTCCAAATCTAACTTCGTATGAGGAAGTTATGATTTTTCTAAGTTTCGACTTAGCGGTATGCAGCCCGAATACTCGATTTGAGATTGAGTGGTTTTTAGCCAAAACAATCTAAACGAGAATCGAAGATGTCATCAATTGTAGTGAAACGATAAAAAGATAGGCGAAAACGGACGTCGGAGGAAGAAGTTATGAATTTATAACGGAGTTTTCTTGTCCCGGCCTACTAAAATAATATAATAAAAATAAATTCAAAAACAACCGATGGAGTCTAAACGAAAGTTGTAGATCGTAGTCTCACCTACGTGGGGATATAAAGAACGTAAAAAATAGAGCTCGTATGAGGAAGATATGAATTTTTGAAGTTTATTAAGTAATTAAAGTATTTAATTTAAATAAAAATTCGGATATTATCCAAATGGGGGGAGTCACCGGGGTTATCCAGCTTACGCTCAATGTACCTAAGATTACGCCCAGCGTAATCGAAGGTTCCAGCCCCTATAAAAGGAAGTCGAGGCTGCCGAGTTTCTTTACTCATTTCTTCCCTTTCTCTCGCGTTTTTGCATCGTTTTTCGTGCAAGAAATATCCCGATGCCCCGATATCATTCCCGAGACCCGAAGCAAGTCCCGAAGCCCTGAAGATCCCGAGAAGTGCGATTTTCGAGCCGAAGCTCTGCACGCGAGGATCTCGGTTTTTGTGAAGATCTTCCAGATCTACCGAAGAATACTACTTCTACAAGCGGTAGTGTTGTTTGATCATCTTCTAATCAAGTGATGTGTGGTTACTTTCTTCTAACACATAAATACGAAGTATTTTTTATAAAATACGTGCTATGTGTTTATATATTGATGTGTTTTATTTGAGATGAGTGTGGAATGGATGTTTTATATAGTTTTTAAATGAGTTAAACTGTGTATGTATTTTATATCTACAAATATATTGGGTAGAACATGGGTAGATGAGATAGTTGGTGTGTGATAAAAGGATGAGTTGGATAATGAGATCAAGAGGCTAGTTTTAGATCCGTGAGTATGGATTAGACTAAGAGGTTAGTTTTAGATCCGGGAGTATGGATCAGGTAAAGAGATAAAACTTGTTATTAATCCGGGAGTATGGGTTGGGCACAGTTATTGATCCGGGAGTATGGATCAGATTAGGATTAAGGTATAGTTAATTGTCCCTATTCCGGGAGTGTGGATTGGGTACAATTATTGATCCAGGAGTATGGATCAGATCAGGAGGTTAGTTTTAGATCCATGAGTATGGATCAGGGGAAAAGGTTAGTTTTAGATCCGTGAGTATGGATCAGGTGAAAAGGTTAGTTTTAGATTCATGAGTATGGATCGGGTGAAGATGATAGTTTTAGATCCGTGAGTAGGGATCAGGTAAAGAGGAAAATTTTAGATACGAGAGTTTAGATCGTGTTGTTGTGAGGATCGATGGGGTGGGATAAGAGTTGCCTTTATATGGTGAAATTTTACAAGTTTGAATGTTCTATATTTATAAATATGTGATATAACATTGTGGGATGAAAACCCTATATGCTCACCAGGCTCCCAAGTCTAACCCACTAAGTTTTCTTTGTATCACAAGTATCGATACGAAGACATATTTCATAGAGAGATTTAAAGGAGATATAAATCATTAGTGTAATTGAATGTAAGTTCTATTTATGCTTATATATCTGTATCGGAACATGACATCCTGAGATTTTGTTATATAATGAAAATACATTTCTTTAAAGAAATGCTTTGATAAATCTTTATCATATTTCGGGAACAAATTCTGCAACTGTTTTCTATAAAAGATTACTCTGATTTTAAAAACAAAGCATAAACAAATCGGTCTTTTCTAGCCGAGAAAACTGGGGATGTCACACTGCACAAGGCTCGCTTTAACGTTTGGAATGCGGTGTCTTGCTTCTCACTCCAAAAAAAGGGTACACCTTTCTGTGTCAGAGTGGTTAGGGGTTTGGCGATTCTGGAAAAATTCTGAATGAATCTACGATAATTGGCGGCGAGACCCAAGAATTCACGGATTTTTTTGGTGTCTTCAGTGCCGACCAATTCTCTATCGCCTTGATTTTGGACGGGTCCATGTGCATACCCTCCTCGCTTACCACGTGACCATGGAAAGCTACCTTCCGAATCCAAAATTCGCACTTGGAGAATTTAGCGTACAACTTTCTTGATCTAAGAGTTTCCAACACTAACTTCAAGTGTTGTTCGTGATCTTCTTCACTTCTGGAATAGACAAGTATGTCGTTAATGAACAATATAACGAACTTGTTCAGAAAGGGGCAGCACACCCGGTTCATCAGGTCTATGAACACTGCCGGTGTGTTGGTTAGACCAAAGAGTATTACTACAAAGTCGTAGTGACCATAACAAGTCATGAATGTTGTCTTAGAAACATCACTCTCATGAACTCGTAGCTGATGGTACCCTGATCTAAGGTCTATCTTCGAGAAATAGCTGGCTCCTTAAAGTTGATCGAAAAGGTCATCTATTCGAGGAAGTGGATAACGGTTTTTGACGGTCAACTTATTTAACTCACGGTAGTCTATACACATCCGAAAGGATCCATCTTTCTTCTTCACAAATAATACCAAGGCTCCCCATGGTGAGGAACTCGGTCTGATGAACCCTTTACTAAGTAGCTCATTAGCTGGCTGGATAACTCCTGCATTTCTGCTGGAGCTAAGCGATATGGAGATTTGGGTACATGATTAGCTCCAGGAATTAGGTCGATGCGAAACTCGACTTGATGTTCAGGAGGAATTCCCGGGAGCTCTTCAGGAAAGACATCAGCAAAGTTGCAGACTTTGGGGATGCTCTCGAGGTCTTTAACTTCATATTTCTCATTGATCACATGGGCTAGGAATGCGTAACACTCCTTTCGCAGAAGTTTTTGAGCTTTGATGCAGGATATGATGCGAAGATTGGAGCTAAGTTTATCGCCGTAAATCATGAGAGTCTGGCCAGAGGGAAGATTGAGACACATAGCTTTTTCATAATAAAGGATATCAACATGATTAGGACTCAACCAATCCATGCCAATGATAACATCAAAGCTCTTTATAGAAACTGGCATTAGGTCGATGGGAAAAGAATGGTCATTCAGGGTAAGGGTACAGCCTATGAATATATCGTCAGCGTTCTCTTTCTCACCGTTAGCCATCTCGACAGTAAACGTTTCGGTTACTAGATGAGGACTATGTTTAAGAAGATGTTTGAATGAATGGCTAACAAAACTTCTTTCAACACCATAATTGAAAAGGATTGCAAGCATAAGAGTTGTCGAGGAGGAACATACCTGTGACAACGGTGGGGTCGGTGACTGTCTCCTCCTGCTTTATAGATAGAACTATCCCGACGTTGTTGGTTGTTGTTGCTTTTGGGCAGTTTCGCTTGAAATGCCCGACTTCACCGCACCTGTAGCAAGCCTGACCGACCCCCGCTTCGGAAGCTTGATTGGTTGGTTGGGCTGGTGTTTTGCAGTTTCGAGCAGTGTGGCCCTTTTTGCCACAGCTGTTGCAGATCATCTCATGGCATGGGCCAGGGATACGATGGTGGTAATTGTACCTGTTGCACCAAGGGAGGTCACCAACATACCTATTGGTATGTGCTTGAGTTGTAGGAGCAACTATAGGAGTAGTAACAACGTGGACTGCCACAGTTTTGTGCTTCCTGGAGGGTCCTTGTGAACTCTGACCCTTTCGCTTTTTCCAGAATATCTTCTTACTCTTACTACACTCATCCCGGTGCCCCTGATCACCTTCATGATTTTGAGGATGGGTGTTACTTCCTGGTCCGCCAGACCCGCCGGGGTTCAAGTGTGACATTGCAGCTGTCACTGCGGTAGTAACAGCTGCCTGAAATATGACATGGTCGAATTGAGAGTGATGTGGTGGTGGAGGATTGTTGTTCCTTGAGCTGGGTCCTTTCTTTGGAGGCATATTGATCTAAAATAATCAGGAAAGAGAGGATGGTAAGTCCTCTGAATTGAATCAAGAGATATGGAACAAGAGATATCTCATTATAGTAGATAAAGTGTTCTACTATGCAATAATATATAGGAAAGCTAACAAAGCAAGGGAATTTATCGCTAAGGAAAAATGAGTAGCAACACTTGAATGAGGATTTTTATGACGAAGTTGACTCTAGAAAATACTCCCATAGTATTTTATGTTTCGATGCGACGATGACTCATTGTTTGGATATTTGGTAAGTTTTAGGCCTGCTGCACACCACAGTTACTCCCAAGAACATGTTGGCCGTGTCTCGAATGAATATAGTTGATCAAGCTATATTGACCCTAGACACGACTACATTGTTGGATAAGGTGTCTAAGTCCATAACTTATTTGGTATATGCTTGACCCGACCGACATGGTCCATTTGGGTTGCATCTCATCCAAACTACTATGGATAATTTTATGAGAGTTATACACATATGTTTATTAATATATATTATAAGTTATAATATATTAATATGCCGTTACGTTATTTAATTAGTTTTAATCTTAAATTAATTATGAATTAATTTAGAGATTAAAAGGAAGACTAATTAGATTATGAGCTATTTGTTTTATATAGTGTGGGCTAATACTCATTTGTTAATGGGCTAGGCTTATGTGGAAGTCCATGGATGATCCATGGAGCTTTTAACCCATGGATCCTTGGAAAGGAAAAGACATGGGTTATTAGGGTTTCACCCTAACCATGCACACTATATAAGCATGCTTATGGAGCATGAAATGGAGCCTTAGAGGAAACTAGTGAACTAGTATGTGTGTGCTTGTGTGTGGCCGATTTTATACAAGTGTGTATACTCTCTCAAAGTTTTCCAAGAGTTTGTGGTGTTTTGTGATTCCATTTGAGGCATTCACACTATTGGTGCTTGGCCCTCAAACTCCATAGAACCAAACTCACCAAAAGGTATGTAATCTCTTCTAACTCTTTTATGTTGAAATGTTCCCCATGCCATGTTAGATAGGTTATAAACCTTGGAAAATTTATTATTTTGCATGTATTTAGACAAACATAGATCCAAGGTTTATTAGGGTTGCATACACACTTAGGAAGTGTTAGATTGCTCAAAACCCAACAGTGGTATCAGAGCCTAGGCTTGCTTGTTTGATACTTGATGCAAAATAGTGAAAAAAGTGGAAATCATTGCTGTCTGCATGGTGGACTCACCGAGTCATGGGGGGGGGGGGGGGACTCGACGAGTCCAAGGCAAACTTCAATCTACTCGTCGAGTAAGTTCATGCACTCGACGAGTAGGATCGAAAGAGTGCAGTTTTTCGACTTTTGCTGCTGGAAATGGACTAGGAACATTACCCTAAACTATCTTGGTGTTATAAAACTTATTTTAGTTGGTGTAATGGTTGTTCTAATCCATTTTCAATAGCATATATCAAAATTCCATGATTTTATGTGTTCATATAATTCTTGAGTTTTTGATGATCATGTTCATGTTCTTATGAATTTAGAAAATGATAGGAATTATTTGCTGAATTGTTTAGGATTAATTCTTGATCATTTATGTGTTTTAATGGAGTCCATAATTTGTCCTCAAGTTATGGATTTCCAAAGGTCACTCTTATTTAACACACACTTAAAACACATAAGTTACATGAAAATGAAGAGTCTTCATTTTTATGAATCTTTAATTCATAAGTTATGAAATGAAGAGTTTTGCAAAGTTACAAAACTTGCCCTCAGGTTTTGGAATTTGTAAAGTTTCACACACTTTAATAAACTTTAATTCCAACCCTTAGAGTTTTAATAGTTAAAATTCAACCCTTATACTATTTATAACATTAATGGTTAATTATTATATATATGTATAAGAATAAGTTGTTTTACCGTTAGTAGGCCTCATTCACGAAGCCGATCTATAAGGTGGGTATAAGGTTGTTGCCTATAAAATGGCGACTTAATGGGTGTATACTCTCACCCACCGCTTGCTTGATCGGTGGAGGGTCGTTAGCCGGACGGGTAGAACAATGACTTTAAATCCTCATTAAAAGTATAATGATTATTATAAAGTAACTAAACTCTTTTAATTCCCAATCTTAGTTATTTTAGGAAAAATGTGAACATGGTGCTAGTCCATGGAATTCAAACTTTGTACCTTACCAAGTCGTTGGTGGAGCGTGTGTGGTTAACCGACACACTGACTAGTAAGGATCACGAAGGGTGACTTAATGTTTGTCATAGATCAATGGAGTGTGTGTGGTTAACCGGCACATTGATTAGGTGATAATATTAAGGGTACCAAGTGAATTAGCATGGTTATTCACACCTTGTTTTGTGATCCTCGGCATCCCAGTCACAAAACTTGAAGGGTACAATCGAGATTGAAACATGCCATTGAAAAGTTCAATGAATCTCAAAAGAATCTAGGAATTTCAAATCCAATTAAGCCTAATAAATCATTTCGTTTTCGTGGTGGAAATTGGTGAATCGTCATTCACCTACCTTTCAAATATATTATTACTTAGATTACGGCATCCCTCTTCTAAGTATAATATATTGTGATTGGGTCCTAGCCTTAATATTACATTTGGGTGTCTTATTAAGGATCCTATATATCTAATCTAAACTTACTCTCTTCTTTCAGATGTCTTCCAACACTAATGCTTCAGGCTCTAACCCAACTGGTTCTTTCTCTCTCTTGAATCTTTGTGGGAGGGTCATCTTTAATGGTTCCAACTTCATGGATTGGATTAGGAACATCAGGATGGTTACTCGTTATGAGGACAAGGAATATGTCCTCGATAAGGAGTTAAAAGAACTTGATGAGTCTATTGCTACTCCTGAGGAGATCACTGAATTCAGGACTCCTGAGAGAGATGCTACTAAGGTGACATGTATCATGATGGCCACGATGACAGCCGAGCTCCAAAAGTCATATGAAGATTTCTACCCTTTTGAGATGCACCAAGACCTGATGGAAAGGTACCATCAGAGTGCTCGTCAGGAACGGTATGAAATAATCTCCTCCATAATAACTACCCGCATGAAGGACGGTGAATCCGTCACAGGCCACATGCAAAAGATGCAAAGGTATGTGGACCGTTTGCTGAAGCTGAATGTTAACATCCCCGAGGTGTTAGCAATTGACATCATTTTGCACTCCTTGCCTTCTTGTTATGATCATTTTCTAATGACATATCATATGAACAAGGAGGAAGTTACCCTCAGCAAGCTTCAAGGACTCTTGAAGACCGCGGAATCCGGTCTTAAGGGTAAGGCGGTTGTTACCTCTACTACTCCTACTCCAACATCTATCCCTGTTTTGGCTATTGGGCAAGGCAAAGGGAAGAAGAGGAAGCACCCTTCGAAGGGTACCAAGGGAAAGTCTCTTGAAGGATCCTCATCAAAGACTAAGAACGGTTCTGTCACTCCTTCTGCCATTCCCAAGGATGCTGAATGCTTTTATTGCCATGAAAAGGCAAACTGGAAGCGAAACTGCCCTAAGTACTTGCAGGATCTAAAGGATGGGAAAGTGAAACCCACCCATGCAGGTATTTACACTATATTGTCTAATTACTCAACATATTCTAACTCTTGGGTGCTTGATACAGGATGTGGTATTCACATATGTTCTGATTTGCAGGGCCTAAGAAGAAGTGAGAATGTGGAGCACGGGAAGATAAACTTGATCATGGGAATAGGAAGGCTTCACCTGTTTCCAAGATTGGAGTTTATATTTTGTTGCTTAATAATGGGTTAAAATTATATTTGAATAAATGTGTGTACTCGTCTGAAATGGCGAGGAATATTATTTCTTTTCATGCTTTGTACAAACAAGGTTTTACCTTTTCGTTTGATAATGAATGTGGTGGTATTAATGCTTTCTTTAAAAATGTGTTTTATTTTAAAGCGTTACCTTGTGATGGTGTCTATGAAACTGTGTCGATTGTAGACAACTTAGGAAATAATGTGTTGTATATTGATTCTTCTACTAGCCTAGATAAAGCATCATTGTGGCATTGTCGTCTTGGACATGTAAACAAGAAACGCATAGGCCAACTCCAAAAGAGTGGAGTCTTGGAATCATTTGACCTTAAATCGGATGATAATTGTGAATCTTGTCTACTTGGAAAGATGACAAAATCACCCTTCACTGGAACTTGTGAGAGGGGTGAGGGTTTGTTGGACCTAATACATACTGATGTATGTTGGCCATTCAAAACCGCCACAAGGGATGCTAATCGGTATTGTGTGACTTTTATTGATGATTTTAGTAGATATGGGTATGTCTACTTAATCAAACATAAGTCAGAAACCTTTGAAAGGTTTAAGGAATTCAAACACGAAGTAGAAAATCAATTGGGCAGGAACATTAAGATGCTTCGATCCGATCGAGGTGGTGAGTATCTTAGCACCGAGTTCCTTGACTATCTTAAGGAGTGTGGGATTGTCTCACAATTGACTCCTCCCAGGACACCACAGCTGAATGGTGTAGCTGAGAGGCATAATCGAACTTTGTTGGACATGGTTCACTCTATGATGAGTCGAGTTTCGTTACCAATCTCTTTTTGGGGGTATGCCTTAGAGACTGCCGCCCATATCCTTAATCTAGTCCCTACAAAGAAGGTTACCAAAACACCTCATGAGATGTGGACTGGGAAGGTTCTCAATATGGATCACATCAAAATTTGGGGTTTCGAGGCTTTCGTGAGGCGTGAAACTCATGATAAGCTTGAACCCCGAAGTGAAAGGTGTATTTTCATCGGCTACCCACAGAAATCCTTCGGTTACCTCTTCTACAGACCCAGTGAGAATGTGGTCTTTGTAGCACGAAGAGGGATCTTTTGCGAGAAAGAATTTATAAGCCAAGGAGACAGAGGGAGGCAGATTGATCTTGAAGAAATTCAAGAATCAATTGGTGAAGGAACCTCAGACACTAGCAATCAACCTGAGGAGGAAACTCCTGTTGATCCAGCTGACGAGTATGTACCTCCAAGGCGTTCTACACGGGTTAGGAATACACCTTCGTTTTATTATGGTTTTCATATTACTACGGAAGGTGATACGTTCATCAGTGGTAGTACATTGGTAAATTTGGATGAACCTAGCAGTGTTAAGGAAGCCATGGCAGGCCCAGAGTCTGCTAAATCGAAGGTGGCTATGGACAGCGAGATACAGTCCATGTATGACAATCAAGTTTGGAACTTGGTTGACAATGTACCAGGCCGTAAAACAGTCGGGTGCAGATGGATCTTCAAGAAGAAGACAGACATGGAAGGAAAAGTGCATACTTATAAGAAACCTTCTCGCCGTAGCAAAGATTAAGTCTATTAGGGTTATGTTAGCCATTGCAGCATTTCATGACTATGAAATTTGGAAAATGGATGTCAAAACCGCTTTCCTTAACGGAAAGTTGGCTGAGGATGTATACATGAATCAGCCAGAGGGTTTTATCAGTGCAGAGTACCCCAATAGAGTATGCAAGCTTGAGAAATCCATTTATGGATTAAAACAAGCATCTCGTAGCTGGAATCTTTGTTTTGATGAGAAGGTAAAAGAGTTTGGCTTCTCAAGAAGCGAAGATGAGTCTTGCGTGTATGTCAGAGCTAGTGGGAGTATAGTTAGCTTCTTGGTACTGTATGTGGATGACAAACTACTCATAGGAAATGACATCCCAACCTTGCAGGAGGTTAAGTCCTGGCTTGGGAAGTGCTTTGCTATGAAGGACCTAGGGGAGGCTACCTATATCCTAGGGATAAGGATATTAAGAGAAAGGAGTAGAAGACTAATTGAGCTTAGTCAGAGTACCTACTTGGATAAGGTGTTGAAAAGGTTCAACATGGAGAATTCCAAGAAAGGAGATTTACCGATCCAAAGCAATACCAAACTGAGTAAGACTCAGAGTCCGAGTACAGAGGCAGAGATAGCTAAGACGAGCCAATTACCGTATGCTTCCGCAGTTGGCTCGATCATGTATGCTATGACTTGTACCTGCCCTGATGTGGCATTTGCTTTGAGCATGGTCAGCAGGTATCAGGGGAACCCTGGCAAGGCTCATTGGGCTGCGGTAAAGAACATTCTCAAGTACCTACGGAGGACTAAGGATTAGATCCTTACCCTTGGTGGCAGTGATGACTTGAGAGTATTAGGGTATAGTGATGCTAGTTTTCAGACTGATAGGGATAATTTCCGCTCTCAGTCAGGCTGGATCTTTACCTTAAATGGAGGGGCAATCTCTTGGAAGAGTTCCAAGCAGGAGACGGTGGCTGATTCGACTTGTGAATCATATTATATAGAAGCGAGTGAAGCAGCGAAGGAGGCGATATGGCTAAAGAACTTCATCGGAGACCTTGGAGTTGTACCAGCTATTAAGGAACCTATGGAGATTTTCTGTGACAACAATAGTGCGGTTACCTTAGCCAAGGAACCAAGAGATCATGGCAGATCCCGACACATTGACAGAAAATATCACTTCATAAGACACAAGATTGAAGAAGGACTCCTTGTGACAAGGAGGATATCGTCGGATGAGAATCCTGTAGATCCCCTTACGAAGGGACTGACGAGGGTTAAGCATTTTCAGCATGCGAGACGCATCGGGCCGAGGGACGATATTAGTTTTGTAGATTAGATAGTCTTCCTGAAACTTGTAAAATGTAATCGACGTTTGATGATGAATAAAATTTGTGATTTATTTATGAGTAAAGTGTTACTATCATTGTCAATTATTTACTATTGTTTTAGTTTTGCATGTTTTGACTTCCAGAATAATTAATTTATTCAAACCTCCACAATCGATCATACATCGGAAGTAGGTATGAATCAAGATTGTCATGAATTGGGTTTGTAGATGCCTTAAAGGTGTTTAGACATAGCAATGGTTGCTGCAACATTCATGAGTACTCATAAGTTATGAGTATTGGTATAAACCCACGCTCACTTGTATCAATTCATGGAATTTATCTCGAGTGATCGTGAGACGATAATATCATATAAATCTTCAAACCTAGAGATATGAGTTGTTACCTATGAGTTGGTTGTGCATTGATTGCATGTAAACGCATCAGTAACTTGATGTTATAAAACGTGCCTTTGTGTACAATTCAATAAGTAGTAGAACAAGCATATCAGTCGAAGTTTATCTGTTCCTTCTAGAAATAGAAGCGATATCTGGGCCCCTCGATGATTTTGTGTTGACCCATGTACCAGGCCTGGTCAGAACTAAACCGATGTGTTCAGTGAAGTTCTTCGTTAAACAAATCGGAAAATCGAGAAACAACTGCTAGACAATAAGCAAGACATAGTTCCATGTGTTTGTCCGGCTGATATCATGAGAACAGAGGATTATGTGATCACTTATCTAAAATGGCGCTTCATAGTTCAACAGAGTCTTCATAGTTCGAGGGAGTTTTCGAGAGCTACGATTGCTGGTTGGTTCCTGAAGTTATAGGCAAATATAGGTATTAGACTTATCCAAGTGGGAGTCTATTGGATAAGGTGTCTAAGTCCATAACTTATTTGGTATATACTTGACCCGACCGGCATGGTCCATTTGGGTTGCATCTCATCCAAACTATTATGGATAATTTTATGAGAGTTATACACATATGTTTATTAATATATATTATAAGTTATAATATATTAATATGAAGTTACGTTATTTAATTAGTTTTAATCTTAAATTAATTATGAATTAATTTAGCGATTAAAAGGAAGACTAATTAGATTATGAGCTATTTGTTTTATATAGTGTGGGCTAATACTCATTTGTTAATGGGCTAGGCTTATGTGGAAGTCCATGGATGATCCATGGAGCTTTTAACCCATGGATCCTTGGAAAGGAAAAGACATGGGTTATTAGGGTTTCACCCTAACCATGCACACTATATAAGCATGCTTATGGAGCATGAAATGGAGCCTAAGAGGAAACTAGTGAACTAATGTGTGTGTGCTTGTGTGTGGCCGATTTTATACAAGTGTGTATACTCTCTCAAAGTTTTCCAAGAGTTTGTGGTGTTTTGTGATTCCATTTGAGGCATTCACACTATTGGTGCTTGGCCCTCAAACTCCATAGAACCAAACTCACCAAAAGGTATGTAATCTCTTCTAACTCTTTTATGTTGAAATGTTCCCTATGCCATGTTAGATAGGTTATAAACCTTGGAAAATTTATTATTTTGCATGTATTTAGACAAACATAGATCCAAGGTTTATTAGGGTTGCATGCACACTTAGGAAGTGTTAGATTGCTCAAAACCCAACATACATAACTGCCCAGGTTTAACCGCAGCGTACAACACCCAATTACTTATGTTTTGTTCTACTCGGGGTTACGGTTTCTGGCGTTTAGGTATTCTTGTATACTTGGAGTAAAAATACTTATATTTTAAAGTATACTTTTAGTGCAGAGCACTTCGGCCCCTTAGTGTTTATAGTTATATACCATGTAAGGTTCGGTATACTTAGTTCAGTATAAACAAGAGCTCTGATACTAATCTGTCACAACCTGAAACCGATGGAGGAAATGTTCTGGGGCAGAGGATATCATGTAAAGTATCACAACCAATGTACATAGCAAGCATAGTAAACACAAAACATTACATTACATAAGAATATTTACATTTGTTTGAAAGAAAAGATAATACATGTTTTATATATACATCAGTATAACAAAAATAAAGACGTGACTTCTATACGCTCTATCTTCTCCAAAAGATTGCGGGATACCTGTCCAACGAGAACCTGAGAATACATGTAGTTTTAAAAATATTAGCATAAAGCTGGTGAGTTCATAAGCGATTTGTTTCTAGTAAAAGAACAAGTTTCCTTTGGTTTTCTGAAAAAGTTGTTATCCAAGAAAATCCCATATTTTCTTATAAGAGAAGTTTAGTTATTCATTTGTTAATCAGCCTGTTTATGAAAAGTGAAATTATCCTAGGAAAAACCATTATTTTCCTTCAAAGTTGGTGGTTGGTTATCGATCCGGAATGAAGTGTATAAGTATCTACCATACTTGTAGCGTTTAAGTGAAGTTTCCTGAAGCCGTGTCATCCTTGAAAAGTACATTAGTTTTAACACGTATATAAAACTATTAAGTAGGTAGTAAACTATTTCCTAAGGTTATTAATTCACTAAGTTCTTTATTACTTAAAAGTAAATCTCCATTATCTAAGTTTGCGAGTTCTATAACCATACGATAAACTAGATATGGCAAAAAGAAGGCCAGTATCATTTTATGACTTTTGTCACCCGTAGATCTGCCGGTCCCACTGTAGCTAGCTGCAAGGTGCGGGGTAGTAAGCTCCGTATAGATCTATACACTCAAGTCACGCTCTCCTTCCAGGAGATTATGGTTACAAGGGCGGTCCTGCACTCGCGTATCTCTATGGAGTGTTTCAGAGGACGTGTCTCCAATCTTAAGAATAACGAATTTACAAGTAATAATACGGAAAATCCCGTTTTATGAATGACATGGAATCCTTTGTGGAACATAAAATATATCATTTTATAATGAGTTTCGCAATTAGTTTGAAAACTAACTCTGCAAGTTAAACAATTGGTTAATACGGTTTTCAGTGTTAAAAGCATACGGAATATGAAACATTTCATACGAAATAATAAGTTTGTGTACAAGATTTCCATGTACTTTTTCTTGTATTCCCTCCCTAAAATCATGAAAAACACAGAAAAAAGAGTAGGGGTATGAACTCATCAGTCGAGAAATGTGCCAGGTAGGATGCTAAGTGTTAGTTTAGGGCTTGAACACGCGCGAGGATCCTATGTAACATGAGGAGACACATAATTGTATCTAATTAGACTTTGAACTACTAATTAAGTAAGATAATACACTCTGAGGCGCGAAAACACTTTACCTCAAGTGTTAGGAATGATACGGGTTGCATCTAAGGGGGTGTAGGGCCTACTTAGGGAGTTTACTCTTCAAGAGTAAACTCTTAGAAGAGTTTTCAGCCCAATGACCATATCCCCATGAGTTTATGTCCGTAAACTCATGGGTGGTGTGTTCTTGGATGTTTAAAGGTCTTACAACACTTGGGGAATTAAGTTAGGTTCAATTCCAGGGCATAGAAAGTGGCTAAGTCTTCAAATAGACCATATATGGGAGTTTACGGCCGTAAACTTTTACTTTTCCCTTCTTTTTGTGTTTTGATGGTTCTAGGTTAAGCACACATGACTCTAGTCCAATATACAAGCCATGGAAGGAAGTTAGGGCACCATTTGACCTCCTTAGAGGAGTTTACGGCCAAGGGACCAATCCTTGGGGGGTTTACGGCCGTAATTTCCTAAGGTCAAGGTTTCCTTGATGTTTAATGTCCCTACTTCGATGGTGGTTGATTCTAGACATTACCCCAAGCCATAGGAGGTGTTTAAGGGGCAATTTAACACCTTAAATGGTGTTTACGACCTAAGAAGGAGGGTTTACGGTCCAAGAATGTTCTTGGGCCGTAAAATCATGTTTAATCCCCATATTACAAGATTTTGGTGTCCTAAGTTCATTCATGCAAGTTCTTAAGTCATAGCTAAGCACTAGAAGTGATTTAGAAGGGTTTTGGGGCTTCAAAACCCCATTTAAGAGTGTTTGCGGTTTTGGAGTGTTCCAGGGCCATAAAAACATGTTTTTTTAGAGTTTTGGATGATTTAAACATGAATTTGCGTGCTAGACAAGCTAGGATAGATTACTTACAAGGTTGAAGCTTGAAAGATGTGTTTTTGGATCAAAATTGGCTTGTAGAGAGAGAGAGAGAGAGAGTAGAGAGAGTGTGTGTTAGGAGAGTGAAAAAGCTTCAAATGGAGGTCCACTCAACCTTATATAGGGTTTGAGTTTGTGGCCCAGTGTAAATCTACCCGATACCGACGTTAAACGAAGCTTATGGTCGTACCCGATTAAGTGTTCGTAACCCGACGTGGTCGTGAATTAGAAACTTTTAAAAAGAATATCGAGGGTGTTTCACGTGTTTCTAATGTGTTTGGACACTCATGAAGTCATAATAAAAGTCTCAATTTAAATAAACTAATCCGAAATGTTAACGGAACAATTTGATAAAGACGGGTTTATAGACGAAAACGGGTTGCAGTAACAGAATAAATTTCAGGTTGTCACAATGTTCTATCAAATGGGATACAAGGAAACACTCATTGTTGTATCCAATTTCAAGAAACCCAATCTTCCACCAACTTGGAATGCCCTTTTCACCATCTTGTTCAAATCCTTTTCTAAAAGGGTCACAGGCAGCGATTGTGCAAGCAAGCTCTTCATGGGTCTGATGTATGGCCTATATACTGGTGAAAACATAGACTATGGTTTTGTCCTCTGGGCTCAATTCATCCAGAGCACTCACTCTGTTACTCGTCACAGTGGGATCTCATGTGCGGGATTTTGGACCTTTGTTGTCAACATGGCTATTAAACAACTCAAAATTACAGTGATGATTGATACATTGATGGCTTCCTTTACGACATTCTATACAACATGTATTAGAGGGATATCACACCCTTACTCCTTCAGGACCTCGTCCTTTAACTGGTGAGTTCCAAGCCATTTTGGCTAAGGCTGATAAACCCAAGAAAGGGGGGAAAGGGTCCAAGAGGCCTACCAAGAAAGATTCTACGAAAGAAGGGCCTTCTGTGGCTCCGAAACCTCCATCTCAAAAGCGAAAGGCTCCTACTACCTCTACTGATGCATTAATGAGAAGAAAGCAACTCGCTAGAAGGAAAAAGTCTCTTACTCCTACTCCTTCTCAGAGTGAAGATGAAAATTCGGATTCTGATACCGAGTCAGAGATTCGTATTGAGGAGGATCTCCCTATTCGCAACAAAGAAGATCAACCCATTCGCACTGAAGAACAAGAACGCGTTCGCAATGAGGAAGAAGAACAAGTTCGCACTGATCGTGAGGTAATTCCACCCTTTAATGATTATGTTCCTTCTCCACCTCCCTCACCAACAACAACTATTTCTATAGCAATCACGATTGCACCTCTCCCACCTGTAACAACTCAAACACCCACAACTATTCCAGTTTTCATACCTATTTTCATAGATTCCACAATTACACCACCAACCTCTACTGCACCTGTAAGTTCAGTCAACGTATCTGATACGGGGGCTAAAACTACAGGTTTTTCAACCCATGTTGCTCCACCTATCTCTCCCATTCGCACAGACGATCCGAATGTGATTTTCGGAGATGATGATTTGGAAGAATTCTCTTTCAGTCCTTTTCAAATAAGGATTGACAATGAAGATGATGTCTCTACTTCGAAAGCGGAGTTTAAATCTCTTCATGAGAAGATTGATTAGCTACTTCTTGCATCCAACGTTTCCACTTCTGAAGCCTACTCGAAATCTGCCTTGAATCAATCCTTGAGAGATTTACAAAGTAACATACTGCCAACACTTCTACTTTCTCCAAGGCAGTTTCTGACTCTGCTATTGTTTGCAAGGAGATGATCGAAAAAGTCGATAAACTAATTGCTGACACAAGGGAATTCATGGATTCTTACTAGGTTACCTACAACACTTACACCACAACAACGAACAAGGTTGTTCAGAATGTTGGTGCATTGTTCCATACAGGAAAGGCGGACTTTGCTGAACTTCGCACCGTGTTCAAGTCCGATCATGATGCATTCCAGAATTCTATTGATGCGAAACTGACAAAGCTTCAAGAAGACTTGGCAATGGAAAACAAGATCATGGATACTCTCGAAGTGAAAGAGGAAAAATGTAAGGTGTTGGAAACCAAGCTTCACTTCACTCAAAAGCAGGTCGATGATTTGCTAGCAGAGAAAGTAGTCACACAAAGTTGTATTTCTGATGTTAATGTCCTGCTCTCTGATATCATTGAGACCCGTGATCCCATGATTTCCATCACAACACAAAAGCATCTGGCTAAAAAGCTAAGACCGGTGTTCGCAATGTTACATCATTTGGAGGGTGTTTCGATGCCGATGTCTTTTCCGAAACAAGGGGGAGAAGGGAGTTCTAAAGCTAAATAGGATGATGTCAACCCCAAAGTTTTAGTTAAACCTCTTGTCATCAAGCAAGATCCGAAAGACAAGGAAACGTTATTCAGCAATGAACCCATTATTGATGATAATGAAGACGAAGAGCCTGATGAAGTTGAGCTTAAAAGGCGGGAGGCTCGTGAGGTAGAGATTGATGAACATGATCGCATCGTCAAAGAGGCTGAGGAAAAAGAAAGAGCTAAAAAAGAAGCTCAGGAGACTCTTAAAAGCAAAATGCTATTGTTTCCAAAGTGGACCCTGAAGCGCATGCAAAACCAAGCTGTGGATATGCCAAGTCAGTATTAGTTGGATCCTATTTCTTCCTTTGATGTCCAAAATTCACAGGATTCGCAATTAGACCTTCCTATCACACCAAAGGCGTTTAGGTTTCGTGCCTTTATAAAGGTTGCTAATGTTCCTTTCTCAGAAAACACTGGTGATCAACTGATGTTTGCCTTCTATTTGAAGCATATGAAGCCCCAGTTCGAAACCTGGAGGGAGAGCAAAATTGTAGCTGTGAAGGTTACTGGGCCAATCGAAACTGAAAGCTTCCCTAATGCGAAGTTTAAAGTTGCGAGAGGATCTGCACGCTAAGCCTGCGAATTCACTCTCGCAGATCTGCCATGCTTGAATCCCCATGAATGGATGGTGATATTCAATATTCTTCTATGATAAAAGAAGAAGTACGAACGTGTGTTTGTTCATCTTCAAACTTTGATCAAATCTTACATTCAGGAAATTGGATTAATGGATGTGGAAATTGCTACTGTTCCGAGGCAAAAACCAAGTGTTATTCCAAAATAAGCTCTGAAAGACTTCCAGAAGCTCTAACTAGGAAAGATTTACAAGGAGGGATGGTTTGTGGTATACACAGCTAGAGATCGTCAAGGAGCAGATCGACGCAAGTTATTCTTTCATCTTGAAGACAAGCACTTGTTTAGTACTTCTTGCCTGGAGTTCATTTTGGAACTTATTGTGATGTTTAAGGGAAACAACAAAGATGATATGAAGTGTTTCATTGATATGATATCTTGGTACATTCACGTTAGCAAGTTGTTGTTGAGTTTCATTCCCAAAGTCTACGAAGTGCAGAAGCGAATCACGAATTAACATGGCCATGGTTTCAATTAATGCAAAGGCGGAGATTGTTGAAGATATTTTTTTTTTGCGTCATTGGGCCTATGTTATTTAGTCAATTGTGTATAAACGAGCTGAGCCTGTCTACTTGTCTTTAATACTAGGGTTATATTATATAAGGTGCATGCATGCAATGTATGTTAAGTAACTTTTCACATTTATCTTTGTAACCTTAACTAATGCCTCTACAGAAGCAATTCTTCATCGAGTTCTTCTGAGGCATGAGAGTTAATCATTTAACACCATTTTGATCACATTATGTTCTTTACCTGCTTTAATCTATTCGATCTCTATGGATATATTCCCATCAACAATATCAAAGTATCCCAAAATCCACAAGACATCATAAGTTGGTGAATGTGTGCAATCATGTCTCCGCCTTGCCAGAATCTACAGAAGTACCTGAAACACATTTAAATCAACACTGTAAGTACGAAGCTTAGTGGGTCCCCAAAAATATCACATACACAAATAAGTAGCCTCTCGTCCCTAAATCTCGATAAGGACCCTCCAGTCATGTATCTCAGTGAAGACCCTCCGGTCTCACATCTCGGTATGGACCCTCTGGTCATAACTCAATATATACACAGATTATATAACAACATAATTCACAAAGACAGAATGCATAATAACACATATATTAATATACGTAAATAAGACCATCTGGTCAACAATACGAATAAGACCCTCCGGTTGATAGTATAAATTAGCCCTTCGGTCAATAATATGAAAAGGACCCTCTGGTCAATAACATGAATAAGAACCTCCAATCACAGATGCATTACCACATAGGTAAGTATAGTGAGAAGACATACCTCAGATGATGAAAAAATATTACCACTGTTGCTATTGCACACCGACCCCAAACACTGATCCAAACCCACAACTAAACTCGGTTACGATCTAAGACAAGGCCCCCACACATTAATTCTAAACATGGTCCATTAATCCGGTTGTCACACCCCCAAATCGGAATGACGGAAACATTCGGGGGTGGATGACGTCATCACAACAATTGAATAATAGTAATCAATGTAACAACAACCATTGCATTGATAATATATTGCTTACATTGTGTTTGCAACATTGTTTGTATAACATCAAAATGTATAGCAAAAACTATAGATGTGACGACATAGATGCTCCGTCTTCTCAAAAACATGTAGTGTACCTGTCTACTGGTTCCCTAAGAGTACAAGTGGTTTTGAAAGTGTATCAACATGTAAGTTGGTGAGTTCATAAGTATGTTTTTGAGATGGAAAGCTTGTCTTTGTTCTTTGAAAATGTTAGTATGTTCTCCCAGAAAATCCTATATTTCTGTTGTAAATGTACTGTAGTCTTAATGCCATAAGACAAAAATGTGTAAGTAGTGTTGTACTTAGTTAATAATAATTCATAATCTTATTAGTAAATAAATCTAAGTGAAAATGTATGTTTCTCTAAAATGTAAGTTTCTTTGTATTGGAAAAATAGTATTCTGTAGTGTACTTGTATGAAAACTCTATAAATGTATGTGCCTGGATTCCACCAGCTGTACTGTAAAATATTGTAATGTAATTCTATCATTTAATAAAACTACTTGAAGTTCCTTATGTATTCTTACACTAATCATATTGTTCAATACCAAATTGTGAGTTATTATAACCATACTTGATGACCTATGATGGACTGAAAAAAAGTTCTTCAAGCGTAGGGATAGTTATGGCATTTGTCAACCAGACCTTCCGGCGTAACTATAGCTAACAGTAAAGGTGGGAGATTATCAGTCTCGTATAGATCTAGACACAAGTGTCGCACTCTCTCTTTAAGAGACCCTGGTTATAATTTCAGGGCTTGGTTGGTGCTTAGGTAAGTACTTGAAATGTGTCTCACAAAGCTATACTGATGATTATGTGTAGAATAGATGAAAATCACTTTGTAATGAATAACTGCATTTATGTTGCATAAACCATACCTAATATAGTTTATATCTTTGTTACTATAGTGAAATCTGAACTTCGTAAAAGAAGTGTGTACGTTCCATAAACTATACCAATGATGGTTTATATGTTCGTTTGTATTGTATCTTTGAATTTAGTAACAATGTTGAAAGTGGTACATAAACTATACCTATTATAGTTTATAAGTATCTTCCGTTGGTAATGTAAATACTTCTCAAAAATGTCGTTTGGTCAGCATGTTACAAAGGTTTTAAGTTATATATATATATATATATATATATATATATATATATATATATATATATATATATATATATATATATATATATATATATATATATATATATATATATATATAGAGCATATATAATTGAAATGAAAAAGACAGTCGGACAAGTAAATTTACCCTAAGCCCACAACCAAACAAGGAACAGGAGTTAAGGCAAAACACAAGTCGTAAGTATGTTGAATCTCATATATATATATATATATATATATATATATATATATATGTATATATATGTATATATATATATATATATATATGTGTGTGTGTGTGTGTGTGTATATATATATATATATATATATATATATATATATATATGCTTTGATAAAAAAAATAGTTGAAACAGTTGAAATAATTTCGAATAGCTTGAAACACTTTGAAATAATTTGAAAACGTTGAAATCGTTTGAATGTTTACACAATAATTATTTGTGTTGTACTTGTATTCCCCCCCCCCCCCCTAAAAATGGAAAAATAGTGAAAATGTAGGGGTATGAACTCAACTCGAATGTGCATTCTCGTTTGGATACGAAGTGGTAGCAGTGATCATCGGGTTAGAACCCGTGTGCGTAGTCGTATCGTAATATTAATTATGCAATATATTATTTAAATTAATAAGATATTAATTTAAATAAATTAGATAATAAATTAAATGTTAGACAATACTTAACTGTGTAAGAAATACTTACAGAATGTGTTAGGAATTAATTGAGTGGGTTTCTTGGCGTTTTCGATGTAAGCTTAGGTGTTTCCGATGTAAGCTTTAAGATTTGAATATTGTTCTTGGTTTTCTTGGTGTTCTTTGTGAATTTATGAAGATTTGAAGGTGGGATGATGATTTCAGTTGAAGATTTGAAGGTTTTTGGATGATACTTGAGAGCAAATGGGAGTGTTTACGGTTTGGAATGTTGAGAAATGAATTGTGTTCACGGTTGAACACGTATATATAGAAGAGGTTTTCAGTCGATATGTAGCCCAAAAGAGAGAGATTTCAGTGTAGGTGTGGGACCTTTGCATGGATATTTCGGTGCGGACTGAAATTTATTTCTGGTCCGAAGAGGGTGGCCCATGCCAGGGTTTTTCGGTTGGAGTTTTTGGTTCGCATGGATTCATTTAGGGTTTTTGGTCTAAGTGCTTTTATTCCCAAATACTTAAAACATTTATATAATAAAATAATTTCTAGATATTAAATTATATTTAAACCTTATAAATTTAACAAATTGACAAATTGACTTTTATTTAGCAAGTTTGACTTTTGTTGACTTTTGTTGACTTGAAAATAACGGGTTGTTACATATCCCCTCTTTAGATGGAATTTTGTCCTGGAATTCTTTCTATAGAGAGCACTCATGGACTAGGGAAGAGATGCATGTACTTTTGCTTCATCTGATCTTCTCGATCCCAAGTGAATTCAGGTCCTCGCCTGGTATTCCAACGAACCTTCACTATTGGTATGCGACTTTATTTCGTTCGCTTGACTTCCCTATCCATTATTTCTACTTGTTCTTCCACGAATTATAGACTCTCGTTTATCTCGATTTCATCGAGTGGAATAACAAGAGTCTCATCATATAGACACTTCTTTAGATTTGACACCTGGAAGACATGGTGTATGTTATTAAGTTCTTGTGGTAGACGAAGTTTGTAAGCTACTGGACCGATTCTGGCAAGAATTTTGAATGACCCTATGTACCTTGGATTTAGTTTTCCACACTTTCCAAAGTGTATCATGCCCTTCCAAGGTGAGACCTTCAACAGAACGCGGTCACCCACTTGGAATTCCAAGGGTTTTCGTCTCTTATCTGCATAGCTCTTTTTTCTGTCTCTAGAAGCTTTCAGTCATTCTCGGATTTAAACGATTTTCTTAGTGATTACTCTTATGATTCCGGGCCAGTGAGAGTGTTTTCAGGAACTTGCCCTCTAGCTAATTGCGTATCACCTACTTCCGCCCAACACAGAGAGAATCTGGACTTACGGCCATAAAGGGCTTCGAACAGGCAACCTTGATGTTAGAGTGGTAGCTATTGTTGTAGGAGAACTCGACAAGTGGAAAATGGGTATCCCATGCTTTATGAAAGTCGATCACATAGACTCTCAGCATGTCTTCTAAGGTTTAAATAGTTATCTCACTCTGCCCGTCGGTTTGTGGGTGGTAGGCTGTACTCATGTCCAGCCTATTTCCCAGAGATTTCTATAGCGATTGCCAAAATATTGAGGTGAATCTATTATCTCTATCAGAGATAATAGATATTGGCACACCATGCATTCATACTATCTCTCTAATGTAAGTTATGTTCAATTTCTCCATCTTGTCTGTTTCCTTTATTGGTAGGAAGTGAGCGGACTTGGTTAATCTATCGACGATTACCCAAATGGTGTCATGACCACCCGAGGTCTTGGGAAACTTTGTTATGAAATCCATTGTAATCTGATCTTACTTCCACTAAGGTATCTCTGGTTGTTGTAGTAAACTTGAGGGCTTCTGGTATTCTACCTTACCTTTGGCGCAAGTTAAGCACTTGCCCACATAGGAAGAAATTTCTGATTTCATGTTCAGCCACCAATAGAGTTTCTTGAGATCCAGATACATCTTATGTGAACCTGGATGAACGGACTATCGAGTCTTGTGGGCTTTGTTGATGACAACTTCTCTGTAGCCATCAAAATTCAGTGTCCAGATCTGGTTCATGAGATAACGAACTCCGTCACCCGTGATTTCTAAGTTCTTCTCCATTCCTCTTAAAGCTTCATCCACCACATTTTCAGGGTTTAAGGCTTCTAGCTGAGCCTCTTCGATTTATGTGGACAGATGTGAATGGATAGTCATGGTTAGTGCTTTTACTCTACGACCTGAGTACTCCTTTCGACTAAGGGAATCAACTACTTCATTGGCTTTCCTGGGATGATAGCGAATCACGCATTCACAATCATTGAGTAGTTCCACCATCGTCACTGTCTCATGTTAAGTTCTTTTTAGTCGAATATGGGCTGAAGACTTTTGTGGTCAGTGAAGATGGTGCACTTGGTACTGTAAAGGTAGTGCCTCCAAATCTTTAGGGAAAACACTACTACTCCTAACTCAAAATCATGAGTGGTATAGTTGACCTCATGTACCTTTAGTTGTCTCAAGGCATAGGCAATAACTTTTCCTCATTGCATAAGCACACAACCTAGGCCCTAATTGGAAGCATTGTAATATACTACGAAGTCTTCTTTCCCTTCTAGAAGAGACAAGATAGGTGCGCTGCATAGGGCTTGCTTCAGTGTTTGAAACACAGTGTCTCGTTTCTCTCCCCAACTAAAAGTTATACCCTTCTAAGTTAGGGTGGTAAGCGGTTTAGCGATTCTATAGAAGTTTTGTATGAATATGCAGTAGTAGCCAGCAAGTCCTGAAAATTGGTGGATCTCTGTTGGCGTTCTGGGTGATGACCAGTTGTCGATTGCCTTTACTTTGGAGGGGTCCACGTGTATTGCTTCTCCGTTGATCACATGACCAATGAAATTTATCTTCCTAATCCAAAACTCGCACTTTGAGAATTTCACATAACGCTTTTCCGTCCTTAATGTTACTAAGACTTGTCTCAGGTGTTGACTGTGATCTTCCTTACTCTATGAGTAGATAAGTATATCATTTATGAATACTATCACGAATTTTTCTAGGAAAGGACAACATAACTGATTCATTAGATCCATGAATACCACGGGAGTGTTTGTTAGACCGCAGGGCATTACTATAAACTCGTAGTGACCATAACGAGTTCAAAATGCTGTTTTGGGAGCATCATTTTCATGGATGCGTAATTGGTGATACCCTGATCTTAGGTCGATCTTTGAATTCTAGTTGGCTCCTTGGAGTTGATCAAACATATCATCTATCCGCAGGAGAGGGTTAATGGTAAGCTTGTTTAGTTCGCGATAATCTATGCACATTCGGAAAGATCCATCATTCTTCTTTACGAACAGGACCAATGCTCCCCAGGATGAGAAGCTCGATCGGATGAATCCCTTACAGAGCAATTCGTTTAATTGGCTGGATAGTTCCTGCATCTTCACTGGTGCTAGACGATACGAGGATTTGGCTACGGGGATAGCTCCAGGAATGAAGTCAATTTGGAATCCGACTTGGCATTCAGGAGGAACTCTTGGAAGATCTTCAAGAAAGATGTCAGGAAAATTATATACTTCAAGAATGCTCTGGATGTCTATTAATTCTTTCTTTTCATTAACTACGTGCGCTAAGAATGCATGCCACTCTTTGCGCATGCATTTTTGGGCTTTGATGCAGGAGATGATGCGAAGGTTTATACCGTGTTTGTCGCCATAGATAACAAGGGTTTCTCCGTTTGGTAGATTTAGATGTATAGCCTTTTCATAACATAGAATATCAGCACAGTGAGGACTTAACCAATCCATGTTGATGATGATGTCAAAGCTTTTTATTAAGACCGACTTAAGGTCGAATTGGAAAGAATAGTCGTTTAGAGTGAGGGTACAGCCTATGAATATGTCGTTAGTGCTTTATTTTTTCCCGTTTCCATCTTGACAGTGAATGATTCATTTAAGGATTGTGGTTTTTGTTTGAGTAGATGTTTAAATTTATGGATTACGAAATTCCTCTTTGCACCACAATCAAAGAGTATGCATACATAAGAGTTATCGAGAATGAATGTACCCGAGATCACCGTCAGATTCACTATTGCTTCTTCCTGTCCAATAGCTAGCACTCTTCCCAAACCGCCGACACTATTTGCTTTCAGGCAATCTCTCTTGAAGTGTCTAGTTTCGCTACACCTATAACAATCTTAGTTAACTCCTCTGTTAGGGACTTGGGTGATTGGTTGTGCTAGTGCCTTACAGAAACGAGCTTTTGCGCCCCTTCCTGTTGTAGTTCTTGCAATGCATTTCTCTGCAAACTCCCGTGTGATGGAAGATGCATTTGCTACATAGTGGAAGATTTCCAACATATCGATTGGGAGGTGCTGGAGCAGCAGGAGTAACAGTAGGAACCATACCAGCATGGACTGCTACAATTTGTTGTTTCTTTCAGGACTCCTATGATGATTGCCCCTTTCTTTTATTCAATAATTTCTTTTTGTTACCACCTTCTTTGGGTTGCTCAGGGATGGCTGTCATGAAGCCTTGACGAACTCCATGATCCACGAGTGTCTGTGCCAGATGCTTGGCACTGTCAAAAGTAAGTGGATTTGCAGCTATTACGTTCCCTTGGATATGAGGAGATAGTCCCCAAATATACCTCTCCACTTTCTTACTTTCCGGGGTGACCATCCCAGGACATAGAATAGCTAGGTGTAACGACCCTAAATTTTGAGACCAAAAATTTCTTTTAATAAATCATTACTTAAAGTAAAGTCATCATTCCAAAACATAATATGAGTATAAGTTTTCAAAACACATGTTCATTATCAGAGTAAACATTCCCAGGCTGTCTAATATATGGTGTGTGCCATGCGATTACCCCGAGCTCTTCCCTCCGCTACCGGAAGTACCTGAAACCAAAACTGAAAACCGTAAGCACGAAGCTTAGTGAGTTCCCCAACCCTCGCCCCTTACCTCGGGCCTCGCCCACTATCTTGGGCCTCGCCCCCTACCATGCATAACCACATACTGCACATACTGGGCCACGCCCACTATCTTGGGCCTCACCCCCTACCTCGGGCCTCGCCCGCTACAACGACCCCGCCGCTCCAGGCCCAGCCTGGCTTCGAGCCCCGCTCGGATACATATTTGTTTTACTTAGGCCTCGCCTGTCTCAGGGCCTCGCCCGCCAACAAACAATAACACATAAACATTTCACAACACATAACTAACACATGCAACTGGTTCTGTCCTAAGGCCTCGCCTATCCTTGGCCTCGCACATGTCCTGCTACTGATAAGTCATGGGACCCCGTCCACGCTCCTAATGGTAGTGAGGTACGGGCCTAGCCCACTCTCACTCCTGTTCTAGTTTGGGCCTCGCCCCTATTCTTCTACTAATGAGATATTGAACCCCATCCACACTCTGCTATTGGTGAGATACGGGACCTCGCCCACACTCACCTCCCTACCAGGCACATACATGTTTCACCTCGTCCTGAAAATCATACTAGCATACTGTGCCTAGGGCTAAGCCCCAGGTCTTATACTCATAACTACATGGGCTGGTATTGTGGCCTTAGACCCATTCACACAAAGGGAAACTCACCTGCACTGGCTGAACTTGCTGATGATCTCACTAGATGCTGCCCGACAACTCACAGAACTCCTGCTCCGCTTGCTCCCCGAACTACCAATAACAATGCAACACTGAGTCTAACTGACCCTCGAAAGACAACCAAGTCAACCCTGGTCCAAGGTCAAAGTCCTGGTCAAAGTTAACCTTCCAGGTCAACCCTACTCGCCGAGTCACCCTACTGACTTGCCGAGTTCAAAATGATCAGATTCCTTCCATTCGCGACTCGACTCGCCGAGTCAGTCCATGACTCACCGAGTCTACCGATTTCTGAGTCCTAACCTGCCCAACTCACTGAGTCTCCACCCGAATCACTAATTCGAGTCTCAACTCGAAGGGTTTGGGGTTTCGCGACCTGACTCGCCGAGTCCAAGAACAGACTCGCCGTGTACAAGGCAATCTTCATACGACTCAACGAGTTGTTCATCCCACTCGTCGAGTTTCTCCACAACTTCATGCTACTCGTCGAGTCCACTCAAAGGACTCGCCGAGTCCCTTCATTTCTCCTTACATGCAGAGGACTTTTGAGTCATGCATGGACTCCAAACTGTAGATCTACCCTTCCCAAGCCTATTCCTCACGTAAAGTTGCAAACTTTACGTGTAGAGAAGGAAATCTAGGCAAAATATGCCATAAACTAGGGTTTAAGGCCAAGGAGCTTCAAAATTGACTCAAGGGCTGATACTTTTTGCTTCTCCAGGCCATAACACACTTGGATTTGTAGTAGCAACTCCAGATTCGGCTTCTAACCCATAAGGGTGGCTAATCATGGCTTAAAAAGCCCAAAACTCACAACCAAAATAGATCTAAGGGAAGGAAATGACTTAATACCTTCAAAAAGACTCCACAAACTCCAGATCAGAAGCCAATCCTTGAAGCTTCACTGATTCCCCTCCCTCTTCTTCCTTCAAATCACCCAAAAATGGCTTGGAAGCTTGGATGCACAACAATGGAGGCTTAGGCTTCGTTTTCTGAATGAGGGGTGCTCTAAGGAACCCTAATGGAGAGAATAAGAAGCTTAAATAGCGCCCAAAGTCCCAGATTTAGGGTTTTCCTCGCACAGACCAGACTCGTCGAGTCCACTTGGCCGACTCGCCAAGTTGGCCGTTTACACCTTGACCCGGATCCCGCTCGGACTCGCCGAGTGCTTCCTTGGACTTGCCGATTCGACCCTTAAAATTAGGGCTTTCTTTCCTTTCTTGGCCTTTAAAACTTTGGGTGTTACACTAGGTCACTAAATCTGGAAATATAAGCAGCAATGTTAGAGTCCTTCATCGTCAGACCCAAGAGTTCCTGTTCTAGCTTTTGCACCTTGCCCCTCGAGCAATATTCCGCTAGCATTAGGACTTTTAAATCTTCCCAGGTCATAACATTTGCTACTGGGAGAGATAACGACTTGACATAGTTGTTCCACCAAGAGAGGGCTCTATCAAAGAAAGTGCATGCTGCAAATTTCACTTGGCTAGCTTTAGGGCACACACAGATTTCAAACACCGATTCAGTTTTCTTGAACGAACGTGTTAAAGCAAGACACCTCTAGCGCCATCGAAGGATTTGGGTTGGTGTTCGTGAATTCTTTGTAGGAACACTCCCTTAGGTGTCCGTGATTATCTCCATGATTAGAAGGGTTGCCACAGTTACACGCCCTACTAGTGCAACTTGTGTTAATTTGCATCATAGTGGCTGCCACGGCGGCTGTTACTACTGCTTGATAAACAACAGGGTCAGACTGAGGAGGTGGTGGCGGTGGTGGATTCGTCGGCGGATTGTTTTTGTTCCTATTGGACTTCTTTTGAGGCATATTTCTCTATAATGATTAAAGAGAACGTGATGATAAGTCCTTTATAGTGGTCATGAGTCAGGTGATATTTGAACGAGTTATATCTTATCCTGACTGTTATAGTGTTCTATTTGAACGAGATATATCTTATCCTGACTAATATAAGTAAACAATCACAATTACATTTCATGAAATTTATAGCAACACTTGAAAAGAATTTGTATAGTGTGGCTTACACTGGGTCTCCCTATAATCACCCAGTGTAAACAAATTATATATAACCAAGACTAAATAGACCCTCGAATAAGTGATCCTACTCTAAATCCACAACTAAATAAGAATCACGTTGTAAAGTTAAATCAAAAATTTTAAGTCTATAAAATCGTAATTATATATAACTCTCACATATACATTTAGCAATTATAGACCTACCTGCAAGGGTTCATTGTTTTCTCATTATTGTTTCTGGTAAGAAGACCCTTCTCGACTATTTATATATATATATATATATATATATATATATATATATATATATATATATATATATATATATATATATATATATATATATATATATATATATATATACTAGTTTATAATCCATGGGAACCACGAGTTATAAAATTAAGTAAACTTTCATAATAAAAATTTATGATTATTAATCAATTATTTTAAATAAATTATTAATTAAGAGATATCAAAATTTTAAAGTTATTATAACTTCAAATTTAACATATAATTAGAAAATATAAATTTGAATTTTGAAATGATTTGCCTAATATATCTACATGACACATGTCATAATATTAATGAAGAGTTGTATTAGAGTGACACTTGACAAAATGACATTAGAACTATTTATTTACTAGAATAGGGATATATATATATATATATATATATATATATATATATATATATATATATATATATATATATATATATATATATAACTATCGAGGCCTAAATGTTTTCGTTCTAGTAGTATAGTGTCATAAAATACTGCTATAATATTTTAATTTCATGTCGGGTTCTAGAGTTTCTCTTATATGTATTGCTGATAAGTGTTAGACTTGTTGCAACACCACGATCACTTCCAAACACATGTTGGTCGTATCTCAAATAAATATAGTTGATCAGGCTATATTTATCACATATATGATTATATAACTGTCTAAGTTTAACTGCAGTATCCAACATCTAAATACTTTTAAGTAGTTCTCACTGTGATATTGTTTCTTGTATGTATGCATGTTAGTATACTTCTTATAAAATACTTAGATTTTAAAAGCATACTTTTAGTCAGAGCGTTTCAGCCCCATTGTTTTTATAGTTGTATATCTTATGTGGTTTGATATACTTAGTTGACGATAAACAATGCTCTGATACCAATCTGTCACACCCCCAAACCGGAACGATAGAAATGTTCGGGGGTGGAGGACGTCATGTACAATATCACAACAATTGAATAATAGTAATCAAAGTACGAACAACCATTGCATTGATAATATATTGTTTACATTGTGTTTGCAACATTGTTTGTATAACATCAAAATGTATAGCAAAAACTATAGACGTGACACCATGGATGCTCCGTCTTCTAAAAAACATGTAGTGTACCTGTTTACTGGTTTCCTGAGAATACAAGTTGTTTTCAAAGTGTATCATCATTTATGTTGGCGAGTTCATAAGTATGTTTTTGAGATGGAAAGCTTATCTTTGTTCTTTGAAAATGTTAGTATGTTCTCCCAGAAAATCCTATATTTTCTATTGTAAATGTAATGTAGTCTTAATGCTATAAGACAACAATGCGTAAATATTGTTGTACTCAGCTAATAGTATTTTGTAGTCTTATTAGTAATAAAACCAAGTGAAAATGTATGTTGCTCTAAAATGTAAGTTTCTCTGTACTAGAAAAATAGTAATCTGTAGTGTACTTGTATGAAAACTTTGTAAATGTATGTGCCTGGATTCCACCAACTGTAATGTAAAATATTGTATTGTAGTTATATCATTTAATAAAACTACTTGAAATTGTTTATGTATTCCTACACTAATCGTATTTTTAAATACCAAATTGTGAGTTATTATAACAATACTTGATGACCTATGATGGACTGAAACGATGTTCTTTAGGCGTCAAAATAGTTATGACATTTCTCACCCCATGCCTGCTGGTCTAAATATAGCTAACAGTTAAGGTGTGGGATTGTCATTCCGTATAGATCTATTGTGTCACGCTCTCCCTCAGGAGACTCTAGTTATAATTTCAAGGCTTGGTTGGTACTTAGGTAAGTACTTGAAGTGTGTCTCACAAAGGTATATTGATGATTACGTGTAGAATAAATGACAATCAATTTGTAATATATAACTGTATGTATGTTCCATAAAGTATACCTAATATAGTTTATATGTTTGTTACTGTAGTGAAATCTGAACTTAGTAAAAGTTGTGCATAAGTTCCATAAATTATACAGATTATAGTTTATATGTTCATTTGTATTGTATTTCTGAATTTAGTAACAATGTTGAAAGTGGTACATAAACTATACCTATTATAGTTTATAAGTATGTTCCGTTGGTAATGTAAATACTTCTGAAAATTTTACTTTGCTCATCATGTTACAAAGGTTTAAAGTTTAATATATATATATATATATATATATATATATGTGTGTGTGTGTGTGTGTGTGTAGGGCATATATAATTGACATCAAAAAGACAACCGGACAAGTGAATTTACCCTAAGATCACAACCAAACAAGGAACAGGAGTTAAGGCAAAACACAAGTTCTAAGTCTGTTGAATCTCATATATATATATATATATATATATATATATATATATATATATATATATATATATATATGTGTGTGTGTGTGTGTGTGTGTGTGTGTGTGTGTGTTCGTAAAAACAATAGTTGAAACAATTGAAATACTTTAGAATAACTTGAAACAATTTGAAATAATTTGAAAATGTTGAAATCGTTTGAATGTTTACATAAAAATTAATTGTGTTGTACTTGTATTTCCTCCCCACCCCATAAAAACATGGAAAAATAGTGAAAATGTAGGGGTATGAACTAACATCGAATGTGCGTTCTCATTTGGATACAAAGTGGTAGCGGTGATCCTCGGGTTAGAACCCGTGTGCATATTCATATCCTAATAATATGTATACACAATATCATATTTAAATTAATAAGATATTAATTTAAATAAATTAAATTATAAATTAAATGTTAGATAATAATTAACTATGTAAGAAATACTTACGAAAAGTGTTAGGAATTAATTCAGGGGGTTTCTTAGCGTTTTCGGTGTAAGCTTGGGTGTTTTCGGGGTAAGCTTGAAAATTGAAGATTGTTTTTGGTGTTCTTGGTGAATTTATGAAGATTTGAAGGTGGGATGATGATTTTGGTTGAAGATTTGAAGGTTTTCGGATGATACTTGAGAGCAAATGGGAGTGTTTACGGTTTCGAAAGTTGAGAAATGAATTATGTTCACGGTTGAACATGTATATATAGAAGAGGTTTTCGGCCGAAAAGTAGCCCAAAAGAGAGAGATTTCGGTGTAAGTGTGGGACCTTCACGTAGAGATTTCGGTGCTGAAAATGTTAGTATGTTCTTTGAAAATGTTAGCATGTTCTCCCAGAAAATCATATATTTTATGTTGTAAATGTATACCGTAAGACAAAAATGCATAAGTATTGTTGTACTCAGTTAATAGTATTTCATAGTCGTATTAGTAAATAAAACCAAGTGAAAATGTATGTTTCTCTAAAATGTAAGTTTCTCTGTAATGGAAAAATAGTATTATGTAGTGTACTTGTATGAAAACTCTGTAAATGTATGTGTCTGGATTCCACCAGCTGTAAGTAAAATATTGTATTGTAGTTATATCATTTAATAAAACTACTTGAAGTTGTTTATGTATTCTTACTCTAATTGTATTGTTCAATACCAAATTGTGAGTTATTATAACCATACTTGATGACCTATGATGGACTGAAACGGAGTTCTTCAGGAATCGGAATAGTTATGATATTTGTCACCCAGGCCTGCTGGCCTAACTATAACATATTATTGGGTAGCATATTATTAACGGTATGTGTGTGATTGGAATAGAGAATAGAAACCATGTTTGAGGAGATTGATGATCAATGGAGTATATCCTACGTACAAAAGTTTATATGTACCAAGTCTTTTTCAAAGCTCTGTATCTTAGTTGTTGTTTGTGTCGAGATATTATTATGTTCTGCGTACGAGTCCTACTCATACCAATGTACTATAATGTGCCAGAAGTAACATCATGTACGAAGTCCTTTTTGATACTATTATGTGTCGGAGTACGAGAGCGTACGTGAGTACTTTATTAGTATTTCCCTATAATTTTCTTTTGATGAACTTTGTGTGTCAGTGTTTCCTTTCACGAAATAACTGAGGGAATTTCATGGATTGCATAATAGAGTGTCAGTAATAAACCACTACTAGGTATGTTTGATGTTATATTTCCGGATAGGGTGAGCCTGAGATAAAATACCTCACGATGTCAGACCACTGTTAGACACAGTTATCTAGATAACCACACATGAGTTAATTTTCATCATGTCTATCTGAAAACTTGGGTATAAGCAATTACAAATGACAACACAAGTTTCATCTTCTTTATAAAAATAGAACTATTACAAAAAAATGTTAACACAATCGTTTGTATTTATATTACATTAATCCCCCTTTGTTTGCATTCTTGTAGTCTTTTCTTTGGCATTTTCACAAAGATGAAATAATAGTTGAAGAATTATATTAAAAAAGGGTAAATGATTCAATGGATTATAATCTTTGTCGTGAGTACTTCAAAGAAAATAAGTAATCACAAACCAAAGTTGTAAGAAGCATAATATCAAAATAGATGCCAAAAAAGAAAATCGTTACAAACTCCAATTTGAAGACCTTCAATTATTTAAATGAAAAAACTATTTAGTTGCCCCGGTTCTTTTTGGGACACCGGTCCAACCGGATTTTTGAAAAACCCAACCGTGGATACATACAGGATCTCATGCGCTTGCCTGGAAGCTTATTAGGTTACACGTGGGATAAGCCCTCATCTTACAAACCTACGTGGCAGACCATATAGACACAATTCATCCCTGTCTGTCATTTTAGACACGACACGCGTCACTCTTCAAAGCTTCTATTTGAAGAAGCTAAGCGATTCCACTGGAGACTTCGATTTTCAGCTTTTGACAGCTATATATTCCTTACGTGATCTTAACAATACCAAATCTTGCAGTTAGTGAAACCAAAAAAATGGATATCGATTTGAGGGGATTTGGTATGGATCCGGCGACAATCGCGGCTATCGCAACCATGTTTGACGTCGCCGACGAAGTTGACTCCGATAAACCCCATCCGCCGTCGCGAGCATACGTTCGGGACGCTAAGGCAATGAGAAACACGCCGGCAGATATCATAGAGTACCCGAACTCGTACCAGTTCATCGTGGACATGCCTGGGCTGAAGCGGGAGCAGATCAAGGTGCATGTGGAGGACAGCAACGTGCTGGTGGTGAGTGGGGAGCGGCGGAGGGAAAAGGAAGAAGGGGTGAAGTATGTGAGGATGGAGAGGAGGGTAGGGAAGCTGCTGAAAAAGTTCATTTTGCCGGAAAATGCAAACATGGATGCTATATCTGCTGTGAATCACGACGGTGTGTTGAAGGTTATGGTAGAGAAGCTGCCACCGCCGGAGCCGAAGAAACCCAAGACCATCGAGGTGAAGGTGGGGTCGCCCTCGGAGGAAGCTGCGCCGGCGAGTGATGGAAAGGGTCCAAGTGGACAGCTGTACAAATGAATAAATGTAGAATGTGTATTTAGGGTTGCGTAATCATGTATGTGTATATGTATATGCAGTTTGAATGTTCTGTAGCCATAACGACGTCGTTTGTTTGTAGCTATACACCCGTCCTTGTCGTTTCTTTATCTTCTTTTATCGTTGTATCACTGATTCACTCTATATTCTTCTTTTTGTTTCCGATTGCATAAATTGTTCATCTAATGATCCAACACTTTATAATTGTGTGTTTATATGAACGTGGTTCCATAGGGTATAGTTATGCAGAACACGAGAACTGCTTTTACAGTTGATCTGAGGAGCAGTTAATTAACTGATTAATAGG
Source organism: Lactuca saligna (assembly GCF_052625555.1). Classification (NCBI taxonomy): domain Eukaryota; kingdom Viridiplantae; phylum Streptophyta; class Magnoliopsida; order Asterales; family Asteraceae; genus Lactuca; species Lactuca saligna. The sequence goes on along the minus strand of NC_136423.1, from coordinate 77,863,206 downwards.
TATTTAATTGGCCCGGATTTAGTTTTGGCATTGATACAACACCTAAGAAAAAGGCGGTGATTTTCTCACTGGTTATACTCATATATAAGTATAAGCATTGGGTGTGTCGTGTAACACCAGGGTAACACCAATTTGGTTTACATCACATACCGTATTACTTTAAGTAACCTCTCATTACACTGGTGTCACGTGGCATACCATATTACTTTATAAAGGCTTATAAAGCCTACGGTTTTATTATTTTTTTTCGCTTTTCTTAAGAAAAAGGTTATTACTGTGTACAAAAACTACTAACTACTTCTAAGTATATGGTAAAACTTCGATAAGTAAAATTTTGATAAAAAAAAAAAAAGACGTACTTAGTTATTCTTTGGGTGCTTCATTCAAAGAAAATAGTAGAAAAACCAAAGGAAAAAGTAGATCCAATCTCAAAAAGTAGACCCAATCTGAAATCAACACATTATATATTATGAGTCAATGAGCCTCAAAAGATTAGTCTAATCCTGAAAACAGTAGTTCATTGCCCTAAAACTGTGGACTTCAACCCGTTGACCATAGTCAACGCTAGCCATCTACTCTTTCGGTTTTTTTTTTTTGGCTATTTACTCTTTCGGTTTTTTTTTTTTTTTTTTTTTTTTTTTTTTTTTTTTTTTTTTGGCTATTTTTAGATAGGTAATTAAGGAAAATTGTTACATTAGTAATTCTCTCTTTATAAAACATAATATTTAAAAAATAAACAAAAAGATAATTTTTAAAAACTAAAATCAGGGTTACAATAAAAGAAAACATTAATTTTAAAAGATAATATTTTTTACCTAGTCATAATTAACGCAAATAACATTTAAATTAAACCTAAAACCATAACATTTTACTACTAATCCTAATTAACCCAAATACGTCTTCCTAATTTGATCATTCATCGTTTGTAGCACTGCTACATCTTATACGGGGCTAAACACTATCGCTAGTCTGAAAAATTGAAAACTGATGTGTCATTAGTTCTTTCTTTTTTTGCTCATGTTTCTTCCGTGCATCTCATGGATGCCTTTCTAGGAACTCCTAGTGGCGATGTTTCAACTTATTTTTTCTTTTTGTAATAAATTGTGCTCATCGAATTTCGCTTTCATTTCCACCGCATCTTTTGCTTTCGCCCCAATCTCGCCCGCATGCCTTGCAGCATGTCTAATTTGTTGCTTCCGAGGGTCGTCTTGGTAGGGAGATCTCTTCAATATCATCCGGGATCTTATCGGTGTCGGCATTTAGGTCGATGTGAGTCCGTGCATCCGGCAGGTCAACCGAGCTTGAATTTCGAGACCTCTTAGATTGAACTTCCGACGATGAAGGAGTTTTATTCCACCTTAGATCAAATCGCACCAACTCCCACGCTTTCTCAAACTCGAACACATGTCCCATCTCGACTCAATATTGTTCTTTTGAAGCTTTGAATAAATCAAAGTAATTGGTTCCGCTTTTGTTGTTGTGCCTCAAGCCAGTTGTAAATACCATTGAATTTTGTGCATTGCTTGCTAATTTGAGTCTATTTGCTACTAAGTATGTCCGTACTGCAATACAATTTTTTCTTCAATACAGTGTGGAATTTTTTTAGCACCGACTCCCAATAAACACATTTCTTCATCCCATTTTCGTGACATTTGTCTTTTGAAGTACCACACCACGCTTGCGCCAAAGAATTTTGTTCATCCGGTGTTCACCAATGTGGAGCTTCCTTATTTCCCTTGTCAACCACTATAGCTTTCCTTTTCCCTCTCCCTCTCTTACTACCTCCCACTTGCATTTCAACGGATGGTTGTGTTGGAGGTGGTGGTTGTGTTTGAGGTTGTAGTCGTGCTTGTGTTTGAGGTTGCATGGGAAAAAGACTTTGTTGTAAACTTGAATTTTGGCTTCAAAGATTTTATTGAAGATAAGGTGAGTTAGGAAATTGGAGTGGTGGTGATGTGGGATTGAAAGAGGCTCCTTGGTATGAGATTTGTGGTGAAGCTTGAGATGATACAAGGCTAAAGTAGTTCTCGTAACCAGAAAACCCGATAGGAGATGTTGTGTGTGGTTGTGTGTTTGAGTTTTGGTTTGGTGGAGGGGCGTTTGGATTTTGCTCCATTTTTTGTTGTTGAAGTAGAAGTAGATTTTATAAAATATCGGAAGAAAGAAAAAAAATGTGTATAAAGTGTATGAGAATGAAATGTATTTATAATTAGAAAAAGTATATATATATATATATATATATATATATATATATATATATATATATATATATATATATATATTATTTAATCAAGCGACCGTTGTTAACGGTCAAGGCCTAATGTTCAAAATTTTGCTTTTCATCCGGTGGTAATAGCAAATAGATTCACCAATAACAAGATATAATGAGAATGGGGTGTTGTTCCCCCATTATAACATCGTTTCGATTGATCCACATCGACAATAACAGTGTGTTTTGGACCATACCGCATACTCTAATACATTACATCCATGCGTTACATATATTTTACAAAATCCATGTTATAGAGCTTTTCAGTGAAAATTTTGGATCTACCACTGAGAAGGAGGACCCTTCATAGGGATGAAACAGTAATATTGTAAATATCCTCATCCGAAAGTTCAGTTCTAGCTCCATCATCTCTCTAGAACTACTGAAATGTTGCTTCGATTTATATATAATTAGAATAGAACTTTACTATTGTTATTCGATTTTCTATTTTAACAACTTTTACAAATTGCTCTCTTTTACGAAAAATAGTATGTGAAATCTTTTTCTAAGTAAAGTTTATTTAATTATAGTAAGTTTCGATAAAAATAAAGGAAAACAAAATAGCAATTAACTCATTCAATTAATAACTGAAAGTCTATAAGAGAATTTAAATTATCTTTAACATTTCCCCTTTAATCATGATTAAGATAGAGTGTTTGATATTCTTTTAGATCTTCCAAAATAGCTAGTCCTCTAAGATTATGAGATTTTTAAATCTCTCACAAAAGCTAGTTGATACAACCTCAACATTTTCCCTTTAATCATTTGATTTAACTTCAACATTACCTCTTTGATCTTGATTCTTCGGAGTGTTGGATATTCTTTTAGATCTTCCAGAATATCTAGTCCTCCGAGACAGAAGAAAGATTCCTAATATTTTAAATCTCTCATAAAATCTAATAAATTGATACAATGGTTCAAAGTGGAGATCTTTCAGACAACTGAGGCCATGTTTACTAAGCAAGAACCCAAAAACTTAATCAAAGGTTCCTATCTCAATTGAAACTATAGGACCATTATTCTCATTACTAAAATGTTGAAGAGATGAAATATAGATAAGTTATATCTTTTTTACCGGAGTCTGAATCGATCACCATAAAAGAATTAGGCAAAAAATGAGGATATATTATGGCAAAATCAAACTTCCATCAATGAGAAGAAAAACAAAGGTTTTCATCAAAATTATTGTAGAATCGAGAATGAAGCTCTCATTATGTATATGTTTGATCTTGAGTCATGAATAAGTAAGTGAATCTAATTTCTAAAAACTCCTAGTAGTTTGCATTTTGTAATGAAATATTTATGGAAAGCATGCCTCTCGACTTGAAGAAAGACCCAAAATTCAATGATTTGGTCAGAATATCAGCTACTTGCACTTTAAATTTACTATACTTCAACACAACACTATTCACTTAAACTAGTTGTTTTTAGAAATGAAACCTTTGTTCAATATGTTTACTTATTCCACGTGAAATTAGAATCTATGTGAGATTCATTATTGAAATATTGTTAACAAATATCTTTAATGGCTTCCTAACCAGTATATACACTTGACTTATTAAGTTATCTAACCAAGATTCTTAACACGCACCAAATACCATAACATATTCATCCCCATGTGTCAAGAACACAATAATATCTTTCGAATTGTTAAAACAATATCATGGGTTCTTTTACGATTATCTAAATCACCACCCGATCTTTGTTAGATCATCCAAGTAAATCATAATAATTATTAGAAGTGTGAAATAAACTAAGATCATTAGTACGCTTTAATTATCTCAATAATACTCTTAGAAAATTTCCTATGTGATTGACGAGAAGTCTCTCTAATTTGAGTAATTAACCCAACTTCATAAGAGATATTTTGTATTTTTTTGGTGATATATCTCAAACTCCCCATAATTTGGTTGAAGTATGCGACATTACCATCATTCTTTGTCAACTTTGTCCTGGCTTCAATGGGATTTATAGTAGGATTGAAATAAAACATATGGTACAACTTCAAACTTTAAACAATGTATTTCTATAGAGAGACAAAATTTTTATATTCTATTTGGACCATATCAATATGAAGAAAGAAAGACATTAATCCTAATTCATCATCTTGAAAATTTTCATTATGTCCTTTGTGAAATCTTATATCATGTTGGAATTATTCCTTGAAAATATTATGTTATACACTTACAAGCACACCTTTAGAATCTCACCATAATTATTAACTTTCACATATAATGCATTGTCAAAATGGCGACTGCTGAAAATTTCCTTCAGAAATAATTACTTAATGCGCTTAGTCGAAACTCTTAAATCTTATTCGATTTATACAAAGCATTTCTCAATCTAAACACTTCACCTTTTTTTTTCCTTGTTTCATGAAGCTCAATGGTTGCTTTATGAACACTTCTTCTTCAAGTGGCATGTTAAGAAATGTAGACTTAATGTGATAAATTTTGCCAACAATTTTTTGCAACAACAATAATAAATCTTATAGTCTTCATGTAAGAAAAAATAAAATATATTAAATCACAATTACGTTAGATTCATCGCTCAAAATCTCTTTACCTCAAACATATTAATGTTCAAATTTGATTTTACTTTAAAGAACCACTTCACATTGATATCCTTATAACCCTATAGAAGATGATTAAGCATCGTGAAATGTTCTTCTCAATTTATGTAATCTCATGTTATACCATCCATTAATTGTGGATGTTGAAATGCATCGTCAACGGTCATTAGTGGTTGTCATTTATGATTGGACTTCAAAAATCGAACTTCAAAAAGATCAAAATGTTCTAATTCTCCATCATGATTTACCTCGTAATAGTTTAGTTGGATTGGTGTTTTTCATTGTCTATTGAACCTTCTATATAAAATATGATTTGAGGCGCCAATTGTTCTTGTGAGGAATTTGGTGACAAATCTTTATTTATCTCAATTGCCTCTACCAATTCTTCTTGAAAAGAATAAAAAAAAAATTGGTTTTGTTGTTGCTTATTTATCTTCCGATCCTAAACTTCTTATTTAGCAAATGTCACATAAGGGCTAATAATTAATTTCTTCATAAATCATAACATCATTAAATAACTTGTATCCCCCATCTTTATACCGAGTAATTAGAGTCTTCTTGGCATGAATTGTTGGGATATGGTTCCTACAGTCACAACCATTGCTAATATTACTATTACTAGTAGGATCCTTTTAGGTTACATGCATGGACCAAAATAAGAGACCGATGACACTATAAAATTATAGGACCTGATTTGTTAATTAATTAAGTCTTCAGTTAATTAAATGAAATATTCAGTTCTATAATATTCAAAATAAAGGATATGGAAAGTCATATAATTAGCCAAGATATAGATAATTATATTGTCACATGATATTTACCACTTTAGGGTTTAAATCCTTCCCTATAAATAGAGAGGACCTTGGTCGGATTTGGGAGTGAATAAATGATGAAATCACTCAAGAGAAACCCTAGTATTCGGAAGAAAGTTTTACTTCTCGAAACCCTAACTGACAGCCACCTAGAAGATGTGTAGAGAGTTCTACGTGATTTTTTGGGCTCGTATTAGATTTTTGGTTTGCAATGTTTAGTGTGTTCGTGCATGGGGAGTTACCGTATGTTGATGATCTTCTCTTTGGGTACGAATATGAAAGAGCAGCTCTATATTGGGGTCTTAGCACTCCTAATTTGATCAATGTCTATAAAGGTTGCAATGGATGCAAAGGTATGTATTCTAAATTTCCTTTTTTGCTTATTTAAGTTACAATTGATTAGTATAGATCTATGGCTAGTGTTTGGAGATAATTGCTTTGTTGCTTTCGCGGTGTCCCTTATTGTCTTTTATATTTTCCATAACCCAAAAGTGGTATCAGAGCCAACTGTTTTCATTTATTGCACATTGGATTTCCATGATTTTGTGTCTAAATGACTTTGTATATTTAGATCTGATCTGGTTTAAAATTTTTAAATTAATTTTAAATATTTTAGAAATTACCTGAGAAATTCGTTAGGATTAGAAATTGTTTTTCATCTACACGATGTGTAGGGGCCAAAAAAGAAAACCATAAATTTTATCTGTTGAAATGCCATGAATTTCATGAACGCGACACATAGCCTTTATTACAGAAAAATGTTACATGTCCTTTATCTGTCTGCCTTGGTTTTAGCACTTGCAAACTTTTCAATTTATTAAAGATGGAAATCATAGGCTAATTGGTTTAGTTAGTTGATTAAATGTTTAGTTATATGATTAAAAGTCAAAGAATAAATCTTTTTAATTGAATGTTTGTTCGTTTGATTATTGACTTGCATCCTCGTGTGTCTAAGTAGAATTAAAGACATAGAATTTAAATAGTTTACATTCCACACACACACACACACACACACACACACACATATATATATATATATATATATATATATGTGTGTGTGTGTGTGTGTGTTAAATTTTATTTATATCTTTAACATTAAAAATATAAACACTGCGTTCTCGAATCTTTAAATGAATTATCAGTTTTACCATAACTAGGCTAACATACTCTTACAATACAAGGAAGGTTTAAGGATGTCTCTTCGATTCCAAATGAGGCCGGCTTTTAAAAGCATCAGTGTGTGTCACCCGCACCACTAACTTGTGTTTTTGAGTGGAGCTACCGAAATGGTTTGATAAGATGTTGTGTCAAGTTAAAAGTATTAACTTAAAGTATTCAAACTAAATCTCGTTTTAAAATATGTAAAAAATGTAAGTCTTATGCTAGACACCTTGTCGTATATTTTGTAGACATTCGTGTGTGGCTTATAGGCACATCAATGAGTGAATATAGTCGTAATAGGTTATGATAATCGTGATTTTAAAGGGTTTCTTGAGCCGAATATCATTGTATCTTTTTATTGTTGATTCACTAAATGTAAATCATACGTTATTTATGAAAACACACATTTATCATTATATACAATTGATGGAGTGTGTGTAGCTTATCAGCAATTCAGTGTGAGTATATAATTGAATATGCAGTGGAACTCATGAAAATTAAATAAGATGATGTGCGTATATAGTTTATCAGCACGTCGATATGAAATTAATTTGGGCAGGGGTATCGTGTGTGTTTTGTATGGTTGGTTTTCCATTTGGATTCATGTCCTCGGTGAATTCTAGTCGTGAATGCTAGATTAGCGCATAATAAATTAACATGTTATTGAAATTAATCAATAAATATTGAAAGATCTAAAGTTTCATAGGGATTGAAATATACATCCTAGCTTTACTTGGAATAATTTGGTAATTTGGTAATTATTCTTTAAGGATTAATAAAACAAACTTGGATAGAGCTTTTTATTGAATGATGTCTATACTTCAAAATTTATCCACAAAATGTATCTGCTATAAAACCTTTGAAGGATAAGCTAAAAAGAAATGATCAATGTTGTCAAGCTTTGCAAATTGCGAATAGTTCTCTATCTATCATTTCTTTATTTTAAGGAAAGAGCAAGAACCAAGTGTACCTTGTACATTGATAAAATTGGAGCAATATGGAATTCTATCATGTTGGGAGTTGATTGTAGTGACATTATCAACTAGCTAACGTTTGCATATAATCGGGTGATTCTGTTTTTAATATTAGCAATGAGAAAAGATCCATCGTAGAGTAGCATTGAAAGTTGTGGACCTTTTGGAACTAAAATGATTAAGCATAGAAACTCTAAGCTTCAAGTTCTCCTAAAACTAGCTATCATGAATGAGGTTTCAAGAAGAAGAAAGCTAGTTATCCTTGGGAAAACGAGTGGTTAAAGTGTTGGATTAGGCGTCTAAGCCGAAAACTATAATTGGTATGTACTTGACCCGATAGTAGCATGGTCCTTTTAGGTTGCCTTCACCGGAGCAACCTGACAGGGTGGATATTTGAGAAAGAGGTTATTTATGATTTATTAATATATTATATGAATAATATATTAATTAAGAAATCATATTATTTAATTAGTATTGATCAAGAATTAATTTGGAATTAATTTAGTGATCAAAAGAGACTGATTAAATTTGCGGGGACTAATTAAGTAAATCAGTAATACTTATAGTTTGGGCTAATGATCCATGTTGATTACGGATGGGCTAAACCTATATGAGAGTTCATGAAGATTTAATCCAAAATGCCTAAGAAATATGAAGATGCATGGTGAATTAGGTTTTGCATGGAAGAAACCCTAGCAATGCCACACTATAAAAGTAACCCCTTAACCCTAAAATCAGCTAAGGCATCCTAAAGGAGAACCATAACCGATTTTGTGCTTCCTAGCCTCTCTCCCATAAGACTCCTCTTGCTTTTGGTGTTTGTGACACATTAGAGGCATCACATTTGAGGTGCTAAGCTTTTAAAAGGCCAAGAACTACAAGGTACAAATAAGAGGTATTCTTCTAACTAGTTTTTATGTTGTACATCTCCAATTGTATACTAGTTAGGGTATATGCTTTGGAAAATGAAATTGCATGTATAATTAGAGAAAACTTAGATCCAAAGCATCTAGGGTTGTTTGTGCACCATAGGAGTGTTATAGTATTTAAAACACAACAATGGTATCAGAGCCTAGGGTGTTTTCTATTATATTGATGCAATTGTTTGATTTTTCAAAGCTGAAAAAGTCACATTTCTTGCCTCTGAGTGATGGAATCGACGAGTCCAGTTCATGCACTCGATGAGTAGGATCTTCTGCTTGCAGATTTTCGAGTTTTTTTTTTTTGCCAGAATTGGATTAGGATCATTACCACAAACTCTTTTGTATCATAAAATTTGTTTTTTTATATGATGATGATTGTCCTCATCCAATTAAAAGACATTTATCAAATTTTAAGATAATAAGTTGATTATTTGTATTATTTGATTTGAATTCCCTTGCTATAAGAGTTAAATTAGGTCAATTCGGTAAATAATAATTATATGATAATTTTATTAGTTAAATTTGATCCAAATGTTTCTTGAAGAGTTTCATAACTTGTCCTCAAGTTATGAAATATGAAAAGTCTCATTCATTAAAACATTAACTCCTTAAGTTAGGGAATTCAAGAGGTTTTGAAAAGTTTCAAAACTTGTCTTCATGAGAAGGACGCGACAAAGGTGTCGTGTATCATGCTTGCCACTATGACAGCTGAACTTCAAAAGTCCTATGAGGACTACTATCATGTCGAGATGCACCAGGAATTGATGGAAAGCTATCATCAAAGTGCTCGATAGGAAAGGTATGTATTCATTGCCTCCATGATAACAACAAAAATGAAGGATGGAGAGTCTATCACGACCCACTTACAAAAGAAGCAAAGGTTTGTGGATAGCTTGCTGAAGTTGAATGTAAAATCTGATGAAGAGTTGGTCATTGACATTATTCTACACTCTCCGCCTCCTTGTTATGATCAGTTTAGAATGACTTATCGTATGAACAAGGAGGAGGTCACTCTAAGAAAGCTTCAAGGCCTATTGAGAACTGCTGAAACTAGTTTGAAAGGAAAATCTTTTGTTCCTACTCCTACTACTGCTACTACCCCAGTACTGGCAATTGGACATAGGAAAGGGAAGAGAGGAAGGCTCCTTCTAAGAGTCACAATGGAAAGTCCTGTAACAAATCCTCTTCTAGTAGGACCAAAGCTGGTACTACTAACTCCTCTTCCAATCCAAAGGAAGCATAGTGCTTCTATTATCATGAAAAAGGGCAATGGAAATGAAGTTGCCCCAAATACTTGCAGGACATCAAGGATGGGAAGATAAAGCCCACCTTCGCAGGTATTTACGCTATTTTGTCTAATAACTCATCACATGCTAATTCTTGGGGTCCTTGATACAGGATGTGGTTTTCACATTTGTTTTGATTTGCAAGGACTAAAAAGAATTAGGTATGTGGTGCACGGGAAGATGAACCTGATCATGGGGAATAGGAAAGCATCGCATGTCACCAAGATTGGAGTTTATTCTTTATTTTTTAGTAGTGGGTTAGAATAACATTTTAATAATTGTTGCAACTCTTCAGATATGGCGATAAACATTATTTCTTTTCATGGTTGGTATAAAAAGGTTTTAGATTTTCATTTAATAATGAAATTGGTTCTATTAATGCTTTTTATAATGGTATCTTTTATTTTGAAGCACTGCCTTGTAATTATATATATGAAACTGTGATGGTTGTAGACAACTTAGGAAATAATGTATTGCATATTGATTCGTCCAATGGTTTAGATAAAGCATGCTTGTGGCATTGTCGTCTTGGATATGTTAACAAGAAGTGCATAGCCTAAATCCAAAAGCTTAGAGTGTTGGAGTCATTTGACTTAAATTCGGATGACACATGCGAATCTTATCCGCTTGGAAAGATGACCAACTCACCCTCCACTGGTACTTGTGAAAGAGGTGAGGGTTTGTTGGATCTCATACACATCGATGTGTGTGCGCCCTTCAGATCCGCCACAAGGGATGCTAACCGATTCTATGTGAATTTTACTGATGATTACTATAGATATGGGTATGTCTACTTAATCAAGCACAAGTAAGAAACCATTGAAAAGTTCAAATAGTTTAAACAAGAAGTAGAGAATCAGCTGGGCAGGAAGATAAAGATGCTCCAATCTGATCATGGTGGAGAGTATCTTAGTTATCGAGTTTCACGACTATCTTAAGGAATGTGGAATTATTTCACAATTGACGACACATAGGACACCGCGGCTTAATGGTGTGGCTGAGAGGCGAAATCGAACTTTATTGGACATGGTTCGTTCCATGATGAGTCGATATTCATTACCTATCTCATTATGGGGGTATGCTTTAGAGACTGACGCCCATATTCTTAATCTAGTGACAACTAAGAAGTTTGCCAAAACACCTCATTAAATGTGGACAGAGAGGGTTCCCTCTTTAGCGCACATCAGGGTTTGGGGTTGTGAGGCTTTCTTAAGACTAGAGACTCACGCCAAGCTCGAATCTCACAGTGAGCGTTGTATTTTCATCGGCTACCCACATGAATATTTTGGATATCTCTTCTATAGACTGAGAGACAATGTTATCTTCATTGCGATGAGAGGCGTTTCCATGAATAAGAACTTAAATGGCTAGAGGATAGTGGGAGGCAAATTTACATAGAAGAGCTTCAAGAGTTAAGTGATGTAAGAACCTCAAACACTAGTGCTCAACCTGAGGAGGAAACTCCTGTTGAACCGGTTGACGAGTCCTTACCTCTAAGACGTTCCGGTAGAGTTAGAATGGCACCGAAATTTTATGGTTTTCATATTACTATGGAAGGTGATACATTTATCAGTGATAGTACACTGGTAAATTTGGATGATCCATCTAATTACAAGGAAGCCATGGCAGGCCCCGAGTCTACAAAATGGAAATAGGCGATGGACAGCGAGATTCAATCCATGTATGACAATCAAGTTTGGAACTTGGTTGATAATGTACCAGGTCGTAAGACGGTCGGGTACAAATGGATCTTCAAGAAGAAGACCGACATGGATGGGAAAGTACACACATATAAGGCACGATTAGTTGTGAAGGGCTTTACTCAAACTCATGGAGTTGATTATGATGAGACCTTCTCACCAGTAGCGAAGATTAAATATATAAGGGTTATGATAGCCATAGCTGCATTTCATGATTATGAAATATGGAAAATGGATGTCAAAACCGCTTTCCTAAATGAAAATTTGGCTAAAGATGTTTACATGAGTCTGCCAGAGGGTTTTGTCGATGCAAAGTACCCTAATAGAGTGTGTAAGCTTGAGAAATCCATTTATGGATTGAAAAAAGCATCTCGTAGATGGAATCTTTGTTTCGATGAGAAAGTCAAAGAGTTTGGATTTTTGAGAAGCGTGGATGAGTCCTGTGAAGGATTTGCAGCACTTCTAACAACCCTAAATGCTTTGGATCTATGATTTCTCTAATTATACATACAATTTGATTTTTCCAAAGCATTACCCTAACTAGCATACAAAACTTTGATGCATGTATAATAAAACTAGTTAGATAACATACCTTTCTTGTAGCTTGTTACTTGGAGCTTTAAGAGCATAGCATCAATAATGTGAATGCCTAAATTGGAACCACAAATCACCACTAACAATTGGAAAACTTGATAGAGAGTATCTTTGCATATAAAATCGGTTATGTTCTTCACACACACACATACACACACACTAGTACCGATTTTAGTAGCTAGAGGAGTTCTTATATAGTGTGGCATGATTAGGGTTACATCCATGTAAGCCCTAATGCCCATGACCTTTCATATTACTTAGGATCCATGGGTAAAAACTTACATGGACTATCCATGGACTTCCATAATGGTTTAGCCCATCCTAAATAACCTTTGGCCCACTATATAAGAATCCATATTTAATTAGTCTCCTTTTGGTCACTAAATTAATTCCAAATTAATTCTTGACCAATGCTAATAATATGATTTCATATTAATATATTAGAACTTTTAATATATTAATAAATTATAAATATCCTCTTCTTAAAAGTCTATCCATACAAATTGTTCTGGACTAAGACACCTTATCCAACAGTCTCCCACTTGAATAAGTGTAATAACTATAGTTGCAAGTACGACTTTAGGAATCGACCAACAATCGTAACTCTTAAAACTTTGTCGAACTAAGACGCGCCATTTTAGACAAGTTATTATTCAAACCTCTGTTCTCAAGATATCAGCCAGAAAAACACATGGAAGAACGTCATACTTAATGTCCAACAATTTGTTTGACATAGAACTTAATCAAACACATCAATTTAGTTCTGACCGGGCCCGACACATAAGTCAAAACAAAATCATCAAGGGGCCCAAGATATCGCTTTTAATCCTCCGAGGACTAAAAGGAATAGATAAACTTCGACTCATATGCTTGTACTAACTATTCACCAAATCATACACAATAACATGTTTTATGACATCAAGTTAGTGATGCGTTTTCGTACTATTAGTGCAAAACCAACTCATAGTCAACAACTCATATCTCTTGGTTTGAAGATTTATCTCATATTATCATCTCACGATCACTCGAGATAAATTCCATGAAGTGATACTAGTGAGCGCGGGTTTAATCCAATATTCAGAACTTATGAGCACTCATGAATGCTCTAGCAACTTTTGCTATGTCTAAACACTTTAGACATCTACAAGCCCAATTCATGATAGTCTTGTTTCAATACCTACTTCCAAAGTATGATAGACTGTGGATAGTTTGAATAATCTTATCATCTTGGAAGTCAAAACATGCAAATTTGAAACAATAGTAACCAATTGACACAAGATAGTAACTTTACTCATATATAAACAACAACTTTTATTTAATCATCAAAAGTCAACTACATTTTATCTATCACAAGTTTCAAAAATAACTATCTAATCGTTAAAACAAATATCGTCCTTCAGCTCGATGCGCCTTGCATGCTGTAAATGCTTAACCCTACTCAATCCCATCGTGAGGGGATCTGCTGGGTTCTCTTCCGACGATACCCTCTTTGCTACGAGGAGTCCTTCTTCTATCTTGTGTCTTATGAAGTGATATTTCCAGTGAATGTGCCTGGATCTGCCATGATCCCTTCGTTCCTTGGCTAAGGCAACCGCACTATCACTGTCATTGAAAATCTCCATAGGCTCCTTTATAGTTGGCACAACTCCAAGGTCTCCGATGAAGCTCTTCAGCCATATCACCTCCTTCGCTGCTTCGCTTTCTGCTATGTACTCTGATTCGCACGTTGAATCTGCTATAATCTCCCGCTTAGAACTTTTCCAAGTAACCGCTCCTCCATTCAAGGTAAATACCCATCCAAACTAAGAGTGAAAATTATCTATGTCAGTTTTAAAATTGGCTTCACTATACCTTGTCACTCTCAAGTCATCACTCCCACCGAGGATAAGAACCCAGTCCTTAGTCCTTCGTAGGTACTTGAGAATATTCTTTACCGCAATCTAGTGAGCCTTACCAGGGTTCCTGTGATATCTGCTGACCATCCTCAAAGCAAAAGTACTAAGTCCAGTTAGTCTCTTACTCTTGTCTCTCAATATCCTTATCCCTAGGATATAAGGAGCTTCTCCAAGGTCCTTCATAGCGAAACACTTCCCAAGCCAAGATTTCACCTCCTACAAGGTTGGGATGTCATTTCCTATGAGCAGTATGTCATCCACATACAGTACCAAAAAGCTAACTATACTCCTACTAGCTTTGCATATACACAGAACTCATCCTCGCTACTCGAAAAGCCAAACTCTTTGACTTTCACATCGAAACAAGGATTCCATCTACGAGATGCTTTTTTCAATTCATAAATGGATTTCTCAAGCTTACACACTCTATTAGGGTACTTTGCATTAACAAAACCCTATGGATGACTCACGTAAACATCCTCAACTAACTTTCCATTAAGGAAAGCGGTTTTGACATCCATTTTGTTAGTTCATAATCATGAAATGTACCAATAGCTAGCATAACCCTAATATACTTAATCTTTGCTACTGGCGAGAAGGTGTCATCATAATCAACTCCTGGAGTTTGAGTAAAGCCCTTTACCACCAGTTGTGCCTTATAAGTGTGTACTTTCCCATCAATGTTAGTCTTCTTCTTGAAGATCCATTTGCACCGACTATGTTACGACCCTGTACATTGTCAACCAAGTTTCAAACTTGATTGTCGTACATGGATTGAATCTCACTGTCCATAACCTCTTTCCACTTTGTAGACTCGGGGCTTGCCATGGCTTCCTTGTAGTTGTTAGGTTCATCCAAATTTACTAGTGTGCTATCACTGATAAATGTATCACCTTCTATAGTAATATGGAAACCATAAAACTCAGGTGTATTTCAATCTCTACTGGAATGACTCAGAGGCACAAATTCGTCAATTTGTTCAATAGGAGTTTCCTCCTCAGGTTGATCGCTAGTGTTTGAGGTCCCTTCACCGCTTGACTCTTGAAGTTCTTCAAGGTCAATTTGCCTCTCACTGTTTCCTTGGCCTATGAATTCTCTCTCACGAAAGACTCCTTTCCTCATAATGAAGACAACATTGTCACTTGGTCTGTAGAAGAAATATCAAAAAGGATTTTTGTGGGTAGCCGATGAAAATACACCGCTCGCTACAAGGTTCGAGCTTCATGAGTCTCGCGTCTCACGAAAACCTCGCAACCGCAAACCTTGATGTGTGTTAACGAGGGTACCTTCCTTGTCCACATCTTGTGAGGTGTTTTGGTAACCTTCTTAGTTGGGACTAGATTAAGGATATAGGCGTCAGTCTTTAAGGCATACCCCCAAAAAGAGATAGGTAATGAAGCTCGACTCATCATTGAACGAACCATGTACAACAAGGATCGATTGCGCCTATCAGCCGCACCATTAAGCTGTAGTGTCCTAGGAGGTGTTAATTGTGAAACAATTCCACAATCCTTAAGATAGTCAAGGATCTTGATACTAAGATACTCTCCACCTCGATCATATCAGAGCATCCTTATCTTCCTGCCTAGCTGATTCTCCACTTCCTGCTTAAACTCTTTGAATCTTTCAAAGGTTTCTAACTTATGCTTGATTAAGTAGACATATCCATATCTAATGTAATCATCAGTAAACATCACATAGAAGCGGTTAGCATCCCTTGTGGCAGTTTTGAAGGGTCCACACACATCTGTGTGTATGAGGTCCAACAAACCCTTACCTTTCTCACAAGTACTAGTGAGCGGTGACTTAGTCATCCTTTCAAGAAAAAAAGATTCACAACTATCATCTGACTTTAAGTCAAAAGACTCCAAGATCCTAGCCTTTTGGAGTTGGCCTATGTGCTTCATGTTGACATATCCAAGACGACAATGCCACAAGGATGCTTTATCCAAAATAGTGGAAGAATCAATATGCAATACATTATTTCCTAAGTTGTCTACAACCAACACAGTTTCATATACACCATTAAAAGTTAATGCTTTAAAAAAATACATCATTATAAAAATCATTAATAGCACCACTTTCATTATCAAACAAAAACTAAAACCTTGTTTATACAAACCATGAAAGGAAATTGAGGAGTTGTAAAACTCTTAGATCGATTAGATCTTCAACAGGTTAATCAATAAATCAAACAAACAAACACAGAAAACACAAGATGGAATCAAAGTAATGCTTAATGATTCAAATGTAGTCACACCTGAGTAGAGCTCGATGAAGAACTTCCACTATAGAGGCGAGCTAAGGTTTGTAGTACAATCAATGAGAGTAATAATGAAAGCGATAATCACTAAGGATGCATGAAAGCACCCTAATAAAATAAACACGGTTGGATAGACCCAAATCGGATAACAAAATAGGGCTAAGGACCGAGCCCAAAGACGAAACACTTCTAGACTCAACAATCTCCCCCTTTGCGTCAATTTGGGGCAAGACTTCACTTCGGTGGAGGTTGGTGAGTTCGCTTCACAACCTTGAATAACCTTGGAATGATGGCAAGAAGAGTCTGTCTGAAAACCATATACCACTGAAGCATATCTGAGAACAACTTCTTGTCTGCCTCACTATTTTGGTCGCACCCATGGACAAGCTCAAGAATGATCTCCAAGCAGGAAGTGGATAATAGATGTTTGTCAGCCAGAGCAAATAGGCACCTCTGACCTTCGCCTATAAAAAACAAGACAGTGTGAGACTGTGGATCAATTTTTCCTTTCACCATCAGCTTTGTGTCGCCTGCCTTCCCGATTGGCTTGTTTATGGGCCTCTTGCAAATAGCAACATCAATCTCCTAATCCATCTTTGCCACTTCATGAATGTAACACACTAGAATACACTTGATGTGAACAATGATTGGCTCATATTCATTTTGATTGGAGAGTAGAATGTTGATCAGGAGAATCCAGTCATGTGGATTCAGATTTGGAAAATCGGCAAGAGAGACTGTATGGACCGAACCATCTGATCCTCGGGTCACTTTAAACTTTACATTAATTAACTTCCCAACTGAAGTATGCTTCAGCAGCTTGACAGTTGTGATCTTTTTGTTACTTCAGGTTAGGTATTGAGGTTGAGAGAATTCATGATAGTATTCCAACAAGTCTTGATCAACCTTCGGGTCATGAGTGGGAATCGCCACTGTAGGCTCAAAGCAGTGAAAGATGAAAGCCTTACGAGTGATTGGCATATCAAATTGAGAATCTTTAGAATTCTCGACATTGAAGGAAAGAACAGGCTCTAGCCAGTGAGAACTTGGAGCTTCAATAACCTCCTTTCGAAGCCGTTCCAACGTGCATAGAGGAAACTTTACTTTCCTCTGATTGAGCAGATTCACTTCTCTCACCTCATTCTCCTTATTAATTACTTCAGCAACTTTTTGCTTGATCTCCTGAGCAGTGGGCTTGGTTTTGAGAAGATTTGATTTAGGAACCGTTTCTTCAATATCATCAACATCATCCTCATCATTAGCAGCAATTACTTTTCCCTTATCCTGCATACCTGAACCCGAAGCTACTTTCCCTTTTGGTTTGGTAACCACTTTTGGTTGTTGTGGTTTCAGGTGTTGAGGTTTCGGTGGTTGGAATGAAGTCTTAGTTTTTTCTCCCCCTTGTTGCGGAGAGACAACGGACTCTGGAACACCCACTATCCAGCTTAAAATATCAAGAGCAGGCAGTAACTTCTCAGCTAAATGGTGTCTTACTATGATTGTAAGAACCAAATCGTGGGCTTCAAGAAGATGGAGAAAAATGGAGTGAACATCCCCAACAGAGCTTTTTAGCATAGACCGCTCCGAACACAGTGCTTTAAGTTCCTTGTTCGCTTGATTGAGCTTCAGATTCTGGGTTTTAAGTTAAGTGGTCTTCAGATCAAGCTCATCCATCACTCTGCTTTCCAAGTCAAGATCTGCTTGAAGTTGATCCAGACGTGCAGAGATAGATGTCTGATGTGTTACATGATTAGAAGTGAGATTCTTGCGAAACACCTTAAAGAGCTCTTTTTCTTTTTGAAGATATTGAGTAAGGGTCTGAACTAAGGCATTGACCTTGTTGGCATTCTTCGTTGCAGCACCCTGTAAAGACTCAAGAAAAATATTTACGTTAGAAATTAGTTTATCGACTTTTTTGGTCGCTTCCGTGCAAACTTTCGTTGAAGCATCAATTGCTAAAGTGGCTTTGGAGATTGAAGCATCGTGTTCCTTGACCCAGGTGGCGATCATGCCTTTAATGACAGACTCAGAAAGATAACCATGAGTAGATGAGGAGGCTATAAGCTTATCTAGCTTCTCATTCAACTCCTTGAGATGGTGTTTGGTGACAGGGGCATCTTCATCATCATCGCTTTTCACCCTATAGGTACTGTATTAGAAGGTGTCAAAATTGACATCTTCACCACCAAGAACTGTATTGGTTTCTGTGGATTGGGTAGGTGATAAAGGTTTGGTAGTAGCATGGGTTTCGAAAGCTGAAGTACGAAGCCCCGTATCAGATATGTTGGTCTGAACTCCATTGGTTGTAGTTGTGGTAGCTTTAGAAAATATAAGAGTGGGAACAGGAATGGTGGATGAAGGTTGAGATGTAATGATAGGGAAATGGGAGGAAAGGAAATAGGTGGAGGAGAAGGTGCTTGTGAGCGAACAGATACCTCTGGGGTAGGCGAACGAGGTGGTGTGCCTCCGCGAACCGAAACTTCATCATATGATCTTTCAGTCTCAGATTCGCTTGGAACAAGAGGTTAGTGACCAGAAGGCTCATACTCTGAGTCGGTGTTGCTTGATGAAGCAAGAATAAGACTTTGTGCCAGTTTCTTGACCTTCTTCTGCTTGGGTTGGGAAGGTGCTGCCTTTTCTGACTATCGCTTCCTAGGAGAATGAACCTTTGATACTATACCTCCTTTTTCTCCCTTTTTGGCGTCTTGTTTCTTGCCCCTCTTAGCAGGTTGGTCTGCTTCTTTAATAGACTTTAACATTTCTGGGATTAGTTCCCCGGGACCAGAATAAGGGAGCTTCTTGTACTCCTGAATAAGCTTGCTTGAAGGAGACACACAAGCATACATTGACTCTGGGATTGAGTCAACGAAGTGAAATTTTGAGGGATGAGTGACAATGATATTTTTGGTATGAAATGTAGCAATGGAGGAGAGTAGTGAATTTTTCATAATGGGAACATGAAAACGCTCCACTATCGATTTAGTAATACTGGTCCAAAATCAAGCACGGGAGATTTTGGTATGGCATGAAGCAGAAGACAAACTTTAGACTAGTTGAAGCCATAAAACCGAGCCATTATCAAGGTTGATACCATGGTACAACCCATAAATCAAAGTCATGAAAGACTTGCTAGCAACATCAGATCCTGCAGTCCGTTCTAAAATCCCTTCGAAGAGTAGGGTAAACAGTTCATTCCATTGAGGAGGAGGGCATGATTTCTTGAACCTTGTCACAGTAGTTAGGGTTTCAGTGTACCCCATGTTGTAAAACATCAAGAAAAGCTGACCTTTAGAGATTGAATCAGGATTCACCATCGATTCATCATATGTGAGCCCTAGCAGCAAGCAAAATCTGTTCTTGGAGATTAAGGCGTTCTGGTTGAGGATATCAATAAGTCATAGTGGAATAGAGTTGTGAGAGACACTAAATTGGCACAACTTCCACCTTTGATAAAGCATTGATGAGTGGCGAATACTTGAGGCATTCAACCACGGGATACATGTAAGTATCGTAGAGGAATGGTGAGAGATCGATCAACAAGTTCTAGTTCGGCTTGATTGTGAGAAGAGTGGATCGTGCAGAAGTTTCTTGAACGAAAGAAGACTCTGCCATTGTTGAAGCTTGAGGAAGAGGAAGAGGAATAGTGACAACTGAATCGTCGTAAATCATCTTTTTGCTTGAGAAATTAGAAGTGTGGTAAAGAGTAAGATCATGGTATTGAAAACCCATACATACGATTTTGTGGAGAGAGAAAAATAAAGGATAATGATTCCATAAATTTGGGAAACGACGCCTAAAAAGGCGTGATTGGACAACTTGCAACCCTAATAAAGCAGCTAATGACACACGATTAGGTAACGGTTCAAATTCACGTGCCTTTTCCATTCTTATCCTCTTTTCAAATCACTAATCGATTAAGCTTCCTGCTGACTCATCTCTTGAATCTTTTAATAGAATTGTTATCTCCATTATTAACCAAAGGCTTATTGCAGATTCCATCCCTTCGTTTGAAAATCACTGCACTACATCGTTAGGAACTGAAGCTATATATTTATGAATAGCTTGTGAATAATCGAACTAGACTTTTGGAAAGTCCAAGATTTTCATGCAAGATAGTGTCAAAGATAAAGAAATATATCAAACTATTTGTGGGATTTTGTGATGCTATAGAAGACATAAAGCAGTGGATCCCGGGCACGAATCGCTTCCTTCAATGTCTAAAGAGATTTCAAAGTGCTTGTATGGATTCCCATTGAATTACGATCAATTACTTGTTAAGAAGCATTGAAAGGCATCTTTTATATATAAGGCTATTAAGGGTGACTTTCGCTTCAATTCAGGTTTCGATACTTGACATAAGACCAAAAAAAGAACGAAGTACTTGTGAGACCAATGTGGCCTGTTAAACAAGTAGGTGTGGATCATATTCAGTGACTTGTTGACAAAAGATAATTAAAATATCAACGAAAAATTAAAAACAGGACCCTTTGGGAAGAAAAGTCTTGGTGATAGACATTTTCATAAGGATCTCTCAAAACGACTAGAGATTTCAAGGTACATCCACAAAAGTGGTTTCGTCAATTCAAAGGTGAAAGCTAGAACATCTAATTGTTCACCGTCAATGCATTGTAGGTAGTGAATTTTGGGTTTCACTTAGCACATAGTGACACGAAACTAAGATCATTAACACAGAAGTTGTGTAACCATAAACCTCAGTGGTAGTGTTGAGAGTCTCTAGGGTTACAATTATGAAATGAATGATTAATGGAGAATAAGATTGAGGTGGTTAAAGAATGAATGTACCTATGCTATAAAATAGGACCAAGCAGAAAAACTCTTAACTCAATTTAGAGAAGAGTAAGGTAGCTCATGATTAGAGTGAATTTGATAGCCTAATTTGGAAGACATGATTGGTATTTATCAAGCCATTAAGGATTCACCCAAAATCTTTAGAGGCTTGGGTAAACATACAACAGCATGCTGCTAGTGACACTTAGCTAATACAAAGATGAAGAATTATACTTGCTCCAGCTCCATCTTTGAAAATGTTCCTTATATATTAATTAGATAAAGACTAAAATAATTTAAAATAAAATGAAACAAAGAAAATATATTTGAATTATCGTTTGCATTTTCTGAAAAGAAATAAAAAACAGAAATGAAAAATATTTTTGGATTTTATAAGATTTTCTGAAAAAGAAAAAAAAATAGCAAAACTATTTTTGGATTTTATAAGATTTTCTGAAAAAGGAAAAAAATAGGAAAAATATTTTTGGATTTTATGAAAATAAGAAGAAAAACATAAAATAAATTATGAGAAAAGACTGTGTACATACTATACAATTGAAACCATCACTTGAAAAATGAGAAGCGAATCGAGCCCAGTAAGACCGAACCCGAAATGGACCGAGCATTCGGTTCACAAAAGAACTGAACCCGAAATGGACCGACCGTTTTCTCTATTTCGCTTCCAACTTTTATTAAGGAGAAATTGATTTTGGTACAGACTCAGCTCCCATCATTCCTAAGCCTTGTAGGATTTTATTAAAACTTGTTTCAGGCAAGGCCTTAGTAAAGATGTCAGCCAATTGATCAGTGATTCTTACAAAATGAATTTCTACATTACCATCTTCCACATGATCCTTGATGAAGTGATACCTCAGTGCTATGTGTTTCGTCTTTGAGTGTTGCACTGGGTTATGATAAATCCTAATTGCACTCTCAGAGTCACAATATAGTGGGATTTTCTTCATGTCCAGGCCATAGTCTCGAAGTTGACTTTGTATCCAAATGACCTGAGATGTGCACGTTGCAGCCACTATAAATTCTACTTCAGCAGTGGAGAGTGAGACACAGGTTGTTTCTTACACAGCCAACTAACCAATTTGCCATCCAGAAACTGGCATCCTCCAGTGGTACTTTTTTGGTCCAGTCCACATCCTCCAAGATCAGCATCTAAGAACGCTTGGACAAAGAACCTTGACTTGGCTGGGTACCATAGACCGAACGATGAGGTTCGCTTTAGGTATCGAAAGATATTCTTCACATCTAGCAAGTGAGGTTCACGTGGATTAGCGTGAAACCTAGCACAATAGCAAACAGAGAACATTATGTTTGGTCGACTTGTTGTTAGATACATTAAGGACCCTATCATTTGACGATAGAGGGTCATATCAGCAATTGGTTTGTCCAGAGAAGGTGTTAACTTTGTGCCAAACGCCATAAGAACTTTTACTTTCGAATCTCCCAACATTCCAAACTTGGCAAGCAAGGTCTTTGTATAAGCCTCTTGATTAATGAAAATGCTTTCACGTCCGATTAACGTTTTCCTTGGCTTGAATATTAGACAGGGTTTAGTCTCCATCAACTTCCTAAATTCAATTGTTAAGCTTGGATTTGTGGAACCGAAGATGTTGTCATCGACATATATTTGAACGATCATAAGGTGGTCACCCTCTTTCTTATGAAAGAAGGTTGGGTCAACCAAACCTTGTTTAAACTTAGACATTTTAAGAAATCTAGTTAGAGTTTCATACCATGCCTTTGGTGCTTGCTTAAGACCATAGACTGCTTTGTCCAGAATGTAGCAGTGATCTGGATACTTCTCGTTCACAAAACCTGGTGGTTGCTCTACATACACCGTCACTTCGAGTTCTCCATTTAAGAAGGCGCACTTCACATCCATTTGGTATACTTCAAAATTCTTTTGTGTAGCATAGGCGAGAAAATATACGAACTGATTCTAGCCTTGCTACTAGAGTGAAGGTCTCTTCATAATCTATGCCTTCTTGTTGACAATAACCTTTCACAACCAATCGTGCCTTGTTTCGAATCACATTTCCTTCCTTATCCATTTTGTTCCTGAAAACCCACTTTAGTCCTACCACAGAACCATCCTTTGGTATTGGAATCAGTCTTCACACTTTGTTTCACTCGAACTCATTGAGTTCATCCTGCACGGCCTGTACCCAATCAGATAGATCACGTGCAGTGTTGATTGTCTTCGGTTCAACCTCGGAGACAAACAAATTGAACATGAAAAATTCCACTTTAGAGAATAATGCAGTTTGTTCACTTTCAGTTGTGATCGTGTGAGAACTCTTTCTGTTGGTTTACCAATAATTTGTGTTTGAGGATGATCTTTGGTCCATTTGGTGAGTGGAGGGTAATTAGGATCATAAGAGGGATCCAGTTCAGCATTCACTTCTTCTTCGAATTCTGATTGAATATCATCATTGTTTAAATTCGCATTCTCCCCCTCGAATGATGATACTTCCTCAGCATCACGCTCAGAATTCGCTCCTGGTCTTGACTTTCAGTTGGTGATGATGATGATGGACTCTCCCCCTAGAATGATGAATCTTGGTTATTTGGAGAAGACGAACCCTCCCCCTGAACATAAGAATTATCTCTAGGAGGTTCGCTTAAGTCAGGCTGTTCGGTTGATGGTGGTTGTTCATCTGCCATTTTCTTTGCAGCATCATTGATTATCTTCTTCACGTTGTCCACCTTGTTATCTGCAGCATTGGATTCACAGTGAATAGCCTTTTCTGGTTCATCAAACATCAGCATGTATTGCTCAAAGAGGTTTGAGATTAGAACCATAGCTTGACCAGATTTAGGAAATATTTCCTCCACAGAACCTTCGGTTGTCTTCAGTTTCTTCACATAGTTATCGTCAAAGGTGACATAGTAAGTCTCTTCGATTTTCTTTGAACGCTTGCTCAAGACTCAGTATGCTTTGGAGTTTAATGAGTAACCCATAAAGATTCTTTCATCTGCTTTGACGTCAAACTTGTTTCGATGCTCTTTTGAATTAAAGATGAAGCATCTAGAACCAAACACATGAAAAAACATTACTTTAGGCTTTTGGTTGTTCAAGATCTCATATGGAGTGATGGAAAAACGTTTGTTGAGATAACATCTGTTCTGCGTGAAGCAAGCAACAGCAATGGCATCTGCCCAGAAATATAGAAGTAGAGAAGCGAAGCTAAGCATGGTTCAGGCTGCTTCACATAGAGATCGGTTTCACCTTTCGACAATTCCATTCTGTTGTGGAGTATATGGAGCCGAGAAGTTATGAGTTTTCCCCTTTTTTGCAAGAAAATCTTCAAAGTCTTTGTTCTTGAACTCCAACCCATTGTCACTTCTGATGTTTCGAACTGCCTTTCGTAGTTGAACTTCTACCTAATTGATAAAGAGTCTAAGCATGGGAGTGGCATCTGATTTCTGCCTCAAAAAGAACACCCAGGTAAACCGAGAGAAATCATCCATTATAACAAGTATATACCTGTTACCACCAATGCTCTCGATTGAAGATGGATCACATAGATCAATGTGAAGTAATTCTAGTGGTTCAATAATTTTTCTATTGACTCGATAAGTGTGGCTTTTTCGAATTTATTTTCTCATTTCACACGCAGCACACAAGTGTTCTTTATCAAACTTCAAAATAGGAAGACCTCGAACATGATCTCCAAGCACCAGCTTGTTGATGTATTTGATATTTAGATGGGAGAGTCTTCGATGCCAAAGACAACTTTCATCTGAATGAGCCTTTGTTAGCAAGCAAACTGTTGGTTTCCCTCATATGGGATTGAGATTCAGAGGATACATCTCTCCTTTTCGCTTCGATTTCAGCAGAATATTATTCATCTTCTTTTCAATAATCTCTGAGGTATCGTCATCGAACAAAACTTTTAACCCGGTACCGACCACCAGTTGAGAAACACTGATAAGGTTGTGTTGAAGACCTTCAACGTACGCCACTTTTCGTATCGAGAAATCACCATTGGTAATCATACCATAACCTTTGATCATGCCAAAAGAATTATTACCATACTTGACCCTTCCACCATCTTGAAGGGACCGAAATTCCCTTAGCACTTCCTTTCTTCCTGTCATGTGACGGTAGCAGCCACTGTCTATGTACCATTCATCGTCGAACTGCTCGTCACGCATAACTTGCAAAAATTAAGCATATTTAGGAACCCAAAGTTTCTTGGGTCCTAGTGAGTCTTTTACATAACAAGGAATTGTAAGAGAAATATCAACCAAAAAGGTTCTTTTTATTAGTGTTGTTTCATCTTTTCTTTTTATGGAGAAAACTTTGATTTTATTAGATTTAAGCGCTTTGGTTTCAATTTTTGAATTGATGTTAGCAATCTTTCGGTTCTCCACTTTTGGTTCAAACGCCGTCCTCTTTTCATCTTCTGGAAAGAGCTTTCCTTTTCCCTTTCGATTATTCTGTGAGTGAGAGTGAGAAAGATGAGACCTGGGAGCAGAGTTAATTGTCACACCCCCAAACCAAACAACGGAAACGTCCGAGGGCTATTGTGACTTAATTGAATACCATCACAATGACTATACATGAATCATAACATCATTCATCACCATGCCTTGAAATATTACAACTAATATTGTTTACATTCGGTACGTTCACTGAAACATTACAAATCCATAACATAAACCGTTCGATAATAAATTTAAGCAAAACACCATGACATCACTTGGTACTTATTCTTCGGTTTACCTGTTACCTGAGAATACAAGTATTTTGGAAAAACGTCAACATATGAAATATTGGTGAGTTCATAAGTAATGTTGTGAAAAATGATTTCTGTGAAGTTTGAAAAACCCAGAAAATCTGATATTTTCTGAAAAGAGTATTGTTTATAAAAAAAAGTGTGAAGATCCGTAAGTATGCTTGTCAATTTTTGTAAACATGTATAATTGTTGAACTTTGTATACATCACATAAGTAAAAGTGTTGAACTCCCCGGGAAAACCCGATGTTTTCCCAGTACATGAAATTACGTGTCTTATTTATTGTTATACCGATACGACGATTGTTTTTGATTACCCAGGTGACATTGGATTAATTATGGGTTGTGAGTTGTTATAATCACGCATTAATGAAAATGACTAGTTTATAACTACTAATTACAAACGATCCTTTAGGAGTCGTCCGTACTACTCACTTAATCCAACCACCCTGACTTCTCATAGCCCCACAACCGAGGAGAAAGGAGGGTATGAAGCCCCCTTTATTTCCATAAGTTGTTCAAGGCTATCGGAAAAGGGAAAGGCGCTTGGCCCGACTCGCATTTGACTTCTCGACTTCATTAGTAGTACCAATGGACCCTTGGGGCGCAACAGCACAATAGAGCTATTGAAAGTCCTTTTACATTGAAATAGGTCATAGAAGGCCCAATAACATGTAAGCGCGTTCCCTTCGGGCCTAAAGATCATGTTACTGGGCTAGCAAGGCCCAACAAGCACCCAAAGATTGAATATTGACTCCTCGTAGATTTCGCGTGTTTATTGAAGTACTATTGTTTATTGATTTTTGATTTGTTATTGATTCGAGACCGAATCAATTCGTTTGGTAATGATATTGGTGTTGAAAGTGTATTTGTTATTACGTTTCGCCGGTAGTCGTGGATCTCATATTTTGTCTTAAGGGGCTTATTCGTTGAAAAATAAGATTTTACCTTTTCACGACCCTTCTTTGATAAAATTTGCACTTTTAATTCTTTATATAAAAGAATTTCCATTTTAGTCCTCAAACCATTTTTTTTCTCTTGACACTTTAGTACCATAACTTATTGAAAAGACATTTTCAGCCCAAATTTCCTTTGTAAACAGCTTAAGTCCTTCAAAAATGAAGTTTCCTCGGTTGGAACCCCCATTTTCGCAACTTTTATAGTTTTGGCCCAAAATGGAAAAGTTTTGCATTTTTGATCCCTTTTGAGTTTGAAAAACATTTTTGACCTTTGAAATGGTTTTAATACACTTGAAATCCCCTGGTTTACAGAAAGTTACATTTCCAGCCCCTCAAATTTAAAATTTTCGCAAATTGGAGTTTATTGTGCCGAAAAGCCCATTTTAGCCCATTAGGTTCAAAATTTACATTTTAAACCCCTCAAAAATGTTGATATTTAGAAAAAATTGTATTAGAAACTGTATGGACCCTTTTCAACCTCAAGAAATTATACTTTTTCATTTTGGGCCCTTAGTTTTGTATTTTTGACAATTTAAGCCCAAATTGGGTTTTATGTCCAAATATGTTCATCCTAACCAAATGAACTATTTTTCTTGACTTGATTAGTGTAAAATGGTGTAAGTTATGTTTATTTCATCGCTCATGTTATAGATCTCGGTTTTTAGGTGCTTTTTGGCTGACATATTCATCACAACACATGATATTACACACAAACATGCATCAAATCACACAAACCATACATTTACGCATAGATCTACACATTTGCTTGTATTCTCCCCCATAAAAGCTCATAGAAATCGAAAGAAAGGGGGTATGAAGCTCACCTTGAGTTGTAGTTTCGGTTTTGAAGAAGATTGGAAGGCGCTTGATGTTGTTTTCGGCCCTAACAAGCCTTCCTTTGATGATTTCGAACTTAGCGGGTTTCTAAGAGAGTGATCATGATTTTGCATGGATTAGAAAGAGATTTTTGATAAAACAAAGAACCTAGATCATAGATCCAAGCATGATCTTACCTTAGATGAAGAATTTGTGGAAATAACTTCTTGAAAAACCTTCTAAATTTTGAGAACTTGATGAAGAGTGGAGGGAGTTTCCTTGAGAGATTTGTGAGAGAAATGTGTGTGTGTGTGTGCTTGGAATCGGCCGAGAGCAAGAGAGAGGAGAGAAGAGAGATTTTTGAAGTGAGTTGCATGAAAACATGAGATGACATGGATGTTTAAAGTGTAATAACCTAGATATCTTCCATGCAAAGATGAGGTGTCATGCAAAAGTCAACTTCTTCTTCTCCTTTTGGGCTTGGGCCGAGAATTAGAGAGGAAGAGAAAAGAATTTGGGCCTTGTATGCTTAAGCCTTTTTCATGGTTAAGTTAAGTGATGTTTGGTCCAAATAATCATAAATGTGAGTCTTATGACCTATTAGGGCTAAATTAGGTTAATTATGGCTCAAAATGGTCCATATAATTAATTGATTTCATTCTAGGCCCAATACGGCCCAAAATATTGAAATAAATGGAAGTGGGTCCAATTAGAGCCCATTTAAGAGTTCTAAGCCCAAGGTGGTCAAATTGGAAGGTTATTGGTCTATTAGGCCCAATAAGGAAGTCCTAATCCAAAATGGACTTAAGCAAGAACTTCTAGGGTTTCCAATTGCTTATTGACTACTTGAAATGCTTGCATGGTGTGTTTGATTGAAATTTTGTTGTCATAGAGTATGCATCATACATGCTCTTATGTCTTTGATTCATAATTTGACTTAAGTGTTGTAGTTACAAGGCACAAAAATTTATAGTTGTGACATCATCACCCTATTAGAGGGAATTTCGTCCCGAAATTCTTTTGAAAGCTAGATTTGAGAATGCTAGAATAGGTGAGGGTGCTTTTGCTTCATTTGGTCTTCGCATTCCCACGTGAATTCTTGCCCACGCTTCGCGTTCCACTGTACTTTCAAGATCGGAATGCGACTTTGTTTAGTACGCTTCACCTCCCTGTCCATGATTTTGATTGGTTCTTCAACGAATAGGAGATTCTCGTTGATTTCAATCTCGTCAAGGGGAATGACGAGAGTTTCATCTGATTGGAAACATGGAACACGGGGTGTATGCTTCTTAGCTTAGCGGGTAGCTGCAGTTTGTATGCCACTGGACCTATTCGGGCAACGATCTCGAAAGGTCCAATGTATCGTGGGTTCAGTTTTCCCCATTTTCTGAAACGAATGACCCCTTTCCAAGGTGAAACATTTAACAACACACGATCCCTAACTTGAAACTCTAAGGGCTTTCGTCGTTTATCAGCGTAGCTCTTTTGTCGGTCGTGCGATGCTTGTAGTCGAGCTCTGATTTGAACTATCTTTTCCGTGGTTTCACGTATGATCTTCGGTCCTGTAAACGCCTTGTCCAATGCCAGTTTCTTTGCTAGCTGGGTGTCGCCCACCTCAGCCCAACACAACGGTGATCTACACTTACGTCCATATAGTGCTTCGAAAGGAGCGACTTTGATGCTTGAATGGTAACTGTTGTTATACGAGAATTCAACTAAGGGTAAGTGGGTATCCCAAGACTTCCCAAAGTCTATCACACATGCGCGAAGCATGTCTTCGAGCATCTGGATGGTTCGTTCGCTTTGACCGTCCGTTTGTGGGTGATAAGCGATGCTCATGTCGAGATGGGTTCCAAGTGCTTTCTGAAGTGATTGCCAAAAACGTGAAGTGAATCTACTATCTCTATCTGAGATGATAGACACTGGTAGTCCGTGAAGTCTCATGATTTCTCGAATGTATAATCGTGTCAGTCTCTCTATCTTGTAGGATTCTTTTATTGGCAAGAAATGGGCGGATTTCGTCAGTCGGTCAACTATTACCCATATAGTGTCTAATCTGTCCGACGTCTTGGGTATCTTGGTCACAAAGTCCATGGAAATCCCTTCCCATTTTCACTCGGGGATCACCGGTTGCTATAATAACCCCGAGGGCTTCTGGTACTCCACCTTTACTTTGGCGCAAGTAAGGCATTTGCTGACATAGGTGGCAATTTATGCCTTCATGTTAGGCCACCAATAATGTTGTTTAATATCCAAGTACATCTTGTCCGAACCTGGATGGATGGAGTATCGCATCTTGTGAGCTTCATTCATGACTACCTCCCTAAATCCTCTGAGTTTAGGGACCCAAATATGGTTCATGAAATAGTATACTTCGTCCTCTTTTACCTCTAGATTCTTCTCCATTCCGCGTAACGCTTCGCTTGCTTTGTTTTCTGTCTTCATGGCATCTGACTGGGCTACGCTGATCTGAGTGGTTAGGTGAGATTGGATGGTTATTGAGAGAGTTTTCGCACGACGATTAAAGTACTCCTTCCGGCTCAAGGCATCAGCTACCACGTTGGCCTTGCCTGGGTGGTACTTGATTTCACACTCGTAATCATTTAATAATTCAACCCATCTTCGTTGCCTCATATTCAGCTCTTTCTGATTCAAGATGTGTTGGAGACTCTTGTGATCCGTGAAGATGGTGCACTTCATACCATAAAGGTAATGCCTTCAAATCTTCAAAGCAAAGACCACTGCTCCGAATTCTAGGTCATGGGTCGTATAATTCACTTCGTGTGTCTTTAGTTGGCGGGATGCGTAAGCTATCACTCTTCCACGATGTATGAGAACGCAACCTAAACCCTGATTTGACGCGTCACAGTAGACCACGAAATCTTCCGTTCCCTCTGGTAGAGATAGTACCGGGGCACTGCAGAGCGCTTGCTTCAGGGTTCGTAATGCAACTTCTTGTTTGTCCGTCCATTTGAATGGTACGCCCTTTTGTGTAAGCGAGGTAAGTGGCTTGGCGATCTTAGAGAAGTTTTGAATGAACCTCCTATACTAGCCTGCTAGGCCTAAGAATTGGCGAGTTTATGTGGGTGTCGTCTGGGACAGCCCATCCTTCAACGGCTTTGACCTTATAAGGATCCACATGAATTCTTTCCCGACTAACAACATGACCTACGAAGTTCACGCTACGGAGCTAGAACTCACACTTTGAGAGTTTTGCGTATAGGTTTTCTGTTCGCAGGGTTTCCAGGATTTGTCGGAGATGTTGGCCATGCTCTTCTTCGCTTCGGGAATAGACTAGATTGTCGTCAATGAAGACGATAACAAAGTTGTCGAGGAATGGTCAACAGATTCGGTTCATCAGGTCCATAAATACGGCAGGGGAATTTGTTAGACCGAAGGGCATTACGACAAATTCATAATGTCCGTAACGAGTTCGGAAAGCGGTTTTGGGAATATCCTCTTCCCGGACCTTGAGCTGATGGTACCCGGACCGTAGATCTATCTTAGAGAAGTAACTAGCTCCTTGGAGCTGGTCAAATAGATCGTCGATTCGTGGGAGTGGATAGCGATTTTTGACAGTGAGTTTGTTTAGCTCTCTGTAATCGATGCACATTCTAAAAGATTCGTCCTTCTTTTTGACAAAGAGGACCGGAGCTCCCCATGGCGAGTAGTTGGGTCGGATAAATCCCTTGCCCACGAGTTCGCTGAGTTGGCTGGACAATTCCTGCATTTCAGCAGGAGCTAGCCGGTAAGGCGATTTAGCGAGAGGGGTTGCTCCTGGAACGAGATCAATTAGGAACTCAACCTGTCTCTATGGGGGTACTCCAGGAAGATCTTCAGGAAATACGTCTAGGAATTCATGTGCTACTGGAATGTCTTGAATGTTAACCTCTTCCTTGGTTTTATCAACTATGTGAGCCAGGAACGTCAAATCGTTCTTTCGTAGATGCTTCTGTGCCTGGATGCACGATATGAGGCGAAGGTTCATGCTAGGTTTGTCTCCGTAAATAACTAGGGTTTCGTGATTGGGAAGGTGAAGGCGAACGACCTTCTCGTGACACATAATTTCAACATGGTGGGGCTTAAAAAGTCCGTGCCAATAATCACATCGAAAATCCTAATGGAAACAGGCATTAAGTCTATTCCTAACACTCCATGGTGTGTCCTAATATAGTGGCGGGATCATATGCCGAAGTGTTGAGCCAACAACTGAGCCATCTCAGTCATCTCTCCAATGACCTCATCCCTCTCAAGCTCAGCTCGCACCGCACGCGCTTCCATGGCGAACAACTGTTGTCGCAGGGCGGCAATCTCAGCTTCGGGGGAGTGATTCTCCCTTGCGGGGTTCACTGGTGGGGCGGGGTGGTCCTGCTGCACCTCGCTGACAGGTGATGCGGCGTGATCTTTGCCCAAGTCTTGTTCTTCCTCCTCGAACTCGTAGTCGGTTTTTGTGTACTCATCAGGTCCGACGTCGTATGCTCCCTCTTGATTCCCTTCTGGTTCATCTTCAAGCATCCCGTGAGCCACTAGGACTTGATGAAACTGAATGCCCTGCTGCTCTCCTTACATGAAGACTGGAAGAAGGTATACGAATAAACTATCGTTATCCTATGACTCTACCACTATTGCATAGACTAAACGGATGTTCTCTTTTTGGTGATAAAGGGGTATGTTTTTAGGTTCCCTAGCTATCACGATCTCCTCAGAACGTGTGATAGTTATACCTTGGAGAGAATGTAGTTGATCAGGCTACATCCACTCCTTCATATGACTAGAACATCTCTGGCTTAACCGAGATACTAGCATTATCTTGTTTGGTTCGGTATTATGTTCTTGTTCCTAATGCAAGCAAGGGTGTTTTATTGTTATGTCTTACTTGTTTTGTTCAGAGTTGTGTTAGTCCCTCTTTAGGTTTATAGTCCCATATCAATGTGTGGTTAGATATGCTAGTTCACTATAAACAGAGCTCTGATACCAACCTGTCACACCCCCGAACCAGACGGCGGAAACATCCGAGGGCTATTGTGACTTAATTGAATACCATCACAATGATTATACATGAATCATAACATCATTCATCACCATGCATTGAAATTTTACAACTGATATTGTTTACATTCGGTACATTGTTTTAAACATTACAAATCCATAACATAAACCGTTCAATAATAAATTTAAGCAAAACACCATGACATCACTTGGTACTTATTCTTCGGTTTACCTGTTGCCTG
This sequence comes from Lactuca saligna, assembly GCF_052625555.1. NCBI lineage: Eukaryota > Viridiplantae > Streptophyta > Magnoliopsida > Asterales > Asteraceae > Lactuca > Lactuca saligna. Next base: position 77,830,207 of record NC_136423.1, on the reverse strand, counting down.
AGAATATAAGTAGTTTGGAAAAACATCAACATATGAAATGTTGGTGACTTCATACGTAATGTTATGAGAAATGACTTCTGTGAAGTTTGAAAACCCAGAAAATCCGATATTTTCTGAACAGAATATTGTTTATAAAAAAAGTGTGAAGATCCGTAAGTATGCTTGTCAATTTTTGTAAACATGTATAATTGTTGAACTTTGTATACATCACATAAGTAAAAGTGTTGAACTCCCCGGGAAAACCCGATGTTTTCCGAATACATGAAATTACGTGTCTTATTTATTGTTTTACCGATACGACGATTGTTTTTGATTACCCAGGTGACATTGGATTAATTATGGGTTGTGAGTTATTATAATCATGCATTAATGAAAATTACTAGTTTATAACTACCAATTACAAACGATCTTTTAGGAGTCGTCCGTACTACTCACTTAATCCAACCACCCTGACTTCTCATAGCCCCACAACCGAGGAGAAAGGAGGGTATGAAGCCCCCTTTATTTCCATAAGTTGTTCAAGGCTATCGGGAAAGCAAAAGGCGCTTGGCCCGACTCGCATTTGACTTCTCGACTTCATTAGTAGTACCAATGGACCCTTGGGGCGCAACAGCACAATAGAGCTATTGAAAGTCCTTTTACATGGAAATAGGTCATAGAAGGCCCAATAACATGTAAGTGCGTTCCCTTCGGGCCTAAAGATCATGTTATTGGGCTAGCAAGGCCCAACAAGCACGATTTGAAACTTTCGAGCCCAAAGATTGAATATTGACTCCTCGTAGATTTCGCGTGTTTATTGAAGTACTATTGTTTATTGATTTTGATTTGTTATTGATTCGAGACCGAATCAATTCGTTTGGTAACGATATTGGTGTTGAAAGTGTATTTGTTATTACGTTTCGCTGGTAGTCGTGTATCTCGTATTTTGTCTTAAGGGGTTTATTCGTTTAAAAGTAAGATTTTACCTTTCACGACCCTTCTTTGATAAAATTTGCACTTTTAATTCTTTATATAAAAGAATTTCCATTTTAGTCCTCAAACCATTTTTTTTCTCTTGACACTTTAGTACCATAACTTATTGAAAAGACATTTTCAGCCCAAATTTCCTTTGTAAACAGCTTAAGTCCTTCAAAAATGAAGTTTCCTCGGTTGGAACCCCCTATTTCGCAACTTTTACAGTTTTGGCCCAAAATGGAAAAGTTTTGCATTTTTGATCCCTTTTGAATTTGAAAAACATTTTTGACCTTTGAAATGGTTTTAATACACTTGAAATCCCCTGTTTTACAGAAAGTTACATTTCCAGCCCCTCAAATTTAAAATTTTCGCAAATTGGAGTTTATTGTGCCGAAAAGCCCATTTTAGCCCATTAGGTTCAAAATTTACATTTTAAACCCCTCAAAAATGTTGATATTCAGAAAAAATTGTATTAGAAACTGTTTGGACCCTTTTCAACCTCCAGAAATTATACTTTTTCATTTTGGGCCCTTAGTTTTGTATTTTTGACAATTTAAGCCCAAATTGGGTTTTATGTCCAAATATGTTCATCCTAACCAAATGAACTATTTTTCTTGACTTGATTAGTGTAAAATGGTGTAAGTTATGTTTATTTCATCGCTCATGTTATAGATCTCGGTTTTTAGGTGCTTTTTGGCTAACATATTCATCACAACACATGATATTACACACAAACATGCATCAAATCACACAAACCATACATTTACGCATAGATCTACACATTTGCTTGTATTCTCCCCCATAAAAGCTCATAGAAATCGAAAGAAAGGGCGTATGAAGCTCACCTTGAGTTGTAGTTTCGGTTTTGAAGAAGATTGGAAGGCGCTTGATGTTGTTTTTGGCCCTAACAAGCCTTCCTTTGATGATTTCGAACTTAGAGGGTTTCTAAGAGAGTGATCATGATTTTGCATGGATTAGAAAGAGATTTTTGATAAAACAAAGAACCTAGATCATAGATCCAAGCATGATCTTACCTTAGATGAAGAATTTGTGGAAATAACTTCTTGAAAAACCTTCTAAATTTCGAGAACTTGATGAAGAGTGGAGGGAGTTTCCTTGAGAGATTTGTGAGAGAAATGTGTGTGTGTGTGTGCTTGGAATCAGCCGAGAGCAAGAGAGAGAGGAGAGAAGAGAGATTTTTGAAGTGAGTTGCATGAAAACATGAGATGGCATGGATGTTTGAAGTGTAATAACCTAGATATCTTCCATGCAAAGATGAGGTGTCATGCAAAAGTCAACTTCTTCTTCTCCTTTTGGGCTTGGGCCGAGAATTAGAGAGGTAGAGTAAAGAATTTGGGCCTTGTATGCTTAAGCCTTTTTCATGGTTATGTTAAGTGATGTTTGGTCCAAATAATCATAAATGTGAGTCTTATGACCTATTAGGGCTAAATTAGGTTAATTATGGCCCAAAATGGTTCATATAATTAATTTATTTCATTCTAGGCCCAATATGGCCCAAAATATTGAAATAAATGGAAGTGGGTCCAATTAGAGCCCATTTAAGAGTTCTAATCCCAAGGTGGTCAAATTGGAAGCTTATTGGTCCATTGGGCCCAATAAAGAAGTCCTAGTCGAAAATTGTCACACCCCAAAACCAGGAACGGCGGAAACGTTCTGGGGCGGAGGACGTCATGTATAATATCAACAACAATGTAAAGTAGTAAACAAGCAACAACATCATCCATTGCATTAATAATATAATTATTATACAAATGTGTTCTATCAAATTTCGATAAACACTAAAGCATAAATCAAAATGAAAGACAAGTCTTGAACAAGCTCCATCTTCCTTTCTTCTTGCATCGGTTCCTGTCTATGACGACCTGAGGATACAAGTAATTTTGAAAGCAAGTATCAGCTTTGAAGCTGGTGAGATCATAAGTATGAATGTGTCTTAATTTGTAAAACTTATAATTTTTTTAAGACTTGACATTGTTTTGAAAGAAAGCTCGTATAAGTATAAAAATGTTTGTAGAACAACTGTAAATGTTTGAAAAACCCTAGAAATCCCTATGATTCCTATTAGTAACAAAAGGAGTCTTCTACCAAGACTTGACTGTTTTGATTGTAGTCTTCTACCAAGACCTAAATGTTCTGAATGTAGTCTTCTACCAAGACCTAACTGTTTTGATTGTAGTCTTCTACCAAGACCTAACTGTGTTACTATTATTATCATTATAAGAATTTGTATCCTTTGGTACTAAGATACTTACATATAATTCACCTCATTGGTCATGTGAATGAGTCACAAAATAAAGGCAATAATACAACTAACCTGAATATTACCCTTTGGTACTAGGGTAACTATCATTGTTAACTTTAAGACATCCGTAGACGTACTCTTACCTCTGTTGCTAACAACTGAGTATAGGAATAGTTAATCCCTTAATCGTATACCTGTAATGGTACCAACCGTTGACATCCGTGGATGTACTTTCACCTCTGTGGCTAACAGAGATTTTAGGAATGGTCAATCCCACAACTGTATCCTTGGGTACTAGGATAATAAACCCAAACTATCTCGTCGGTTATGTGATGGAAATCACAAGGTAAAGATAAGAATGAGGGTTTTGATAACAAAGTCGATACATATAAAATGTAATAGGACTCCTCCTGATATATCTATGTAATAGTGCTCTTATAAGTATGATCATGTAAAAGTAAACATGTATATGTACTTATGTAAATGTGCTCATGTAATTGTAATCATGTAAAAGTAATCATGTATATGTACTTATGTAAATGTGCTCATGTAAGTGTAATCATGTAAAAGTAATCATGTATATGTACTTATGTAAATGTGCTCATGTAAGTGTAATCATGTAAAAGTAATCATGTATATGTACTTATGTAAAAGTGCTAGCTATAATGTGTGTTCTCTCTATCTAGCAAGTATAGTAATGTACTGTAATGTTCTAGAAGGCATTGACTCATGAATGAACTGACTCATTTGTATGATATCTTGTGCTAGTAATTGTTCTAGCATCTTCCTGAACTACCCATATGGTAGCTTTCTAGAAATCTAAATAGTACGTATGGTCATGGATGTATACCCTTGCTACCCAAGGGCATATGTTGAACTGGAAGGACCTTTTATGACTATATATGTACACATGATATATAACTAATATTTAAACGACCTTCGGACGAATACCCAAAATCCCACCAGACCACATCTCAAGGCGCGAAAAGGAAATAGGGTGGATAGCCTTCCTAAGTCTTTTAAACATTTCTTATATAACTATACATATAGAGGCATGCAATTTATAATATAAAAACATAAATAAGTTTTGTAAGACATTTGAAATATAAGTATTATTTTAAGAAAAGATCGACTTGGTGTCAATCTATAAAACACTTTGAAGGCATAACTTTAATAAGACAGTTTAAGTATAAGGAAACATTTGTTTGAAACATAGATGTAAATAAGTTTGAAAGGTAATGTACGGAGTAAGCTGTACAGTGTAAAAAGGAGTTTGAAACATTTAAAATGTTTATAAAAAGTCATTTGAAGGAAATTGTTTGGTAAAACGGCTAATGAGTAGCCAAATCATTTGAATGCTGTATATTAATCACATGTGATTGATGTAATAAGTAATATAATCCTACTTGCTAATCACATGTGATTGACATAATAAGTAGCATGATTCTACTTGTATCCCCCCCATAAAACATTTAAAAAGAGTTTAAAACATTAGTTAAGGGGTATGAACTCACCTGCAGTAAGTGACTGGAATTGTACGGGCTGTTATCGTACGGAAGGATCGGACAAGTGCTTGGTGTCAAGTGGAGACTTAGACACACACAATGATCCTAATTACAAATGAAGACATATGTATATAAATAATTAGAGATTTAATCACTAATCATACAAGTATAAACATTTAAGCGTGAGGACAACACTTTTGGTCAAGTGCTAGGAGGCTAATGGGTTGCAACAAAGGAGTGCAATGCCCTTAATGGAAGTTTAAGGTCAAAAGACCATATTCATTAGAGTTTACGGCCCAGGGGAGTAAGCTCCTGGCCGTAAACTCTCAAACAAGTCATGAAATGGAGTTTAGAAGTACTACAACCTTATAGGGGAATTGTTTCAAGGCTTTACAAGTGTTTGGGCACCATATTGACTCCTTTTGGGAGTTTACGGCCCAAAGACCCTTTTCCCTTGGATTTTACGGCCGTAAACTCCCTTGGGAGGGTGATTATGGTGCTATCAAGTCCATATAATAACTAGGAACAATTCTAGGCTTCAACCATTGGCTTAAGGAAGGTTTATGGCACTAAATAAGACCATTTGATGGAGTTTACGGCCATAGAACTCTTTGGGCTGTAAACTCCCTCACACACGAGGTTCTAAGAATTTTAACTAGTCCAAAACTCATCTAGGTACTTGCCCTAAAAGTCTCTTGGCCTTAGGAAGTGTTTAGGGTGTCCTTTGACCCCTTAATAGGAGTTTACGGCCCAAGAAATACTCTTGGCCGTAAACTCTTCAACACTTGAGCTTTTCATGAGTTTTCTAGGTCCTAAACAATTTAAGGTATTTACCTAAAATGAAGACTAAGCCTTTGGGGGTGATTAGGGCACTTTTAGCCCTTGGAAAAGGGGTTTACGGCCCAAGAAATGTTCTTGGCCGTAAACTCCTATAAACTTATGATTTTGAAGTGTTTTGATGTCTAAAATAGTCACAAGCATATGAGGGTTAAAGTCATTAGGCTTAAGGGGTGAGTTAGGCCACATTTGTCCCATGGAAATGGGGTTTACGGCCCAAGAAACCCTTGGCCGTAAACTCCAAAAGTATTGTGATCTTGGATGATTTTGGACATGTAACAATGTTATAAAGCATATAACAAGTATTAAAACACATCTAGGGAAGTAGACTCACAATCTGGGATGAAAACCCAAAGATCCGTGAGAGAGAAATGGGCTTTTCTCTAAGTGGAATTCAACTAATGAACTAATTTGGTTCAGAATTCTATTTAAAGTCCTGAGATTTTTGGCAGAAAATATTTCTAATCTCGGAATGGATTCTAATGATTCTAGGGTAATGGAATTTACAGTGTTCCACAAAATCCTAGTGCAACCACTCTCCTAATACTCCTTTTTGGTGTAAAACCCTAAAACTGACAAACTTATATTCTAAGTCTGAATTTTCATTGTAACTGCTCTACTTCTATTGGATTGAAATGGTTTGATTAGAATGGGAAATTTCAGGTTGTCACATCATCCCCCTGTTAAAGGGAATTTCATCCCGAAATTAAAATTTAGGCAAGGAAGTATGCACGAATGATCGAGTCGCGAGGAGAAAACGTCCTAATCGATTGGTTCTAGCGCACTTAAGTGAAATCGGGCTCTCGGTTGGCATTCCAACGAACCTTCACTAATTGGCGATGGCGTTGCTTCATCCGCTTGACCTCTCGGTCGAGGGTCACTACGGTTCTAATACGAAGGCGAGGATCTCGACGAGTGAACTTGCAAGAGTCCTAACGGAAAGGTATGGTTTCACGATCGAGATGCGAAGAGTAGAAAGTATGTTACCGAGTTCACGGAGTAGATCTAGTTTGTGCGAGGCACATGACCGATTCTGATAAGAATTCCGGAGGTCCTGTCTAACTTGGATTTAGCTTCCAACGCTTTACGAAGCGTATTATGCTTATTCTAAAGAACCTGGCCACTCACTTGGAATCTCAAAGGTTCCTTATATTGAGTAACTTCCCAGTCAAGGCCACCCCTTGCTGGGTCAAAGTCGTACGAGTTTCTATAGTTTGCGAGGAGTTCTGAATGAACTAAGGCGGTAGGTCGGTACGACCTAGAGTTTGGCGAAAGACTGTCGGCGTCTCTGATGTCGATAAATGCTCAACGGTTTTGACAAATCGAAAGAGTACTCAAAATTTCCCACACTACTAATAGCGGGTTTTAGAAATTTGACTCTTCAATTTCAAAAGTCGTGCTTTGAGAACATCGTTAAAAGTTTCTCTGGAGGAGATGTTTTCCCATGGGTTCCTTCTTACTACAAGGGTAGATAAGTAAGTCATTACAAGGAGAAATGACGAACTGATCCAGGTAAGAAAGACGTACCCTACTCGTCTAGCTCATAAAAGCTATGGGCGCATTGGTCCTATCCGGAGGGTATCACTACGGACTCGAAGTGTCCGTATCGAGTTCGGGAGATAGTCTTCCGGACATCTTTCCCTAACACTCGAACTGGTGATATTCGGATCCCTGATCCATTCCTGGGGGTAGTTTCTTTCTTTGCGTTTCCTCAAACATTTTGTCTACGCGCGGCAGAGATAACGATTTCTAATGAAAAATCTCGACGGAGTCTTCGATAACCGAGGCACATGCAATGCGATCCGTTGATCTCTGGAAGAATATGACCGTGGTTCTCTAGGGTGAGAAACCTAGTCTTCAAATTCTATTTATGTGTAGTTCGCTAAGTTGTCCAAACTGTTCTTGTATCTCCGTGGGTGTTTAAACTATAAGGTGATCTGTTTACGGGAGTCGTACTGGGTTCTAAGTTTGTTTGCATGTCGATGCGATCACTCGTAGGCTTAAGCAGTTCTCCATCCTGAAGTTCATATTTAGAATTCATACTTGGGTCACAATCACCATTTCGTGTATACGAGTCATATATAATTAAGGTTGAAAAGGTAGTCGAATAATTGATTTTTCTTTGAGCTCATATCCCATCGGGGAAAAAGAATTTAAAGTGGAATCATCAATTCTAAACCTGTAGAAGCTTGATTATATCTCACTCTTATGTATATCCTCCTTGGTGATAGATCAATCGCATGAATCCTTGGTTTAAACTTGATGTACTGTACGAGTGGTACTTCAGTGTTCTGATGTGACGGTCTCGCTGAAAAAGTGATCTAGAAGACAGAGGTGTACGTATGAAGCTGTTTTTGTGAGGATCAAATTGAATCGAGTCGTATGATAATATCGGAATCATACAGAAACTTAAAGACATTAGATTTGAACATAAAACGTTTACAGACAAAAACAACCGTGCAACCATGAACAGAGTTACAGTACTTTAGATTTACTACCAGACTATTGTTGCGATTAAGGTATACTACAAAAGATAAGTACACGCAGCACGAGAATCCCTATACAGATAGGATCTCGCAAAAGGTAAGACTCTAATTGCACTAGTTTCAAACACGTTTTTGATTATACAAAAACTGACGATTTGGAGGGAACCTATACTATATTAGGGTCCTTAACTGTCTCTTTCCACTCTACGGTCAAACTCCGTCAGGTTTGTTGTTGTCCTTTTCTGCTGGACAGTCCCTCTTGAAGTGTCCCATGACGCCACATAGATGGCATATCTGAGAGGTTTGGACATTGGTGGTTGATGTGATGTGTTGAATCTGAATCCTACAGCAGCTGGTAGTATGTCCATTCCTGTTGCACCTAAAACAGTGTAACAGACGACAACTACCCAGGTGATGAAAGCTACACTCATAGCATTTTGGTAGGTTTCCGGCATATTGCTTGGATGGTGTGGGAACAATCGGGACACCAGAAGGAACGGTAGTAGGAGGTGCAGATGTAGTAGCTATGATGGTCGTTACCGGTGGTTGTTTCTTATTCGCCCCTCGAAGTGATTTGTCCTTCTTTTTGGCCCAAAACTTCCGTTTGCTACTCTTGGTCCTGACACTCCGAGTATCGTGGTGATTTGTTTCTCGTCGGGGTATTGGTTTGTCAATTGGATTGGCATTGTTGTTAACAGCTCCAATAACATTCGCATCGTTAGCGTGAAGGTGGGTCAGAATAGCTGACACGGCAGCCGAGACTGCAGCTTGAAAGGTAGCTGCATCAATCTGGAGGGTTGGTGCTTGGTTGATGGGTTGCTCATCCTTCTTTGGCGACATGATTCTGTAATATGAAAATAAGGAATTTGTGAGCGATTCTGGTTGACCCTGATGTACTGAGATTGTTCATGTAAAGAGTAGAAGTATGTTCTCGAAAGTTGGACCTACATCCCCATGATGCAGTCCTAGTCACGGGTGGAAGTAAGTTCGTAGAATGGTCTCAAGATGTTTGTCGTTCGAGCTAAGGTATCGTGGGTTGGTGAATAACAAGATCCAACCACTGAAAGAGACTTGGAAGTGTTTTTGGAGATAAATCGCTATAGTCCAATGATTTGACTAAAGCATGATTCAGATAGACTCTTATGAATGAATGATAAGAGTACTTGAATGAAGAATGACATAGAAGTCAGCCGGCTGTCAATATCTGTGATATTCACGATGTAAAGATTCTGTAAAATGACCTTGTAAAGGTCTTACATCATATCCACTAAAGATAGTTCCTGACAGCATAAAGACCTAACTAAAGTACTTACGGTACAAGATAATTTCATAGAAACTGCCACATCCGACATAGACAGAAAATACGATTCCTTTTTATAAGGGAAATAAAGTAAAGCGTCTACAACTGGCGACGGTCATCCCTCAGGTGAACTTGTAGTTCAACCAATTGATGTTCCCTGTCAAGTAGGTGTCTTTCACGCACCATCTGGCGTACTCGGAGTTCTAAGACTTCGGCTCGTGATTCGGCCATTGCCTGCAGCAGGGTTTCATGGCTTCTCTCTGATCTCTCGTGTGCATCTTCTAGATGGATGGTGTGGAGGGTATGCATTCTAGCATAGGCGACAACTTCTGTAATCTGATGTAGGGTTGTCCTGCTTTGAATCTCATTCCGGGCCACTCTGCGGACCAAGATTGGCAAGACTATATCTGCTAAGCCCTCATTGCTCCAGTTGTAAAAGCTTCGGTCGCCATCAAATAGCATAGACTGATCTTATCCTTGGCTCCTTGTTTCCAAGAATTCCCCTCACTCAGGGGGGGTCGGGCCATGAAAAGCCGGAAGAGGGTTAGGAATTTGAAAAGGAGCTGCTTGGGGTAGGTTCTCAAACTCTGGCTCGGAGTTAGCATCAGACAAAAGGTCTTCATCATAACCAACCAGCTATGACTTCATTCGGAAGATACTGGTTGTCAAGGGGATGGAGTCCAGTTATGATTTCTATGCGAGAATTTAGGGTAAGAGAATAATTATTAGACAAACTATCTAGTTAATTATTTAGAAAATCTTCATTAGTTACATCGCTATTTGTGAAGTGCATACCAGCTATGTGTAATCTAAACAGGATAGACCTTTGAATAAGTGACCTTAATTCCAAATTCACACAGAATAGGGGTAAGGCAAAATTATCACTGATTCTAAGTCTATAACATCCTAATTACATGTAGCCTTAGTGTATCCACTTAGCAACTATCAACTTAGTAATGAAGATCCCGTTTTAATTCTCAAGTATAAAGTACTTATAGTAACACCAAATACACCTATAGTATTTAAATTTTAATGTTATGTTCTATTGTTCTCATTGTGGTAGGGTTGGTAAGATTTTAGCATTGTTGCAACCACACACTTAAACTTAGGCACATGCTAGTCAACCCTCGAATAATATAGGTGATCAGGCTATATCTTCCCAGTTTTGACCATATGTCTCTAAGCCCACTTGTGTTGTCCAACAATCGTAATTCTTTTGTACTGTCCTAGTGACACTGATTTTAGTATGAATGCAGCACGTATACTTACTTAAATATTTTACTATTTAAAGTATAAACTCTTGGTCAGAGTATTTTTAATCCCTTATGTATTTATAGTTAGTATATCTTTTATGGGTTGATATACTTAATTCACTATAAACAATGCTCTGATACCAATCTGTCACACCCCAAAACCAGGAACGGCGGAAACGTTCTGGGGCGGAGGACGTCATGTATAATATCAACAACAATGTAAAGTAGTAAACAAGCAACAACATCATCCATTGCATTAATAATATAATTATTATACAAATGTGTTCTATCAAATTTCGATAAACACTAAAGCATAAATCAAAATGAAAGACAAGTCTTGAACAAGCTCCATCTTCCTTTCTTCTTGCATCGGTTCCTGTCTATGATGACCTGAGGATACAAGTAATTTTGAAAGCGAGTATCAGCTTTGAAGCTGGTGAGATCATAAGTATGAATGTGTCTTAATTTGTAAAACTTATAATTTTTTTAAGACTTGACATTGTTTTGAAAGAAAGCTCGTATAAGTATAAAAAAGTTTGTAGAACAACTGTAAATGTTTGAAAAACCCTAGAAATCCCTATGATTCCTATTAGTAACAAAAGGAGTCTTCTACCAAGACTTGACTGTTTTGATTGTAGTCTTCTACCAAGACCTAAATGTTCTGAATGTAGTCTTCTACCAAGACCTAACTGTTTTGATTGTAGTCTTCTACCAAGACCTAACTGTGTTACTATTATTATCATTATAAGAATTTGTATCCTTTGGTACTAAGATACTTACATATAATTCACCTCATTGGTCATGTGAATGAGTCACAAAATAAAGGCAATAATACAACTAACCTGAATATTACCCTTTGGTACTAGGGTAACTATCATTGTTAACTTTAAGACATCCGTAGACGTACTCTTACCTCTGTTGCTAACAGCTGAGTATAGGAATAGTTAATCCCTTAATCGTATACCTGTAATGGTACCAACCGTTGACATCCGTGGATGTACTTTCACCTCTGTGGCTAACAGAGATTTTAGGAATGGTCAATCCCACAACTATATCCTTGGGTACTAGGATAATAAACCCAAACTATCTCGTCGGTTATGTGATGGAAATCACAAGGTAAAGATAAGAATGAGGGTTTTGATAACAGAGTCGATACATATAAAATGTAATAGGACTCCTCCTGATATATCTATGTAACAGTGCTCTTATAAGTATGATCATGTAAAAGTAAACATGTATATGTACTTATGTAAATGTGCTCATGTAATTGTAATCATGTAAAAGTAATCATGTATATGTACTTATGTAAATGTGCTCATGTAAGTGTAATCATGTAAAAGTAATCATGTATATGTACTTATGTAAATGTGCTCATGTAAGTGTAATCATGTAAAAGTAATCATGTATATGTACTTATGTAAAAGTGCTAGCTATAATGTGTGTTCTCTCTATCTAGCAAGTATAGTAATGTACTGCAATGTTCTAGAAGGTATTGACTCATGAATGAACTGACTCATTTGTATGATATCTTGTTCTAGTAATTGTTCTAGCATCTTCCTGAACTACCCGTATGGTAGCTTTCTAGAAATCTAAATAGTACGTATGGTCATGGATAAATACCCTTGCTACCCAAGGGCATATGTTGAACTGGAAGGACCTTTTATGACTATATATGTACACATGATATATAACTAATATTTAAACGACCTTCGGACGAATACCCAAAATCCCACCAGACCACATCTCAAGGCGCGAAAAGGAAATAGGGTGGATAGCCTTCCTAAGTCTTTTAAACATTTCTTATATAACTATACATATAGAGGCATGCAATTTATAATATAAAAACATAAATAAGTTTTGTAAGACATTTGAAATATAAGTATTATTTTAAGAAAAGATCGACTTGGTGTCAATCTATAAAACACTTTGAAGGCATAACTTTAATAAGACAGTTTAAGTATAAGGAAACATTTGTTTGAAACATAGATGTAAATAAGTTTGAAAGGTAATGTACGGAGTAAGCTGTACAGTGTAAAAAGGAGTTTAAAACATTTAAAATGTTTATAAAAATTCATTTGAAGGAAATTGTTTGGTAAAACGGCTAATGAGTAGCCAAATCATTTGAATGCTGTATATTAATCACATGTGATTGATGTAATAAGTAATATAATCCTACTTGCTAATCACATGTGATTGACATAATAAGTAGCATTATTCTACTTGTATCCTCCCATAAAACATTTAAAAAGAGTTTAAAACATTAGTTAAGGGGTATGAACTCACCTGCAGTAAGTGACTGGAATTGCACGGGCTGTTATCGTACGGAAGGATCGGACAAGTGCTTGGTGTCAAGTGGAGACTTAGACACACACAATGATCCTAATTACATATGAAGACATATGTATATAAATAATTAGAGATTTAATCACTAATCATACAAGTATAAACATTTAAGCGCGAGGACAACACTTTTGGTCAAGTGCTAGGAGGCTAATGGGTTGCAACAAAGGAGTGTAATGCCCCTAATGGAAGTTTAAGGTCAAAAGACCATATTCATTAGAGTTTACGACCCAGGGGAGTAAGCTCCTGGCCGTAAACTCTCAAACAAGTCATGAAATGGAGTTTAGAAGTACTACAACCTTATAGGGGAATTGTTTCAAGGCTTTACAAGTGTTTGGGCACCATATTGACTCCTTTGGGGAGTTTACGGCCCAAAGACCCTTTTCCCTTGGAGTTTACGACCGTAAACTCCCTTGGGAGGGTGATTATGGTGCTATCAAGTCCCTATAATAACTAGGAACAATTCTAGGCTTCAACCATTGGCTTAAGGAAGGTTTATGGCACTAAATGGGACCATTTGATGGAGTTTACGGCCATAGAACTCTTTGGGCCGTAAACTCCCTCACACATGAGGTTCTAAGAATTTTAACTAGTCCACAACTCATCTAGGTACTTGCCCTAAAAGTCTCTTGGCCTTAGGAAGTGTTTAGAGTGTCCTTTGACCCCTTAATAGGAGTTTACGGCCCAAGAAATACTCTTGGCCGTAAACTCTTCAACACTTGAGCTTTTCATGAGTTTTCTAGGTCCTAAACACTTTAAGGTATTTACCTAAAATGAAGACTAAGCCTTTGGGGGTGATTAGGGCACTTTTAGCCCTTGGAAAAGGGGTTTACGGCCCAAGAAATGTTCTTGGCCATAAACTCCTATAAACTTATGATTTTGAAGTGTTTTGATGTCTAAAATAGTCACAAGCATATGAGGGTTAAAGTCGTTAGGCTTAAGGGGTGAGTTAGGGCACATTTGTCCCATGGAAATGGGGTTTACGGCCCAAGAAACCCTTGGCTGTAAACTCCAAAAGTCTTGTGATCTTGGATGATTTTGGACATGTAACAATGTTATAAAGCATATAACAAGTATTAAAACACATCTAGGGAAGTAGACTCACAATCTGGGATGAAAACCTGAAGATCCGTGAGAGAGAAATGGGCTTTTCTCTAAATGGAATTCAACTAATGAACTAATTTGGTTCAGAATTCTATTTATAGTCCTGAGATTTTTGGCAGAAAATATTTCTAATCTCGGAATGGATTCTAATGATTCTAGGGTAATGGAATTTACAGTGTTGCACAAAATCCTAGTGCAACCACTCTCCTAATACTCCTTTTTGGTGTAAAACCCTAAAACTGCCAAACTTATATTCTAAATCTGAATTTTCATTGTAACTGCTCTACTTCTATTGGATTGAAATGGTTTGATTAGAATGGGAAATTTCAGGTTGTCACAAAAATGGACTTAAACAAGAACTTCTATGGTTTCCAATTGCTTATTGACTACTTGAAATGCTTGCATGGTGTGTTTGATTGAAATTTTTGTTGTCATAGAGTATGCATCATACATGCTCTTATGTCTTTGATTCATTATTTGACTTAAGTGTTGTAGTTACAAGGCACAAAAATTTCTAGTTGTGACATTAATCTTTTGATCATCGCCCTTACTTGGTTGAGAGCCGAAACTACTTTCCTTTCGATTCCTCTCATTGGTTGATCTAGGAACGAAACTGTCACACCCCGCTAAAGCGGAAACGCAAGATATGACAGCGATAACGGTTTCATTGCAAAAGATAAAGATACATCACCATAGCAATATTCAAAAGTTACCAACCTATATCTTAAAAGAAACAAGTACAAGTTTTTCCAAAATAACATTGTTCAAAATATAACTTCGTAAATAACTTCAACACGATGCAGCATGCTCTATGATGATGAATCTTTATATCCACTTAATAATTATTTCCTGAAAAAGCATGTAAAACGAGCGTCAACTATGAAAATAGTTGGTGAGTTCACAAGTTTATAAAATCGAGCTTGAAATAAGGCTTTTCGTAAATACAAGTGCATTGCTTTAATGAGAAACAAAGTTGATTGCTATAATTGATACAAGTTTATTGCTATAACGAGAAACGAGTTTGTATGTGTATGAGCAAACAATGAGTCTCAAGCAAACCTATGAATGAGGCCCTATCAAGATCTATGCTTATCGTTCCATAGATGAATATGGTATCATGCACTCCAGCAATAGGGCGAGTGAGGAGTTGTCAATTCCTAATAGCGCTATCCATAATGACCATTGGCTCAACGAGTTAATGGTTAGAGAAAAGGGTAGGGCCTTAGTATGATAAGTTCTCATGTTCCGTGTTGCATAAACATACATAGAGAGACATAGCAATACAATAGCAATCATGTTTGATACAAATTAATTTAAATACAACATGCAAATAATAGTTTTTCTGGACATGCTTTTCCACCCCCAAAACATAAAACTGAAAATAAGGGAGTGCGTGAATACTCACAATGTTTCAAGTAGATACAATTGGTGCCTCGGAATACACCAACGTCTTAATACCGGGATCCTACGACATCAAACACACACTAGTGAGTTTCCATGTCGAAATCTAATGCTAATATACTAAACTCTACATATAGTGAAATGCCAATTTATGTTCTAATATTGGATTTTATATTAATTGGTTACACTTTTTCTGAAATGATGAAATTCTACAAGTTATGCGATTAATACAACTTTGGGATATTAATTTTCCAGATTTAGTAATATAACTTTAAGGGTGTTTCAACACATTTAAATGTGTTTTAAATTCCTAAAAATGTAAAATATTATCAAATAGTTTCCAAAAATTGTCAAACCTTGTATTTTTCATTCTAAATACAATAGAGGTTTTCCAAAAAAAATTTCCTTGAATTTTTGATATGGTTAACTATTTTCCAAATTTTTAAGCCTTCATAACAACATAAATTCACGAAAAATAGCATTCAAATGATCAAAATTCTCAAACTTTTTATTTTACTGTGATTACACATTACTAAGCTGGGAAAAATACAAAAATGGATTTCCAAGCTGTTTAATTATATTTTATGATTTTTGAACATTTATTCCAATAAAAATTTGAATAAATAGAAAATAGTTTCTAAAATTACCCAAAAATTTTATTTAACTGTTATTATACATAAGTAACCTGGGAAAAATATAAACCATATTTTCCAGTGTGTATTTCTATTTTTCCTTGTTTTATCCCCTTAAATAATCATTAATTGAAAAATAAATAATAAAAAATTAAAATAAATTACCAAAAAATTTTGTAACATCATTTACAGTGTAAGTAATCTGGGAAAAATACCAAAAGTGGTTTTCACATTGTATAATCCGGTTTTGGGTATTTATGTGTATTTAAGTGTATTTAACCTTAGAAAATAGGAGAAAAATAGTTTACAGTAGAGAAAAATCATCAAAATTTTTATATAACCTCTTACAGTACAACATGACGTTCTGGTAAAATTTCATGAATTTTGGATAATTAGAACTAATTTTCCTATTTTTAGGCCATTATAATTACCAAAAATTGGGAATAAAAGGAAGGCATGATGAAAACTTCTAAAATTATTTTTATGAGTCTCCCACCACAACTAAGGGCTGCGAAAATTGTTAGATACAATTTTCACACTCTTTAAAGTAGCTTTGTGATTTATTGCACCCAAACAAAAAGAAAAATCGAAAATCATACTAAACAGCAACATAAATCGATGAAATTTATGAGAGGTCATTATTCACCATAGGGGTCATCCACGAATTTATTCCTGATTTATAGATCTCTGGAAGTATTTAATGTGATTTATGCCCTTGTTTTTTTGTAAAAATTTTAATAAATCAAAGAAATGATAAAAACTCTTGAAACTTTCCACATGTTCATAGTACCTTAATGGGAACCTGGAAAAATTTTGATTTGAACAGAAAAGAACTTTTAGATATTTTTATAGACAAAATCGTTTACATGCACTATTAACAATGTACTTTGATCATCAAGCTCTTTAGCTTGGTGTTCATCACATGCATCACGGTTTGAAGACCATACATGGACATATGTTTGTCATAGTGATGTTTTTAAAGGAAGTATTTGAATGCATAAGGTGTATGAACCTTTAAAACTTGTAAAAATCCGAACTTTAGTGTTTGACATAGGTTGGTCCTTGGATTTCACCATTAAACAACATGCATGTTGTTCTTGGGTGAAACCCTACCACCATCATCATAAAACTTGACATTCATGAAAATGTTCATGAATGTTCATAAAGAATGGTGTAGAAGGAAGAGAAATACAAGAAAACCCTTTAAAAACAAGAAGGAAAAAGTAAGGAAAGGTGAAGGATTTTCGTGTATACCTTGAAGATTAGACTTAGAAGATGAAGATTTGAGTGTGAAGAGGTGTTCTTGACTGAATATTTTCATGAGTTTAGAGAGAGAGAAAGAGAGTTTGAGTGTTAGAAGGGTGGAGTGTGAGAGAGAGTGAAGAGAGAAGTGGAAGAGTGGAGATTATTTTTAATGATTGATGTTTTGGGAAGAGAGAGGGCATGGGGAGAGGGGATGGCCGGATTTTTGAGTCCCTTAAAGCCTTCTCTCACCTAAATTCAAATTTTATACAATTCCCTCCTTAATGTTTATGAAACCCTTATTAAGCAATTCTTGATTTATTTAAAAATCTTGTTTTTAACTAATAAATGATGCTTAATGTTTGATAATTTAAATTTTTATTTCATTGATTATAATCCATAATTTGATTAATAAAAATTTGATATTAGGAAGCTTATAGCCAAATTTTATAAAGTTTTTAAGCTTTAAGGTTTATAAATTTGGATTTTTGGCTCTTTAGGGTTTTTGGAACATTGTTTGATATTCACCATCATAATGGAATGTAATTAGAATATTTTAATTTATTTTTAGGGTTTTATACCCTTTTTCAATTCTAACAAAGTTTGAAGTTTCATTCTAATCATGGTATTGGCATTTCCTATTGTAGTTAAGTAACTTACTAGAATTGTAAGAGTCAGGTATATTAGTCCTAGATCTTAGTTGGATCCTAGTTTATGCAAGATTTTTGACCTAATTTATACTACTAGGCCATGGCATGTTGTGCATGAATGGTTTTTATAAAGATGCATGAGTCTGAGAATGACCTGAATTTGATAGTTGTCACAGAAACCATCCTTTCGGTTTCTCACAACTTGAGGACCGAAGCTTCTTTTTCGGTTGTCGTCCGCCTGATGACCGAAACTTCTCTTTTGGTTGCTATGACTTTGTGAACCGAAACTCTTCTTGCGGTTGTCTTGATTCTGAGGACCGAAACTCTTCTTTCGGTATCCTGATTCTGATGACCGAAACTCTTCTTTCGGTTGTCTTCATTATGTTGAACGTGAGAAGTTGAGTTGGCTTTCGCTTCTTCCTTTGACTTAATGGACTTTTCATAGCGAACGTAATTAGGGTTTTGAGATCGCCAAAACTGTTTCCTTTAAGTGAGATTCTTCTTGTATCTCAAATTTTGTTGATGCTTTCTTTCAAACGCTTGTTTTGGATTTTTGTGGATGTTGGCCTTTTTCTTCGGTTTCTAAGCATGAGTTTCACTCTTTAGTGAAGAGGTTTCGCTTGATACTATGACTGGTTCGCCTGAAGGAGTTTTGGTACCACTTGTGCTTGGCATATCAAAGTGTGTAGGTTCATTAAGTGGTTCTTCCACATACCTACCTTTCACCCTCCATGATGTTTTCTGAGATAAACCTTCTGTTTCATCAGCATTATCAATCGGTGTTGAACAAAAAAACCCATCACAACCATCAACATTATCTTCTTCTACTAATGCTGTTAGTTCAACTATCTGTTGCTGAGTACCTCCTTTAACAGTATAAACTTGATTTGGAGTTGTTTGGACCGTTTGATGTGAAACATCCTTTTCTTTGAGGACTTTAGTCTCGTCTTTTGATGAACAAGCGAACTCAACAGAGTTTTCAGAAATAAGATTTTTATTGGTTTCGGGTTCGCTCTTGACAAATTCGGAACAGCCCAACTCATCTTCTACATATATTTCACTCATATCATCATTCTCATTGAATTCTGAAGTATTTGCAATATCAATTTTATTTTCTGAATTCAACTTGGCATTCAAAGAGTCAAATTTCTATACAGTTTCGGTTTTGATTTTTAGTTTGTCATTTTTATCCAACAAATTTTTAGCATGTCCTTATGGTCTTTTGACTTTAGGAAGGAATCTATTTTGACAATACCAATTTTGTAAAAAGGAGAGATATCATCAGAATGAACAACGTTTTCACAGTTATATGCATCGGCATCGATTTCATCCTCCTTAAACTCAAGGAAGGGTATAATCATATGATGTATCTTCTTTCCTATATAACAGTTAAGATGCAATTGAGTAATGTCTGAATATAATCTTTTAGCAATCAAACAAAAAACATTCTGTTGTTTCAAAAGCTTTAAATTAACTCTTTTCAAATAAATTGTTTCATCCCTAGACCTAATTAACTCTTTCTCCTTTTGCTCTATCCACATATGCCTCTCCTCACTCTTCGATGATACCCTGCTGATTTGATCAGTTAGGTTAGAGTTTGTGATGCGAGTTTGAGTTAAACTATCACTTATACTAGAAAACTTAAATTTTAATCCATCTAGTTCTTTTTCATAGTTAGTGATGGGGATTTGTAAAGAAACAAGAGTAGATTGTACCTTCTTGATCAACTCATCGCATTCATTAATCTGCACACTGACAGGTTTCGCTGCAAAACACCTGTCTTCTTACTCTTTCGCTTCGTCTAGTCCCCCATCAGTGGTATAGCTTCTCATTTGTGATACCTCAGAGGTCACTATCACACTTTCCTACAACGTTATCTTCTTTCACTAACAAATCCCTGCCATGAGTGGGCTTCCTCACTTCTTCATCTTCAGAATCAGTCGAACAAACTTCAACACCGCCAAATTTATCATCAATTGTATTTCCATGCACAATAATAGATCATTCATAGCGTTATTAGATCTAGCTTTCTTCTTCATGATTTCCTCCAACTGTCGTATGAGGTTCGCTTCCTCGTCATTATCTTCATTCTTTTCTGACTTCTTTCTCAATATACAATCTTTGGCAAAGTGATTTTTTCCTCCACAATAGTGACAATTAAAACCTGAGTCACCACCAAGTTTTTCTTCCTACTTTGGTTCTTCAGTCTGAGAAACACTCTTCGGTTCCTCCTTTACCTTCTCAGCATTGTAGCTTCCCTGCCAGTTTCGGTTCTTATTGGTTGGGAACCTTCTTTTGATGAACTTCTTGGGATTGGACACCATTAAAGAAAAATCTTCACTTGTTGGATCATATTCAGAAAGATCTAAATCTTTTTCTTCTTCAGTAGTATTCTTTCCTTTGGAGATTAGAGCCAAGGACCCCATGCTGGAAATCACATTCGTTGCTTTCGTCACTGCACTCTCATGTGACTTTAATATCCCTAACAGTTTTGCCAGAGAATAAGCCTTGAATTGTTCATGTGCCTTCACAATGGACACCATAGCCATCCATTCGGGTCTAACGCCATTCATGAATGTGACCTTTTGTTCAATGACTTTCCTTTCTATACCATGATTTATCATCTTACTGAGGAGATTATTAAAGCGATTGAAGGCTAGAATAAGCTTCTCTTCAGGCTTCTGCTTGAAGTCACCAAATTCTGAGAGCAATAAAGTTTGGATCGAATCCTCAAGATCTGCATCCGTAGAATACAGTTCCTTTAACATGTCCCAAATTTGCTTCATTGTTGTCCATGAACTTACCAACTGAAACGTGTTCGATTGTAAAGCAAACCTAATCATTCTTAAAGCTTTGATGTTGCACTAAAACTTTTCTTTCTCATCTTGGGGTATGTCTTTCACATCTTAACGATTTAATTATACTCCTTTTGAGTTTTAAAAATCCTTGAAGTGCTTGAATGAGCGAATGGACCTACAGTAATCGCCTCCCAGATTAAGTATCCATTGTCTTCTGACCTAATCACGTAGTCTTTGAAGTGATGCATCCAGACTTCATAATCTTGAGTGTACAATATGGGAATCCTTGTCGTCGATCCGATAATATTGGAGATATTGATTGGGTTTGACTAGGAATCATCCATGGACATGATGATTTTTGTTCAAAACCTGCTTAAGATCAGACTTATAAATAATGTTAGGGTAAGATCGACTATTAAAGAACTACGTCAATAGAGAATGATGGCTCTCACAATATCAATCAAAGAGGAAAACCCCTAAGATCTTCCTCAAAAGAAGAGATGTGTCTCCTGCTCTGATACCAATTGATGAGTTGTAAAACTCTTAGATTGATTAGATCTTCAACATGTTAATCAATAAATCAAACAAAAAAACAGATAAAACACAAGATGGAATCAAAGTAATGCTTAATGATTCAAATATAGTCACGCCTCAGCAGAGCTCGATGAAGAACTTCCACTGTAGAGGCGAGCTAGGGTTTTTAGTATAATCAATGAGAGTAATAATGAAAGCGATAATCACTAAGGATGCATACATGCACCTTAGATACTAAACCCTAATAAAATAAACACGGTTGGATAGGGCCAAACCGGATAACAAAACTGGGCTAAGGACCGAGCCCAAAGACGCAACACTTCTGGATTCAACAAAAATAATATTCCTTGCCATTTCAGACGAGTAACAACAATTATTTAAATCTAATTTTAACCCACTACAAAGCAATAAAGAATAAACTCCAATATTGGTGACAGGTGAAGCTTTCCTATTCCTCATGATTAAGTTTATCTTCCCGTGCTCCACATCCTTACTTCGTTTTAGTCCCTGCAAATCAGAACAAATGTGAATTCCACAACCTATATCGAGGACCCAATAATTAGTATGTGGTGAGTTATTAGACAATATAGTGTAAATACCTTCATGGGTGGGTTTTACTTTCCTATCCTTTATATCCTGCAAGTACTCGGGGCAGCTTCACTTCCAGTGCCCCTTTTTCATGACAATAGAAGCACTCTGCTTCTTTTGGGTTGGTGGAGGGAGTAGCAGGACTAACTTTAGTTCTACTTGAAGAGGACCCATGAGTTTAATGACTCTTTTAAGGAAATGACTTTTGGAATTCCGTAACTTGAGGAGAAATTATGGAGTCCATTAACATCATTTAGATCATTATTTTAATTAACACAATAATCATATAATTCATACACGATTCAATTAAACTCATATGATCAAGATAATTCATATCAAACAAATTTCAAGAAATTAGCATAATGATATAAACTAATACAAAACATGAAACTTTGCCAATTATCTTTGAAATTGGATAAGCTTAATCATTACCACATCAAAAACATATTTATTTGTTTAAAAATAGTTTAGGGTAATGATTCTAGTCCAATTCCATCTTTAAAACTCGAAAATCTTCATTTTAGAGCACCAACTCGCCGAGTGCATAAACTGACTCGGCGAGTTGGTTAGTTTAAAGGGGTGACTCAACGAGTCTGTCAGTGCACTCGGCGAGTCAACTGTCCAGAAAGCAGAAAATCGATTTTTTCAAGCTTTGAAAACAAGTACAATTAAGTATAATGGACAACAATCTTAGGCTCTGATACCACTGAATTGTTTGGAGCACTCTAACAACCTTAAGGTGCACATACAAACGTAAATGCTTTGGATCTATGTTTTCTCTAATCATACATGCAATTTGTTTTTTTCAAAGCATTACCCTAACTAGCATACAAAACGTTGATAGTTGTATAATAAAACTAGTTAGATAACATACGTTTCTCGTAGCTTGTTACTTGGAGCTTTAAGATCCTAGCACCAATAATGTGAATGCCTCAAATGGAACCACAAATTACCACTAACAATTGGAAGACTTGAGAGAGAGTATCTTTGCACACAAAATCGGTTATGCTCTTCACACACACTGGTACCAATTTTAGTACCAATTTTACTATCTCATAACGAATCACAAAACAGTCATCCATATCGGGTCTACTGTGGGACTGGTCCGCCTTGTCGGGCCTTCAGTCCACCTGGTCCACCCTCCGTGTCCAATCATGTCCCTCGAGTCTGAAGTGTGGTTGGTCCGCCCGCACTGGGCCTTCAACTCACCTGGACCACTCTCTGAGTCTACAATATGACAAGTCCGCCCATATCGGGCCTTCAGTCGGCCTGGTCCACTCTTTGAGCCTCGGCACGTCTGGTCCACCCTTGTGGGGCCTACAGCCTATCCGGAACGCTCACTGGGCCTTCGGAACAACCGGTCCGCCCTGTGTGTATCTTGGCCTACAGCACGAAGCAGGACCCGCCTCAACCAAACTCCAGTCCAAACAACCATGTGCACATAAACATACAATCACATAACAATTCATATTCAAGCAAACTGATCTAGCAGATCACATAACACAACATACTCTAACAGGATACCGACCTAACCGGTCACTAGCATAGCATCATCCTATCTACCAGGATACCGACCTTAACAAGATCTCTAACGAATACCATCCTAACTACTCGGATGCAAACATATCAAAGCAAAACATAACAACAGATACCCGGATCTCAATCCGATAAAGGGCCGGCCTTGGTGCCTTAGACCCTGTTGATATAGTGAGGATAACTCACCTCGAAACTGTCGGCTGAAAGGATAAGATCCCGCTGCTCCAAACACTAACACGAACTCCTCCACTGAACACCAAAACACTCAACTCAATAAATACCCATAATTACCAAAATACCCCTGGAAGACAACTGGCAACCTTTGGACAAAGTCAAAGTCAACCCCTGACTGACTCTACTCTCCTAGTCAACCCGATGACTCGCCAAGTCCCCAAGCTCAAAACTTTCCTCAATCCGCGACTTAACTCGTTGAGTCACCCCGAGACTCACCGAGTCCAGCAACTCTGAGTCCACTCGCACCCAACTCACCGAGTCATCCCTTGACTCACCGATTCTTCGTTAGAGATCTGGTTAAGGTCGGTATCCTGGTAGATAGGATGATGCTATACTAGTGACTGGTTAGGTTGGTATCCTGTTAGAGTATGTTGTGTTATGTGATCTGCTAGGTTGGTTTGCTTGAATATGAATTGTTATGTGATTGTATGTTTATGTGCACATGGTTGTTTGGACTGGAGTTGGGTTGAGGCGGGTCCTGCTTCGTGCTGTAGGACAAGATACCCAAGGCGGACCGGTTGTTCAGAAGGCCTATCGAGCGGTCCGGATAGGCTGTAGGCCCTACGAGGGCGGACTAGACGTGCCGAGGCTCGGAGAGTGGACCAGGCCGACTGAAGGCCCGATGCGGGCGGACCAGTCATATTGTAGACTCAGAGAGTGGACCAGGTGAGTTGAAGGCCCAATGTGGGCGAACCAACCACACTGCAGACTCAAGGGACATGATTGGACACGGAGGGTGGACATGGTGGACTGAAGGCCCGACAAGGCGGACCAGTCCCATAGTAGACCCGATATGCATGACTGTTCTGTGATTCGTTATGAGATAGCATGATATGTGTATGGTATATGTGGTTGGTATTTTGGGGGTATCTCACTAAGCTTTCGGGCTTACAGTTGTGGTTTTATGTTTTTCAGGTTCTTCAGGAGACCGTGGCAAGGCAAATGCGTGATCGTACTGCTCCTCATGATTTTGTAGTAATGTGATTCTGGGAATACTCTAAATGATTTGTATTGAAAACCTTTTTGTAATAATTTAATGAAATCGGGTTGTTTTTAAAGAATTTAAATTGGTGAGTCAAGGAATGACTCGGTGAGTTGGGTGTGAGTGGACTCAGAGTTGCTGGACTCAGCGAGTCTCGGGGTGACTCCGCGAGTTAAGTCGCAGATTGAGGAAAGTTCTGAGCTTGGGGACTCGGCGAGTCATCGGGTTGACTCGGTGAGTAGAGTCAGTCAGGGGTTGACTTTGACTTTGTCCAAAGGTTGACCAGTTGTCTTACAGGGATATTTTGGTAATTATGGGTATTTATTGAGTTGAGTGTTTTGGTGTTCAGTGGAGGAGTTCGTGTCGGAGTTTGGAGCAGCGGGATCTTATCCTTTCAGCCGGCAGTTTCGAGGTGAGTTATCCTCACTATATCAATAGGGTCTAAGGCACCAAGGCCGACCCTTTATCGGATTGAGATCCGGGTATCTGTTGTTATGTTTTGCTTTGATATGTTTGCATCCGAGTAGTTAGGATGGTATTCGTTAGAGATCTGGTTAAGGTCGGTATCCTGGTAGATAGGATGATGCTAGGCTAGTGACCGGTTAGGTCGGTATCCTGTTAGAGTATGTTGTGTTATGCGATCTGCTAGATCGGTTTGCCCGAATATGAATTGTTATGTGATTGTATGTTTATGTGCACATGGTTGTTTGGACTGGAGTTGGGTTGAGGCGGGTCCTGCTTCGTGCTGTAGGCCAAGATACCCAGGGCGGACCGGTTGTTCCGAAGGCCCATCGAGCGGTCCGGATAGGTTGTAGGCCCCACGAGGGCGGACTAGACGTGCCGAGGATCGGAGAGTGGACCAGGCCGACTGAAGGCCCGATATGGGCGGACCAGTCATACTGTAGACTCAGAGAGTGGACCAGGTGATTTGAAGGCCCAGTGCGGGCGGACCAACCACACTGCAGACTCGAGGGACATGTTTGGACACGGAGCGTGGACCAGGTGGATTGAAGGCCCGACAAGGCGGACCAGTCCTACAGTAGACCCAATATGCATGACTGTTCTGTGATTCGTTATGAGATAGAATGATATGTGTATGGTATATGTGCTTGGTATTTTGGGGGTATCTCACTAAGCTTTCGAGCTTACAGTTGTGGTTTTATGTTTTTCAGGTTCTTCAGGAGACCGTGGCAAGGAAAAGGCGTGATCGTACCGCTCCTCATGATTTTGTAGTAATGTGATTCTTGGAATACTCTAAATGATTTGTATTGAAAACCTTTTTGTAATAATTTAATGAAATCGGGTTGTTTTTGAAAAATTTAAATTGGTTGGGTTTTTCGGTCGTTACATAATTATTGACCAATGCTAATAATATGATTTCATATTAATATATTAGAACTTATAATATATTAATAAATCATAAATATCCTCTTTTCAAAAGTCTATCCTTACAAATCGTTCTGGTGAAATTCAACCTAAATGGACCATGCTAAATCGGGTAAAGTACATACCTGTTGGGCTTAGAAGATTGCGTCTTTTGGGCTCGTTTGTTTATAATTCTTTGTATTACGGTTTGGGCTTGTCCAACCGTGTGTCTTTTATGCTTTGTATATAAGCTTATGCTTGCATGCATATTAGGTTAAGGTTTTAGAAGATCTGAAAATAGCGATACATCTAGACGACAACAGGTTTCTTTGATCGTTCTTGTAACCTTCCAATCCTCTACAGTTGATGTTCTTAATCGAGCTCTTCTGAGGATTTTGTTTTAAATCATTCGACACGATTGATTCATTCTTGTTCTATAATTTTACTGTGTTTATATCGTCATTGTTTTCATAACTTGTTCAAGATCTTTTCGATCTTCATAGATTAAAAGAAACTTTAATCTCATCAATTGGTATCAGAGCAGGAGGCTGTGTAATTGATACACATCTTTTCTGTGAAAAAGATTATCATTAGGGTTTTTCCGCAATCATTAATATTTATTGAGCCGTCATCTTTATTGACGTATCTTGATATTTATTATTTTGCCCTAATCCGCTTTATTACAAGTCTGATCTTTGAACAGGTTTTTACGATCATAATGGACGCGACACAATCAAACGTTATCAATATTTCAAACAGCATTGGTTCGACGACAAGGATTCCGATCTTATACACCAACGATTATGAAGTATGGGCACATCATTTCGAAGACTACGTTATTGGGTCGGAGGAAAATGGGTATTTGATTTGGGAAGCCATCACCAACGGACCGTTTTCTCATTCTGCAACGTCCAGAGTCATTAAAACTCAAAAAGAATACAATGATCTGCTTAAGGACGTGAAAGACATTGCACAAGATGAAAAAGACAAGTTCCAATGCAATATCAAAGCACTAAGATTGATCCGGTTTGCCCTTCAGTCCGATACATTCAGATTGGTTAGCTCTTGCACGACGGCGAAGGATGTATGGGACAGACTTCGTGAATTGTATTCTACAGACGAAGATCTCGAACATTCTATTCAAACTCCGCTTCTATCTGAGTTTGGTGAATTTAGACAAGGGGCTGAAGAATCTGTAACCCAGACATTCGATCGCTTCAATCATCTTCTCAGCAAGATGATCAAACATGATATCGAAAGGAAGCTCATCGAACAGAAAGTTACATTCCTGAATGGTCTAAGGTCTGAGTGGAGAGCAGTAGTTTCCACAGTTAAAGCCCATGAGCAATTTAAATCATACTCTTTGGCGAAACTGGTGGGAATTCTCAAGTCTCAAGAGAAAAATGTGGTGCAAGAAAAGAATGTCGTTTCCGGTCTCGGTTCGTTGGCTCTCTTGTCAAAAAGTAAAGCCGTCATGGAGGATGAAGACCTCAGCCTGGAAGAATATGATCTCACATCAGAAGATTATGCCTTGATGGTATCCAATCCCAAAAGGTTCATAAAGAAGAAATTTCCCAGCAACAAAAACCGAAACTGGCAGGGAAGTTATAGCTCTGAAAAGGTGGTTAATGAACCGAAAGTTGAGGAGCACAAGAAGGAACCGAAGGTTGACGGCGACTCTGGAGTGAGCTGTTTCTACTGTGGTGGGAAAAATCATTATGCTAAGGACTGTGTCCTCAAGAAAATGGCTGAGAAAGATGATGGAAACAATGAGGAAGCTGTGTTGCAGAAAAGGCTAGATGAGTTGAGAAAGAAGAAGTCTGCTGCTAACCCGCCTTGTAATGCCCTTATTGTGCAGGGTTCTGTTCCAGGTGATGAGTTCGGTAGCACGGAAGTTTGGTCTACTGACTCAGAAGACGAGGAAGTGAGGCAGCCTACTCATGGAAAGGCGTTCGTGTCTAAGGAAGAAGGCAGTGGTGGTAAATGCCTTATGGTTTCTGACGTATCTCAATTGAGGGGATACAACACCGATGGAGGCAATGATGGACAGAATGCAAAAGAGGATATGTGCTTCACAGCCAAACCACTCAGCCAGCAGTTCAATGAGCTTGATGAACTGATAAAGAAGGTACAATCTGTTTTTGTTTCATGTAAAATACCATCATCCTCTTATGAGAAAGAACTAAAAAGTGTTAATACAAGAATATCTCATCTAGATAGTAGCTTAACTCAAACTCGGGTCACAAATTCTAACCTAACTGATCAATTGAGCAGGGCAGCGTCGAAGAGTGAGGAGCGGAGAATGTGGATTGAGTTAAAGGAATCGGAATTAGTCAGAGTTAAAGATGAAAACATTTATTTGCAAAGAGACAATTTGAAATTGTTAAAACAACGAAATGTTTTTTGTTTAATTGCTAAACGTCTGTATTCTAATATTACTCAGCTCCACTTGGATTGTGAAATAGGCCAAAGAATTCACCGCATGATTTTGCCCTTCCTGGAATTTAAGGAAGATGAAATCGATGCCGAAGCTTATAACTGTGAAAGTGTGATATCATCTGATAACATAAATCCCACCTACATGTATGGACTGGACAAAATTGAGTCCTTCATTAAATCTAAAGACCACAAGCTCATGCTTAAAAATCTTTTGGATGAAAATGACAGACTTAAACTGAGGACCGAAACCATGCAAAAATTTGACTCTTTAAACACCAAAGTAAGCTCAGAAAACAAAATTGATGTTGAAAATGCATCTGAGCTTGATGAGGATGACAATATGAGTGAAATTTCTGTAGAGGACACGGTTGACTGCTCAGAATTTATTAAAACCGAGCCAGAAAATCACAAGAATCTTATTTCTGAAAATTCGGTAGAGTTCGCTCGGTTGTCCCATCAAAAATCCCCAAAATTAGTTGAGAAAGCTGTTGTGTATCAAAAGGTCAGGACTACTCCAAATCAAGTATACAAGGTAACAGGAGTAACTGAACATCAAACAGCCGAACTTGCAGCCATTGTAGACAAAGACAATGCTGATGGCTGTGATGAATACTTCTAGGAAGCTCCTATTGATAATGCAGACGAAACCATTGGTTTATCTGAACGAACTTCATGGAAGAGCAAAGGAAGATATATACCCGAACCTTTGAATAAGCCAAACAACTTCAGTGAGCCGAGCACTAGTGGTACAAAAGATACTCCTCAGAAGGATGTTCACTCACCAACAGAAACCATTCCTTCGGCTTCTTCAGCTCAAAGTAATTCCACCGCAGTTCAAATGGAACCAATCAAGGGATCAGCAAAAACAAAAGCAAATGTTCATCATCAACCATCTCAGATGCGGAACAGGAAGATAGAAAGGAACATCAGATACCGGAAGAACCTTTCGGAAAGGAAACAATTTTGGCGTTCCCAGAATGCATACTTCACTCATCAAGACAAGAATCTAAAGTATGAAGACATTCCTGAAGAAAAGCTTGAAAGTCCCAAAAACCGAAAGCCGAGGTTCAGTTCACAAAAGGACAACAACCGAAAGCAGAAGTTCGGTTCTGAAAAGGATATCAACCAGAACCAAAGGTTCTGTTCCAAAAGTGGCTCGAACCAAACACAAAGGTTCGGTTCTGAAGACAAAAGAGTTCAAAACTCTAAGGTCGGTCACTCCAATGATCAAAAACAAAAGGGTCACCTAAAGTCTCCTTCTAAGTCTGATTCTTTTCATTCTTCCAATTCTTCTTCATCCTCAGTTTCATATCAATCTCGTTCTAAATCTCATTCATCAACTGAGCAAAAGTGGAAGCAGAAAGTCGATAAATCCACATCAAAGACCGAATCTAACTCAACTAATCTTAACAAAATAAAAGTGTACACCATTAAAAGGAAAGATAAAACAACTCTCGTAAAAAGAACTTATCTTGTTGATATCTCTATTATTGCTCCTGTTTTCATGCAAAGCTCACGTGGACCCAAGAAAGTTTGGGTTCCTAAATCTCTCTAAATTTTGCAGATTATAAGTGACGAGCAGTTCGACGAAGAATGGTACATTGATAGTGGCTGCTCACGTCACATGACAGGAAGGAAAGAAGAGCTTAGGGAGTACAGATCGCTTGCAAATGGTGGCAACGTCAAGTTCGAAAACAATTCTTTCGGCACCATAAAGGGATACGGAATGATAACCAATGGGGACTTCTCTATAAGGAAGGTGGCATATGTGGAAGGACTCCAACACAACCTCATTAGTGTATCTCAACTGGTTGGAGGTACAGGTCTCAAAGTCTCATTCGATGATGAAGGTTCAGAAGTTATAGAGAAAAAGTCAAATAAAATAATTCTCAAGTCAGAGCGACAGGGTGAAATGTTTCCCTTAAACATGAAACCCATCAAAGGAAACCCAGCTGTATGCTTATTGTCAAAAGCGCAATCCGATGAAAGCTGGTTGTGGCACCGAAGATTATCTCATCTTAACTTCAAAGATATCAATCGTCTTGTTACAGGAGGTCATGTAAGGGGCCTTCCATTACTCAAGTTCGACAGGGATCATCTATGTGCTGCATGCGAAATGGGAAAGCAGAGTCGTCAAAGTCATCCATCTATTATCAACACAAAAGTTGTTGAACCACTCGAATTAATTCATATTGATTTGTGTGGTCCTTCATCTATTGAAAGCATCGGTGGTAGCAAGTACATTCTTGTTATCGTTGATGACTTTTCTCGATTTACATGGGTGTTCTTTCTAAAGCTCAAATCTGAAGCGACTCAAAAGCTGAAAACGTTTATTACGCAAATTGAAGTACAACTCAAAAAGGTTGTTCGCAACATCCGAAGCGACAATGGTCTCGAATTCAAGAACAGGGAGTTTGAAGAGTTTCTTGCAGAGAAGGGAATTAGTCATAATTTCTCAGCTCCCTACACACCACAACAGAACGGAATAGTCGAAAGACGAAACCGATCCTTGTGTGAAGCTGCCCGAACTATGCTAAGTTTCGCTTCTTTACCTCTTTATTTTTGGGCTGATGCTATTTGTGCTGCTTGTTTTACACAGAACAGATCATATCTCAACAAAAGGTTCGCACTCACCCCATATGAGATATTGAACAACAGGAAGCCAAATGTGAAATTTTTTCATGTGTTCGGCTCAAGGTGTTTCATCTTCAACTCTAAAGAACACCGCAACAAGTTTGATGTCAAAGCCGACGAAGGAATTTTCCTGGGTTACTCTCTCACATCCAAGGCATACAGGGTCCTAAACAAGCGTTCAAGAAAAATTGAAGAGACGTATTATGTGACCTTTGACGACAACTATGTCAAGAAGCTGCAGGCTAAAGAAAATATCACTGGGGAAATCTTTCCTCCAAATGGCATGGTTACAGTCTCGGTTGCTAATCTATTCGAGACATTTCTGGAGCTCTTTGACGAACCAGAGAATGCTTCACTTTCTGAAGCTGGTGCAGCAGATAACAAAGTTGATCACATGGAGCAGATTGTTGAAGATGCTGCAAGGAGAATGTATGAAGAAGAATCAATCTGTAACGACTCTCCTTCCAACGAAGCTCAAATCGAGGGGGAGCCATGCACACAAGTCGAAGGGGAGCCATGCACACAAGTCGAGGGGGAGCAAAATGCTCAAGTCCAGGGGGAGCCAAATTCCACAATTTCAACCGAAGAGGTCTCAACACCAGCAAGCTCAGGTCCACTAGAATCACACGAACCTCATATCTTCCAAAGTACACCAACTGAGGTAGAACATGACGATGTGACACTCGGTTATGATAGCCAATCTGAACTAGAAGAAATAATCAATGCCGACTTAGACCCAACCGTTGATCCAAATTATCCTCCTCTTATCAAATGGACCAGAGATCATCCTGTATCTCAAGTAGTTGGGGATGTATCTGAAAAAGTTCTGACCCGATCCCAACTGAAGGAAAAACAAACTTCCTTATTTTCAAAGGTAGAGTTTTGCATGTTCAATTCTTTCGTATCAAAAGTTGAACCAAAGACAGTTAACACTGCTCTCGACCACTCTGATTGGGTTCAAGCAATGCAAGACGAGTTGAACGAATTTGAAAGAAACAAAGTCTGGCGCCTAATTCCAACTCCTCCAGATGCTTCGGTTGTTGGTCTCAAATGGGTTTTTAGGAACAAAATGGACAAGGAAGGTAATGTTATACGGAACAAGGCTCGTCTGGTGGTCAAGGGATATTGTCAAGAGGAAGGGATAGACTACGAAGAGACTTTCGCTCCAGTAGCTCGGCTAGAATCTGTTAGAATATTCCTAGCTTATGCTGCTCACAAGAACTTTGAAGTTTTCCAAATGGACGTCAAGTGTGCAGTTCTCAATGGAGAACTTGAAGAGACGGTGTACGTAGAGCAACCTCCTGGATTCGTGAACGAAAAGCATCCAAATCATTGCTATATTCTGGATAAAGCTGTGTACGGTTTTAAACAAGCTCCGAGAGCCTGGTATGAAACGCTTACAAAATTTTTAAAGATGTCTAAATTCAAACAAGGTTCGGTTGACCCAACCTTCTTTCGCAAAAAGGAAGGTAACCACCTTATGATAGTTCAAATTTATGTCGATGATATCATCTTTGGCTCCACAAATCCAAGCTTAACGGCTGAATTCAGAAAGCTGATGGAGACTAAGTTTGAAATGAGCTCAATGGGTCCTATTAACTTTTTCCTTGGTTTAAACATAAGACAGGGACCCGAAGGCATCTTTATTAATCATGAAGCTTACACAAAGACTCTCCTAGCAAAGTTCGGTATGATGGGAGACTCAAAAGTCAAAGTCCCAATGGCATTCGGCACTAAGCTTACCCCATCTCTAGACAAACCAGCTGTCGATATCACGCTCTATCGTCAAATGATTGGATCATTAATGTATCTTACTGCTAGCAGACCTGATATCATGTTTTCTGTGTGTTATTGTGCTCGATTTCAGGCAAACCCCCGTGAACCTCACATGCTTGCAGTGAAGAACATCCTCCGATATCTCAAGCGAACCACCTCCTTAGGTCTTTGGTATCCATCCAACTCAGGCTTCTTCGTTCAAGCCTATTCTGATGCTGACCTTGGAGGATGTGGACTCGACCGAAAAAGCACGACCGGTGGATGTCAATTTCTTGACGGGAAGTTGGTTAGCTGGCAATCCAAGAAACAGACATGCGTGTCGCTATCTACAGCCGAAGCAGAATACATTGCAGCCGCATCATGCACATCACAAGTGATTTGGATCCAAAGTCAACTTCGAGACTATGGACTCAATATGAAGAAGATCCCACTATATTGTGACTCCGAAAGTGCAATTAGGATTTGTCATAACCCAGTGCAACACTCCAAAACCAAACACATAGCACTACGGTATCACTTCATCAAAGATCATGTGGAAGATGGAAATGTCGAAGTTCACTTCGTAAGAACCACTGATCAGCTGGCTGACATCTTTACAAAAGCTCTTCCTGAAGCATCATTCAATCAGATATTGCAAGGCTTAGGCATGATGGTTGCAGAATCGGTCCCAAATCCTCATGTCTCTATTTAAAAAAAAAAAAAATAAAAAATAAAAAAAAAAAAAAAAATCAAGAACCGAACCTAACAGACCGCTCGGTTGCTCTTTGTTCTGGTCAACTTCAAGAACCGAACCTAACAGACCGCTCGGTTGCTCTCTGTTCTGGTCAAATTCAAGAACCGAACCTAACAGACCGCTCGGTTGCTCTCTGTTCTGGTCAAAATCAAGAACCGAACCTAACAGACCGCTCGGTTGCTCTCTGTTCTGGTCAAATTCAAGAACCGAACCTAACAGACCGCTCGGTCACTCTCTGTTCTGGTCAAATTCAAGAACCGAACCTAACAGACCGCTCGGTTGCTCTCTGTTCTGGTCAAATTCAAGAACCGAACCTAACAGACCGCTCGGTTGCTCTCTGTTCTGGTCAAATTCAAGAACCGAACCTAACAGACCGCTCGGTCACTCTCTGTTCTGGTAAAATTCAAGAACCGAACCTAACAGACCGCTCGGTTGCTCTCTGTTCTGGTAAAATTCAAGAACCGAACCTAACAGACCGCTCTGTTACTCTCTGCTCTGGTACAATCAAGGAACCGAATCAACCAGACCGCTCGGTTACTCTCTGCTCTGGCAAAATCAAGGAACCGAACCTAGCAGAACACTCTGTTGCTCTCTGCTCTAGTACAATCAAGGAACCGAATCCACCAGACCGCTCGGTTACTCTCTGCTCTGGCAAAATCAAAGAACCGAACCTAACAGAATGCTCTGTTGCTCTCTGCTCTAGTAACATAACGGAACCAAATCAACCAGATCGCTCGGTCTCTCTCTGCCTCTACAATATAGGCGCTCATTCAATCAAACCGCTCGGTTCTTCCAAATCTCTGCTTCTTTTCTTTGTCTATATTTTTTTTTTTTATTTCTTTTTCAGAAAATTCAAATTTAACAAAAATATTTTATCTTTCTGTTTTTATTTCTTTTTCAGAAAATTCAAATTTAACAAAAATATTTTATCTTTCTGTTTTTATTTCTTTTTCAGAAAATTAAAAATTAACAAAAATATTTTGTCTTTCAGTATTTATTTATCTCTAAGTAAATTTCAAAATTTCAAAAATATTTCATATTTCTAGTATATGTACTTCTTGCTCAAGTGAATACAAGTATCTTCTTATGGAACGTTCATCCAGGTATGTTTTTCTCTTATAAGACTAGTTAGACGTCCCTAGAAGCATGCTGCTGTATGTTGTCTCAAGCCTCTATGACCTTGAGCATGCCTTAATGATTCGATCAATACCTATCGTTTCTTCCCAATCAGGCTATTCTCTCATATTCGGTCTAGAGCTACCTTCTTTTACTCATCTGAAACATGAGTTGCTCTGCTTTGTCCCATTTATGTAGCAGAAGGTACTTTCGGTCTCTTATCCATCTCTTCAACTTCTTCACTTACATTCGCTCCCCAAAGTAACCCTTGATGCTCTCGGTCTTTACCACTGAGGCTTATGGTTGCACAACATCTGAGTTCATGATCTTAGATTCGATTACCACGTTCTGAGTGAAACCCAAAATCCAACACCTAAATAGAATTGACGGTGAGTTATTAACTCAAGCTTTTACTTGGAAATCTTCTTTCTGAGTGATCTTTTATGAAACTGTCTCGTCCTAAGACATTTCTTCCCAAAGAGATCCAGTTTAATTTATTTTGAGATTTCTGTCTATATCATTCCCATCACAGAATACTTCCCACCTACCTGTTCAACAGATCACATCGGTCTCACAGGTAACTCTACCAACACTTAAGTTTTATGTCAAGACTTAATGTTTGGATTGAGTTCAGCCACCTCTCAGCCATCATCAGAAGACGCCTTTCATTGTTTCTGTAAAAACAACTGATCGTATTTCTCGGGATACCACACAAACACTTCAGGTCTCTCTTGACTCTGAAGGAAGCGATTCTTGCCCGGAATCTTCTGCCTTCTGTCTTTTATTTAGACAACACGCACTACCAAACACATTAGACTTATTTCCTTGTCTTTCACACTCTTATGCACGGAATTATTTTCCCACATTCTAATTACTGTTTGGCACATGGTTCTAAGTCTCAACTGTAACCAAACAAGGGCACAAGGGATTTCAAACGGTACGAAAAAGATTTAGGCGCGTGCAAAGGATTCGTT
Organism: Lactuca saligna; assembly: GCF_052625555.1. Taxonomy (NCBI): domain Eukaryota; kingdom Viridiplantae; phylum Streptophyta; class Magnoliopsida; order Asterales; family Asteraceae; genus Lactuca; species Lactuca saligna. The sequence goes on along the minus strand of NC_136423.1, from coordinate 77,794,531 downwards.
TCAGCCCCTCGTGTGCTGACGTCTTCATTGAATACACCATAACTTCTAATCGCGCTTTTTCAGGCGATGTTTTGGGTTCCTAATCATCACGATTTTCTCTCTCCTGGGAACGGTATAAATAAGACGTGATCGTGTTCTTTGGCAGTTACCTCTCAAAGCATTATCTCTCTGAAAAAGTTGCCCCTGTTCATCTTCTTCCAAAAACTCAACAATCGCGACTTCTTCTTCCACTCACGATTAGTCTGCTTCTTCTTCTTTTCTTGCAATCAAACCAAATCAGAACATGATCATAGAGTTGTCTCCATACGTCTATGACTCATATATGCTCTACGTGGTGGAATGCCTCACATATTCCCCATTGGTATTGGCATTAACGCAGGTGGAGGCAGTTCCTATGTCCCTGCTATCTCAAGTCTACTCCACAGCAAGCTATGACAAACACAAAGACCGTATCTATTTCTCTATTCACGACCAGAAGACTTCCGTTTCCAAAGCACGGTTTTGCTCTCTTCTAGGGCTTGCCGTAGATGCTTCTATTATTTCACCAGACTTCATCACAACCGCCCAGATTTTTAAGATGATGTACGAGATGGGGTATACAGATGTTCTAACATCTGTTGGCAAAGTCAAGAAATCATGTCTTCCATCTCAGTGGAATGGATTGCTTACCCTTTTAATTAAGGGTTTAGCGGAGCGATGTGGTGGTTCCGACACCACTAGCAAAGGATTTCTCACAATGCTGTATGGGCTTTACAACGGGATCAATCTGGACTATGGGTCGATTCTCTGGTCTCAAGTGGTTCAGAGTCTCAACTCTACCGCCAGGCACTCAGAAATTTCATGCGCCAGGTTTTGGACCCTCATCACCAGGAGAGCCATTGATTCTCTTGACATCCCTGTCATGAAGGATGTTCTTATGGCTTCAATTGCCACATACCACACCAAGAAAATCATTCTCTCAGATCCAAGTAAGTTCCTCCACTATGGACTAATCCCTGAGTCCATGTACAGATGTGTCACGCCCCACAGCAAGATTATGGCGGACTACAGCTCCAGAACCCCCCTGCCTCCTAGGGTTCTTTCTGAGGAACAACGTGCAAATATTAATCCTCAATCCGAAACAGAATATGTTGATCCTCAACCCGAAACTGCACCCGTTTCGTCTCCACAAAACTCACCTACCCCACCAGATATTAATCCTCAACCCGAAACTGCACCCGTTTCGTCTCCACAAAACTCACCTACCCCACCTAAATCTCCCCAAATTACCAAATCTCCTTCTCCTCCTACTTCCCCAAAATTTCCAACCCCAACCGAATCACCCAAACAGAACATCTCAAGTTCTGTTCCAACATCAATTCCCCAAACCACAACCGAAACCACTATTCCCTTCACCATTTCTCAACCTTCATCTTCTATCTCCCAACCTATTCTCACAGAATCTATCACCATAACCACAACCCAACCACCAGTAACGGTCAACGTATCTGATACGGGGGCTGCTTCTGTGGTTGAAACCCCGGTCATCAACCCTCAATCCTCCCCTTCTCCATCTTCCAACTCCGGTGCTACCCTAGGGGGTGATGATGATGAATTTGATTCCATCTATTACAGCCCTTACCGGATCCCTACCGACACCGATACAGATACCCCTGTGTCAAGTCAGCAACTTCAAGAGATTCACGCAAAACTCGACAGTCTGCTGGCTGACAGTAAAGCATATGGGGGTGCTGTGCTGAAGGCTTTCATCGAGTCAGCAATCCAGACTTACACCGAAGCCTTGGATCGCTCCACTGACGCTGTAGACAATTCAGCAGCCTCATGCTCCAAAGCCACTAAGGAAGTTTTTGAGGTTGTTCATACAACTCAGATCTTTCTTGATTCTCTCAAGGCTCATGCTGATTCAAATGCTTCCAAATTTCAAGCGTCAGTAGACTCGTTCGCAGCCACCCTTCAGGGAGAAACCAGGAAATTTGAGGCTCTTCGTGCTGACCTCAAAACTGAATCCACTTCAATTCTCAAATCTTTGGATTCACGTTTTGCCTCTTTAGCAGCCGAGAGCACCCTGAAGGAAGAAGTTATCAAGCACCAGGCAACTATTGACTTACAGAAAGTTCAACTGGCCCAGGCACAACAAGAAATCACTTTACTTCAAACTCAACGGGCAGTTCTTCAGAGTTGCGCTGGTGACGTTAAAAATATGTTAACCGGTGTTCTTGACTCCCATGATCCCTTCCTAACCCTCACTGTTCGTCAGCATCTCCAGGCGAAACTCCTTCCGGCGATCACTATCCTAAGTGAAATGAAGGGTGTCTCGGAGAAGCATGTTCTTCCGAGACAAGGGGGAGAGGAAGGTATGTCCAAACAAGAACCGAAGGGTAATGTAGCTTCGGGTTCTGGTAAACATGTCCTAGTTGAGAGCAAATCAGAATCAGATGAAACCATTACTGAAGCTCTTCAACGCAAGAAACGGGACAGAGAGCTTGATGAAACATTGAAGATAGCTCGTGAGGCAGAAGCCAGAGAAAGGAAAATCCGGGAGGATGAGGAGGCAATTCAAGCTAAAAAGACTCTGTTCCCAGATTGGGACAGAGACACACTCATCACTCAAGCAATTGAGTTTCCTTCTATTTATTGGTTGGAACCGATTGCATCTTTTGAGTGTGAAAACTCCAAAGACTCGCAGTTCGACATGCCCATTACGCGTAAAGCCTTCACTTTTCACTGCTTTGATGTCACTGCAAACGTCCCTCATCCGAACCCGAAGGTTGACAGGGAGCTTATCGATTTCTATCTGAAATTCGGTCAACCTCAGTACTTGACTTGGAGCGCCCAGAAAATTATAAGAGTCAAGGTACTGAAACCAACCCAGGCTGGGAAATTTGTAAACGTCAATTTCAAAATCAACAGAGGAACTGCCAACACCGAACATCTTATTTCTCTGGCAGATCTTCCCAGTCTGAACCCCCATGATTGGATCTTGCTATACAACATTCTTCTCTCCAACCAGAGAGAATATGAACCAATTCTTTCTCATCTTAAAAGAATGTTGGCTTCCTATGTCCATGAGCTGGCCACTATGGATCAGGAAATAGCAAAGGTGATGAATAAGAAACCGACTGTCAAGCCCACTTCCAAAACCGGAGATGTCCATAAAATGAAGTTGGGGCAGATTGATTCTTCCAATCTGACAGTTATGTTCACAAGGGGGGATAAGCACAAGTTTCTGTTTGCGTTGGTAGACAAGCATCTGTTCTCTACAGAGTGTCTGGAGCACATCATCAATATCATTCACCGATGCAAACAGAATACAACAGCAGATAAGAAGAACTTTACAGATATGCTTCGTTGGTATATTACCTTCAGGCATCATATTCTAGCTTTGATACCGAAAATTTTTCAAACGGTAAAGAAGCCATCTGCTTTGAAGACAGAGTGAAGATCTCGCCCCAAATTGACGCAAAGGGGGAGATTGTTGGGCTTAGAAGATTGCGTCTTTTGGGCTCGTTTGTTTATAATTCTTTGTATTACGGTTTGGGCTTGTCCAACCGTGTGTCTTTTATGCTTTGTATATAAGCTTATGCTTGCATGCATATTAGGTTAAGGTTTTAGAAGATCTGAAAATAGCGATACATCTAGACGACAACAGGTTTCTTTGATCGTTCTTGTAACCTTCCAATCCTCTACAGTTGATGTTCTTAATCGAGCTCTTCTGAGGATTTTGTTTTAAATCATTCGACACGATTGATTCATTCTTGTTCTATAATTTTACTGTGTTTATATCGTCATTGTTTTCATAACTTGTTCAAGATCTTTTCGATCTTCATAGATTAAAAGAAACTTTAATCTCATCAATACCAAATAGAGTTATGGACATAGACACCTTATCCAACATCATGTGTGTATGTCAAGGCTAGTGAGAGTGTAGTGAGGTGTTGTGTGTAGATGACATACTTCTCATAGGAAATGACATTCCAACCTTGTAGGAGGTTAAGTCCTGGCTTGCAAATTGTAAAGCTATTGTTTTCACCCTACAATCATAAGACAAGGTTTAGGAAAAAATCAAATTCAAATTTAGTTTTCGTTCATGGAGTGAACTTTGCTATTGTAAATGTCTTGCCCTCTGGTAACACAAGGGCCTACCACTGCTTTTGTGCTGTTAGCAGCTCACCCATATTTGTCAATGTACTTTCACTGACCAACGCGCTATGATTTTGTAGATAAATGAAAAACATAGAACTCATGAGCATTGCTAACTCAACTTGAAGTTCACAGAATTAAGAATGTATCAATCAAACACAACTTGTCATCAACCTCACGTCGTGTGCTAGTGTTAATTAAAATGCTCGTTGTCGATTGACTCTTAAAACATTTAAGATCAATAAGACTCCTACTGACTTCTTGACATATGAGTTTTTTCTCACACGGAACATTCCTTGACGAGCTAAAACAAATATTCAAAAGTTCGTGTGGATTCCCAACAAGAAAACACTTCATAAAATTGGTCTTAGTTTATCTTTTGTTTTAACGAAAAAATCACAACTCCAATTCTAAATGTGCTAAAGTAAGAAATCATTATCACTCAACATTTCACGAGGTGTTATAAATCTTCTTAGTTTTAAATGAGTTTCAGGATACGATTTGTAGTAGCTAGAGCATGGCTCTAAAACTTGATTGGAAACGATGTATGACTCATCTCTTGATTGAACCATTCCAACAATATCTGATTCCTCTTCTTATTCATACAATTGTACTAATATGTTCTTTAAGGATCAATTGTGATATAGTTCCATAATTATTAAGATGATTACAAAACATGATGCTAAGTTACTCTCTTTTCTTTTCAGATTGGAGAAACTTTTATCTTTCTATCTAATAGATTCTTTTATTCATCCTTCTATTCTTTGAAAACTTTTTCAAAAGTAGTATAATTCTGTTCAATCTTATAAACAAAATTATATTTGCTGAAACATCATAAAATCATTACGAATAGAGCTATCGTCCTTTGTGGTGGATCTGAAGAGTCAATATCAATATGTACTAGGATCCATTAGTCCTTCATTTTCCTCACATAAAGATGTGATCAATGAATTAATCATAATTTTCCAATGACAAAGATTCTCATACATCACATAATTGGAATTGCATGACTCCAAGCTACTATCCAGTTGAAACTTGGTGATGAGAATTCTTTTTCACTTGGTTAATTATGACAATACCACAAGCGATATAATAAGAAACAAATTCACAATTAATATTGCAAATATTAGAAACATAACCAACACTTTTATAAATTCCATTGCAAGGAAAGAATAAGGAATATAGATAAAAACAAAATTTCACTTTTATTGAAACCAAACGAAAAATTGGAACTTGTCCTTACAATGCACAAAAATGAAAAACTATGTTTCTAGAAATCTCCTAAGAGTATAGCAATCTATTAAATTATCCTAACTCCTAAATAGTAGCTCGAAATTCTGATCATCTAACCATGTAACCGAAGTCCATCTCTCACGACTAGATTTTGCTCACTCTACTTAAGCTTCCTTCTTTCTCTTAGATCTTGCAATAGCATCAAAATGTGATCATCCCATAATGTATCAAGAGGCTATGAATAGGAACTTGTTAAAATGATGGATATAGATAATGGATGTACCTAAAGTAGAGTCATACAACTCAACTTCACTGTCTCTGAGATCTTTTAGGTACTTTGGGCAGCTTCACAACCAATTTCCCTTCAATTGGCAATAGAAACATACATACTCTTAGTGGATAACACATGGAAGTATCTCAGAACTAGCCTTTCTCGTTACCATACGATCAAATTGTTTGACCTTGGCCGACCCATTTCCGTTGGGAAGGGAAATCTTTACTGGACCACCATTGGCATCATTGTGAATGTCCATGGAATCTTTGGAATCATACCTTTTAAGCACATCTACTTCAGATGTTCTCTTAAGCATTTTTACTTCAACAAAAGGTAACATTTAGGTCAGATCAATTAGGGTCAAGTTAATGTTCATCATATGAAAGTTCTCAATAAACTGTTCGTGTGACTTTAGAAGTGAAAGAAGAACCAAATCAGTGGCTTGCTCCCTTGGGAACACGATACCCATTCTATCCAACTTGTCAATGTACGATTTCATTTCTAGAACTTGTGTACACAAAGAAATTCCATCTTGATGTCTACATGCCAATAGGGTTTGAGTATTTTCGTATCGTTCAACTTGAGGAAAATGTGACGTTGGGAAAGTCACTAGAGGAGGTGGTGGAAGAGTTAAAGAAGCATGATGTCCACCATTTCTCGAAGAAGAGAAAACATTTTCACCTTGATTAGAATGTGGAAGATCATCCTCAGAAGGAAGAGGAAAACCATTATTGTCTTGACTTGACATCTATAATCGGAGAGAATAGAATTCAAGTTAGTTGATTTTAATCCTTAATTATTAATGAATAGATTTTAAATTAAGTCAAGGATCCATATTTTCGATTCGAACTTTGAAGAGAGATGCCATAGTCAAATTCAAATCTATTTTAGGTAGGTAAGGCTTTTACCAATTTCAATCTTATGAAACTCCTAGATCTTTTGAGATTCATTGAATCTTATTAATGTCATATTTAATCTCATATTATGCTCTCACTTTTGTGACTGGGATGCTAAGGATCTGAAATGAGATATGAATAACCATGCAAACCCATTTGGAAACATCGAGATCTTTTATCATCTCACATTGATGTACCCGTTAACCACACACACTCCATCAACAATGATAATTTTCGAGATGCTCCATCATATGTCTTTATAGTCGCAATTAGTGTACCGCTTAACCACACACACTACACACACGACATATAAAGCATGATGTGCACTTTTCATGAATTAGCATACTCTTCACATTTTTTTCTTAAAGTAACTAGAGTGGGATTTTATAGAAGGTTCTTGTACTTTTATAACATTATACATTTAATGAGGTTATGTCCTATCGTAGCTGTTCTGCTAACAACCCTCAACTAAACAAGAGAGCGGTGGGTGAGAGTGGACACCCATTCAACTACCATTTTATAGGCAGTTTCCTTATACCCCCTTATAATCCGGCTTCATGAATCGGGCGTACTAACGATTCGACTAATTGATTCTTATACATATAATATATTAATCTTTTAATAGTATATATACAATGTATTTTAAAACATTTATTTATAAAAGGTTTAAACTTTTAATTTAATTTAAACTAATTTTGATTTAATCTTTATCTTTAAATCAAATATGATTTAATCTTTATATTTTAATTTAAATATTAATTAAATCAAATCAAATCAAATGTGATTTAATATTTATATTTTAACTGACTATTGATTAAATTAATTTAAATCATATATGAATTAACTAATTATTTATTTTTAAACAATTAATTAAAAAATTCAAATTTAATCATAATCCAAATCCTTATCTATTATTCAAAAATTTAGGGTTTAAGGTTATCCAATTTTAATTATTCAAATTTTAAGTCTATTTAAATAAAGATTATCAAATAAGAAAACCCTAACTTTTATGTATAATATGTTAAAAGTTAAAAAAACATAACTTTATAAGTAGAACTAAAGATATTATTTTAATATTGAAATTTAGTTTATATATGATTACACTTTAGGTTTAATATTTATTTAACTTTATTAACCAACTTATAATTATTAGAAAGAAATTGAAAAGTCATGGGAGTTTCAAATAAATGTGGTGAAAGGAAAAATGCATGAGAGTTTTAAATGAATGTGGTGAAAAGAAAAATGTTTTCTTTAATAAGTATACTAGGCGAATGTTCGCGCTTTGCGCAGAAACACCTATATAGTTGAAATATTTACACATATATGTTTTTTTTTTAAATATAACAATAACGTTGTTGTTAAAGTACATATAATAATTCGTAGACTAAGTTGATATAATATACTGATTATTTTGAATTATATGATAATATACAAATCTATTAAAACTGCATTATCCCAATTGTTTGAATGACCTCTACCCGTTAATTACTTATAAATAAAATTAAATATAATATATGGTTTAATGTTATTTATAGTTGTTGGATTTTGTTAATTAATTTTTTAAAATTTATTCGCTTAACGTTTTAATATTTTTATTGTAAGTTATTTTAAACTACTTATTTGAAAACTTTTAAGCAATTAAAAAAATATCTTTAGGAAATACGTTAGTTAAATTGAGATTAGAATTTAGTTTTTGGATTTAGCACGACAATTTATCACTTTTAAGTATTCACAAAATATTCTTTGGATTTTTTAAGTGGAACTTAAATTTATACTTAAGTTGACTGTGTAATGTTATATTTAAATTAACATCTTAAGTATTTTGTCCAAACTGTTCGAAAGTTGTAGCTCTAAACTAATAACGGTTTACATACAGAATATTAAATCTAATAAATTAAGTATAACATGTTAAAAGTTAATGACATAACTTTATAAATAGAAGTAAATATATTATTTTAATATTAAAATTTAGTTTATTTATGATTACATTTTAGGTTTGATATTTATTTAACTTTATTAATCAATTTATAATTATTATTAGAAAAACATTACAATTTATCACGTTTAACTATTTACAAAATATTCTTTGGGTTGTTTAAGTTGAAATAAAATTTATATTTCAGTTGAGCTTGTAATGTTATATTTAAATTTAACAATTTAAGTATTTTATACATATTGTTCAAAAGTTAAGCATGTAATGTTATATTTAAATTAACAATTTAAGTATTTTATACAAATTGTTCAAAAATTGTAGCTTTAGATTGATAATGATTTACATACCATATTAAAACTATTAAATTAAGTATAATATGTTAAAAGTTAAAAACATAACTTTATAAGTAGAAATAAAGATAACCCGCACGTTTTGCAGAAACACCTATATAGTTGAAATTTTTACAAATATATATTTTGTAAATATAACAATAATGTTGTTAAATGTGTTATAATAATTCGCATACTAAGTTGATATATAATATATTGATTATTTTCAATTATATGATAATATATATATATATATATATATATATATATATATATATAATATATATATATATATATATATATATATATATATATATATATATATATATTAAAGCTTTATAATCTCAATCATTTGAATGACCTCTACCCGTAGGTTACTCATGAATAAAATTAAATATAATATATGGTTTAATGTCATTTATGGTTTTTGTTGTTAATTCATTTTCTAAAATTTATTTGCATAAAGTTTTAATTTCTATCATTGTAATTATTTAAAACGTCAAAAATTGTTTTTTTAATATATTTTAAAGATAACACTATAATCATTTATATAGAGTTATTTATAACTATTGTTATTGTAAGTCATTAAATCTACTTATTCGAAAATTTCTAACGATTATAAAAAATATTTTTACGAAATAATTTAGTTAAATTGAAATTACAATTTAGTTTTTACATTAAGTACTTTTAACTATTCACAGAATATTCTTTGAGTATTTTATGTAGAACTGAAATTATATTTAAGTTGACCCTGTAATTTTATATTTAAATTAACAATTTAAGTATTTTGTCTATACTGTTCAAAAGTAGTAGCTTTAAACTCATAATGGTTTAAATACAACAACATATTAAATCTGATAAATTACGTATAATATGTTAAAAGTTAAAGACATAATTTTATAAGTAGAAGTAAATATATTGTTTTAATATTGAAATTGAGTTTATTTATCATTATACTTTAGGTTTAATAGAAAAACACTATAATTTATCACTTTTAACTATTTACAAAATATTATATGGATCGTTTAAGTTGAACTAAATTTATATTTAAGTTGATTTTGTAATGTTATATTTAAATTAACAATTTAAGTATTTAATACAGATTGTTTAAAAGTTGTAGCTTTAAAATGATAATAATTTACATACAACAACATATTAAAACTGATAAATTAAGTATAATGTGTTAAAAGGTTAAAAACATAACTTTATAAGTAGAAGTAAATATATTTTTTTAATTTAAAATTTAGTTTACATATGTGTACACTTTAGGTTTATATTTATTTAACTTTATTAACCAACTTAAAATCATTATTAGAAAGAAATTGAAAAGTAATGAGAGTTTCAAATGAATATGGTAAAAGGAAAAATGTTTCCTTTATAAGTATCTTAGGGGAATATCTGCACCTTGCACAGATTAAAATTAAAGTTTTTGGTAATCTTATGTTATTTAAAATATATATATCATTTAGATTAACTACAAAATAAAAATTATTACATTTAGTTTATGTAAAATTATAATTAATTTGAACAATTGATAAAATAATGCTTATTAAAATCTAATCATTCAATGTTCTCCACTTATGTTTTACATGTGTATAACATTAGTTATATTTGTCACCTATTTTAATTTACTACTATTATGATTTATTAATTTTAAAAAATATGATGATGTTTAAATTTCATCATGATAATTATTTAAATTATCTATAACTGTTTGTAATCTAACATAATTTAAGTTCTAAGTATATATTATTTTTAACTATTATTATTATAAATTAATTTAACAAAAATTGAATTGAATTTTTGTTACTATAAATATAGTTTTCAAACACCTTTTAGTTAATTCGATTTATAGATTTAGGTTCTTTTATATTTACTATACTAAATGTTTTCCTTTTAAGCATTATATATATATATATATATATATATATATATATATATATATATATATATATATATATATATATATATATATATATGTAACAACGTAAATTTTAAAACCAATTTTTCATTTTTGCAAACATCAAAACATCGATTAATATTTTAAATTCAACGTAAACAATATTGTCACAACCGAATACATCACAAAGATCATAAAATAGTTTTCCCCGATAATGTGTACGATCATGCTGGCGCCTTCCCACGGTCCTCGCTAGTACTTGAAACACATAACACAACAACTGTAAGCATAATTGCTTAGTGAGTTCCCCAAAATACAACCTACGCACATATGCCTTTCCCGGCCCTGACCTTCCGGTCCATGTGTCTCAGGGGACTTCCGTCACGACTGGGTAAACCTTCCGGTCCTACCCACGTTGACCTTATAGTCCACATTACAACGCCTTCCGGCCCATAACATATTCACCTTCCGGCCCATAACATAATGCCTTCCGGCCTATATCAAGCATGTCATACATGGCACATATAACGATTAACTTATCACACATAATGCATATATCTCATATCATATTTGACCTTCCGGTCACACAGTCAAACCCTTCCGGGTACAGTATAGTGAGAAGACTCACCTCGAATATCTTGATAACTCGCGAATCCTGGAAATCACTCATGCTCGATCCCCCAAGCTATAATCCTCCTCAAGAAGTTTCCCCTGGCGAAATGGAAGTAGATCCAAGCTCCCCAACTCTTCTAGCTTGACTCTCCCCTTCCTTTCTTGCAATTACACACAAATTTGGTGAACAATGGCCTCTTATCTCACTCATAGGAACCCTTAGCTGCTTTGGTGCTCTCAAGGATCAAGGTAGCCGCAATGAAGGGCCATAAGGTCCTTTAAATAGGGCTTAGGACCGGGAAATTAGGGTTTCATTAAACAGCGCGGACTCGCCGAGTCCATTCCTTGGAATCGCCGAGTCCTGGCGCGAACCCGCGTCCAGAACCGCGATCCTACTCGGTGAGTTTAAGCTCTAACTCGTCGAGTCCCCTCACAAAACACCAAAAAATATATGAATAAAAGATACCTGGAAATCTGGGTTGTTACAATTCTCCCCCACTAGAACTAGACTTCGCCCTCGAAGTCTCGCTCTGCAAATAGCTCCGGATGCTGCTCACGCATCTTACGCTCCGACTCCTAGGTCATCTCTGATCCCTTCCGATACTGCCACTGAACCAACACCAAGGGTACCTCCTTGTTCCTCAAAACCTTGATCTTCCGATCTCTGATGGCCACTGGTCTCTCGGCATAATTCAGGCTCGTATCTACCTGAATATCCTCTAATGAACCACTGCCGATTCGTCAACTATACACTTCCTCAGCTGCGACACATGAAAAGTGTCATGAATCTGCCTTAACTCTGCTGGCAAATCCAAACGATAGGCTACCTAGCCTACCCTCGCGATCACACGGAAAGGACCAATATATCGGGGCCCCAACTTGCCCCTCTTCCTGAATCGAATCACTCCTTTCCAAGGAGAGACCTTCAGGAGTACAAGGTTGCCGACCTGAAAGTCAAGCTCGGACTGGCGTCTGTCTGCATAACTCTTCTGTCGGCTCTGAGCGGTCAATAACCTCTGCCTGACCTGCTGAATCTGCTCGGTCGTTTGGAGTACGATCTTCGTGCTACCCATCACCCGCTGCCCCACCTCACCCCAGCAGATGGGGGTGCGACACCTCCGCCCATACAACAGCTCAAAGGGTGGCATACTAATGCTCGAATGATGGCTGTTGTTGTAGGAAAACTCTGCCAAGGGTAAATATGCATCCCAACTACCCCCGAAATCCAACACACATGCCCGGAGCATGTCCTTGAGCGTCTGAATCGTCCGCTCACTCTGACCGTCTGTCTAGGGAAGATATGCGGTACTAAAATGCAGTCTAGTACCCAACTCCTCATGAAACTTCTTCCAGAACCAGGAAGTGAAACGCACATCACGGTCTGAAACAATCGAGATCGGCACTCCATGTCGCGATACCACCTCCCTCACGTATAATTCCGCCAACTTCTCCGCAGAAGAGGTCTCGCTGATGGCTAGAAAATGAGCGCTCTTCGTTAATCTATCTACGATCACCCAAATCGCATCGACTCCCCTCGCAGTCCGTGGCAATTTCGTGATAAAATCCATGGTAATCTGTTCCCACTTCCATTCGGGAATATCTAGCGGCTGCAATTTACCGTGCGGTCGCTGGTGCTCGGCCTTAACCTGCCGACAAGTCAAGCATCTCTCAACAAACCATGCAACATCCCTTTTCATACAGGGCCACCAATACTCCTTCCTTAGGTCCAAATACATTTTCATAGCCCCGGGATGAATCGAGAATTTCGATCGATGTGCTTCCTCCATCAAAATAGCACGCGCACCGCCCACAAACGATACCCAAAGCCAACCCTGAAAAGTCATAAGCCCTCGACCATCCGTGACGAATCCTGATACCTGACCTACAACCCGCTCCCTCTTCTGTTGTTCTGCTTTCGCAGCCTCAGCCTGAGCTCCTCGAATAGTATCCAAAATCGGGGTCATTACCGTCAACCTCATACAAATATCTCGGATCGGGGTGCTTTCCGCCCTACGGCTCAATGCGTCGGCTACCACATTAGCCTTGCCCGGGTGGTACAGGATCTCACAATCGTAATCCTTCACCACATCCAACCACCTCCTCTGTCTCATTTTCAGATTTGGCTGATCCATCAAGTACTTCAGGCTCTTGTGGTCCGTGTAGATGGTACAGATTTGGCTGATCCATCAAGTACTTCAGCCTTGCACAATTTCTGACAAAGCGTCTCGAATGATGACTGCTGCTCCGGTCCCCATGTAAACGCAGCACCCTTCTGGGTCATCCTAGTAAGTGGCACGGCAATCTTGGAGAAATCCTTGATAAACCTGCGATAATATCCAGCCAAACCCAGAAAACTCCTGATCTCAGTGGGCGATCTTGGCACCTCCCACCTCAACACCGCCTCAATCTTGGCCAGGTCGACCAATATCCCTTTCTGGTTAACAAGATGCCCGAGGAACTGGACCTCTCGTAACCAGAAATCACACTTGGAGAATTTGGCATACAGCCTCTCTGATCTCAATACCCCAAGAATTTCCCTCAAATGTTCCTCATGCTGCTCCCTAGACCTCGAATACACCAAAATATCATCAATGAATACGATCACCGACCGATCCAGCATCGGTCGGCACACCCAGTTCATAAGATCCATGAACGCAGCCGGGGCATTGGTGAGCCCAAAAGGCATCACCACAAACTTATAATGTCCATAACGAGTTCTGAAAGCAGTCTTCTAGATATCTTCATTCCGAACCCTCATCTGATAATAACCCGACCTCAAGTCTATCTTGGAGAACCAAGATGCCCCCAGCAACTAATCGAACAGATCGTCGATCCTAGGTAACGGATACCTGTTCTTAACCGTCAACTTGTTCAACTCCCGGTAATCGATACACATCCGGTGTGAACCATCCTTTTTCTTGACGAACAAAATCGGCGCTTCGCAAGGTGAGCTACTCGGTCGAATAAACCCCTTTCCCAACAGCTCCTGAAGCTGCGAGGATAACTCCTGCATTTCCGGTGGAGCGAGATGATAAGGCGCCTTGGCGATGGGCGCCGCTCCCGGAACCAAATCGATACGGAACTCTACTTGCCTTTCCGGAGACACACCAGGTAACTCTTCGGGGAACACATCCGAAAACTCGCATACAATAGGAACGTCATCAACCGAATTGGGCCTCCCCGTAGCCACTCGAGTATCCATCACGTAGGCTATGAATCCATTGTAGTCCTGCTGCAGACTCTGCCTTGCCCTGGCAGCTGAACAAAACGCCGACCCACACCGGGTCTCCTCACCATAAACCGTAAGCACTCCCCCATTAGGGTCTCGAATCATCACCAACTGTCTCTCACAGTCAATGACTGCCCCAAACTTACTCAACCAGTCCATGCCCACGATGATGCAGACATCCCCCATAGCTATAGGAACCAAGTCTATAGGGAACTCGACCCCGAAAATCTGGAGCACACATCCTCGAATCACATTAGTGGTGTATACCGCTTTCTCATCTGCTATAGAAAGTCGCAGGGGACGACTCATAACCTCCCGATCAATACCGATGTGCTGGCTAAAAGCCAACAATACAAAAGACCGACTCACACCCGAGTCAAATAATACCAAAGCAGGTACAGAATTCACAAGAAAAGTACCTACGCATATCATAATATAAGCACAATATCTTAGCATAAAATTAAATACGTGAAAGAATACATACTAGCTACGACATCAGGCGTCGCGCGGACTTCCTCCGCAGTCAACTAGAAAGCTCTTCCACGAGCCTTCGGAGCCTCGGCCTTCACTGGCCGAGTCTCGGTAACCCTGGCAGCAGACGTAGATCCCTGGCGAAGCTGGGGGCACTTGGCCTTCCGATGGCCGATCTGGTTGCAATGAAAGTAAACCATGAATCCCTTGGGGCAATCCCTAGCAATGTTCCCCTCCTTGCCACACTTGTAGCAAGCACCCGATCGACATGCCCCCTCGTGACCTTTTCCGCACTTTCCGCAAGTGCGGCCCTTCTGACCTCCCGATCTCAAATCGGCAGACTTGGTCCGCTTGGCTGCCGGCTGAGACTGAGCCGGCCTCCGATCCACCCGTTGAGACTCGGCCTCCTCCCTGGCCTGGGTCTCCAACTCGATCTCACGCTTCCTGGCATTCGCCTGAAGCTCAGCAAAAGTCTGATATGACGAGTTCGATACGAACTCCCGGATATCCATCCTCAGCACACCCAAATACCGACTCATCTGAGCCTACTCCGTGGACACCTGCTTGGGGCAGAACATCGCCCTCTCATGAAACTTCCGCGTGATCACCGTGACAGAATCATTACCCTGCTTGAGGGTCAAGAACTCCTGAACCAACCGTTCCCTCTCCACCGGGGGAACGTACTCGTCTCTGAACATAGTAGTAAACCTCTCCCAAGTCACAGCTGAAACCTCTGCCACAGTGAAGTTCGCAGTCACGAACTTCCACCAATCCTTTGCTCCCAGGCGGAGCTGGTTCAAGGCGAACCTTACCCTCAGATGCTCCAGACATGAACAAGTGTAGAAGCATCCCTCGATATTAGCAATCCATCTCATCGTAGCAATCGGATCCTGCATCCCGTCAAACTCAGGTGGCTTCGTGTTGCTGAACTCCCGGAACAACAACAAGTCACCTCCCTGTGGTCTGGCAACGGCCACAACTGCGGTAGCTGCAGCGGCTGTGGCCTCAGTCAACGCGGCGTACCGCTCATCAAATGTCTCCATCAGTGTGGTCTTAATAGACCCAAACATCTCCGGAATCTCATCCCGGATCGCTACAGCCACCTCTTCATGAATCATCTGACGAAGCTCCTCGTCAGTCACACTACTCGTACCAGGTCTGTGGCGTGGTCCAACCATGATGTCTCTGAAATACAACATAAAAATATCAGAGACTCTATCGAGCATAATCGCACTCGATAACACAACCCTACTCAGTCTCCGATACCCAGGGATTCTTACTTGGGTTGCCCACTGACCCGGTGTATTCAGTAGTACGGGCCCAATACTACCAACTACACCGCATCAGCATTCACCCCAAGTCCTCCTCCCCAAACCCCGGATCCTGAGTACTCTATTCTTGTCATGCACTAGCTACCCACTCGCTCTCAAAGCACCTCATAGAAGCAGGTTTCCCTAGACTAAGGCATCACAAATCAGGCCACTCTAGTCCTAATATGAATACCTAGTCTACTAGCATGCGTATCGTATCATATCATATCATATCTCATAACTCATATTGTAAGAGTATTTTGGGGATTTTACCGTTCGGGCGTTGGCTGACCGTACACACTTCTTCTTCTTTGGTTGTTTGAAAAATCCACTTATCAAATTTTATTGATTTATTAATTAAAATTTTCTCAAATCCCCGGTTTGAGTTCAGTTACGCCCGAAGGTGTACCCGAATCCCTCAAACCAAGGCTCTAATACCAACTTGTAACGACGTAAATTTTAAAACCAATTTTTCATTTTTGCAAACATCAAAACATCGATTAATATTTTAAATTCAACGTAAACAATATTGTCACAACCGAATACATCGCAAAGATCATAAAATAGTTTTCCCCGATAATGTGTACGATCACGCCGGTGCCTTCCCACGGTCCTCGCTAGTACCTGAAACACATAACACAACAATTGTAAGCATAATTGCTTAGTGAGTTCCCCAAAATACAACCTACGCACATATACCTTTCCAGGCCCTGACCTTCTGGTCCATGTGTCTCAGGGGACTGCCGTCCCGACTGGGTAAACCTTCCGATCCTACCCACGTTGACCTTATGGTCCACATTACAACGCATTCCGGCCCATAACATATTCGCCTTCCGGCCCATAACATAATGCCTTTCGGCCCATATCAAGCATATCATACATGGCACATATAACGATTAACTTATCACACATAATGCATATATCTCATATCATATTCGACCTTCCGGTCACACAGTCAAACCCTTCCGGGTACAGTATAGTGAGAAGACTCACCTCGAATATCTCGATAACTTGCGAATCCTGGAAATCACTCATGCTCGATCCCCCGAGCTATAATCCTCCTCAAGAAGCTTCCCCTGGCGAAATGGAAGTAGATCCAATCTAGCTTGACTTTCCCCTTCCTTTCTTGCAATTACACACAAATTTGGTGAATAATGGCCTCTTGTCTCACTCACAGGAACCCTTAGCTGCTTTGGTGCTCTCAAGGATCAAGGTAGCCGCAATGAAGGGCCATAAGGTCCTTTAAATAGGGCTTAGGACCGGGAAATTAGGGTTTTATTGAACAGTGCAGACTCGTTGAGTCCATTCCTTGGACTCGCTGAGTCCAGGCGCGAACCCGTGTCCAGAACCGCGATCCTACTCGACGAGTTTAAGCTCCAACTCGCCGAGTCCCCTCACAAAACACCAAAAAAATATATGAATAAAAGATACCTGGAAATCCGGGCAGTTACAATATATTTATTGAATTTTTTTTAAAGCATTATTGGATATTTTACTTTATGTTTTATATTTTACACTGAATTTTTAAGCTTAATTAATATATTATTGTAGGATATGTATTTAACAATATATTAAAGTTAATAAATTACATATATCATATTGATAAGTCACGAAGTCTTCCATTTATGATAATGCTTACAACTAAAAACATAGTTAAGTTAATAAAGTAGGTATTTATATGGAAATAAGAAGAGTTGGGAGTTTCAAATGAATGTGGTGAAAGAAAAGATATTTCTTTTATAATATAGTTATAAGTATATGATATGATATGATTATATATATATATATATATATATATATATATATATATATATATATATATATATATGCAAGTTATGTATTTAACAATATATTGAAGTTAATAAATTAAGTATATATATCATATTGATAAGTCACGAAGTCTTCCATTTATGAAAATGCTTACAACTAAAAACATATTTAAGTTAATAAATTAATTATTTATATGGAAATATGAAGAGTTAGGAGTTTCAAATGAGTGTGGTGAAAGAAAAAATGTTTCCTTTATAATATAGTACTACGCGAATACCCGCGCGTTGCGCAGATTACAATAATGTATTTGAAATTTTTACAAATGTATGTTTTTTAAATATATCAATGACATTTCTATTAGCTTTTATATAAAAATCTTATAATAAGTTGGTATGAACATTGTTTGTTTTGAATTATATGATAATGCATATATCTTTTAAAATTGTATAATCCTAAGTGTCTTAATGACGTCTACATACATGTTACTTATGAATAAAATTAAATATAATATATGATTTAATGATATTTATAGTTGTTGTTATGATTAATTTTAAAATGTTTATTAGCTTAATATTTTAATTTGTATCATTGTAATTATTTAAAACATTAAACATTGGTTTTGTTTGTAAAGACAACAATATAATTTCTGTATATAATTTTATGTTTAACTATTATTGTTGTGAGTTATTTAAAATAACATATTTCGAAACTCTTAATTACTTTAATTTGATTTCATACATTTAACGTTTCTAAAATTTATTTGATGAATATTGTTAGTTTCAATGATTGTAGTTATTTAAAACAAAAAACATTTTTTTTTAAGAAAATATTATAGTT